>NW_024080985.1:1505854-1872473 GCF_003009895.1 Hyaena hyaena | reverse complement strand
GAAGTCTCTCTCAGTGGATTCTGCTTCCTTTTTCTTCCAGTCTCTCAGGTTTTGTAAGGTTTCCAATGGCTTCAGATCTTTTCTGTGTGATGTATGGGCGCGAGTGCAAGTACGGAGCTCCTTACTTCTCCGCCATCTTGCCCTCTCTCCACATTAGGGATTCTTATTCAGGCAGTTTGAGTGATGATGAGCTCCATTAGCATTGTTTATCTAGGAAAGTCTTTTTCTCTCCATTTCTGAAGGGCACCTTTTTTAGTTATAATATCCTGGGTTGGTTGCTATTTTTCTTTCATCATTTTAAATATATCACCCTACTCTTTCATGGCCTGCAAGGTTTCTGCTGAGAAATCCTCTTATGGTCTTACGAGGGTTCCTTTCTGTGTAGTAAATTGCTTTTTTTTCCTTTTTTACCGCTGATTTCAAAATTCTGCTTCTCTTCTGTTTTAAGAAGGTGGTTATAATGTGTCTTGAGATCTCTTTATGTTTAATTTATTTTGTGTTCTTTGAGATTCCTATATCTCAATGTTCATTTTTGTCCCCTAACTTGGGGAGTTTTTTCTCATGATTTCTTTTAACAAGTTTTCTGCCTCTTTCTGTCTGTTCCTTCTAGGAATCCCATAATGTGCATACTGATTCATTCAACAATGTCTCATAGGCCCTGTAAGCTTTCTTACTTCTTTTGATCATTTTTGTGTTGTTCATCTGACTGATGAAATTCAAATGATGTGTGTTCAGGCTGATTCTTCCCTTTAATTGAGTTTTTGCTGTTGAAGCTCTCTATTAAGTTTTCAATTTAGTTGTTATGTTCTTTATCTACAGAATTTCTTTTTGATTTCTATCTCTGTTAAATTTCTTTTTTGCTCATCTCTTATATTCCTGGTTTTCTTTAGTTATCCATCTATGTTCTCTTATAGTTCACTAAGCTTCTTTAAGATACTTATTTTGAATTCTTTGTTAGGCAGTTGGTGGACATCCATTTCTTTAGTGTCAGTTACTAGTGCTTTACTCTGTTCCTTTGGTGGTACCAAGTTTCCCTGATTAGTTGTGATCCCTATGGCTTTACACCAATGTCCACACATTAAACACATTGGACACCTCTTCCAGTCTTTGCAGTCTGGATCTGGCAGGAAAAGCCCTCCACCAGTCAGGCCATCTAGGATTTTGCATGGACAAGCTGGTGGGACCATTGGGCAGGCTTCCTGTTGACATCTTCAAGTGTGCTGACATGAAGTCTAAGTCCACTCGGGCAGGCTTAGAGCTTGGATCCACAGGCATGGGCCTAGTCCCGAGGCCTACAAGTATAGTGTTTTATCCTGGTCTGTGGGGGCTGGTCTGGCACTGTAGCACACTGGGATGAGAGTAGTGACCGCATCTGGAGGGACAGACCTAAAGTCTGGATTTTTAGAGTTCTTCCTGAGGGTCTCTTTGGTAATGTGATGGACCTTAAGACTGAGTCAATGGAACCCAGCCTGGCACTAGGACAGGCCTGGCAACTATGTTCACAGAATGGGCTTGGTCTTAAGTTTATGAAGACCAGACTGGCACTAGGGTCCACTGAGATGGGCCAATGTCTAATACTGTTGGAGTATGCTATTGCCGGTGGCTGCAAGGGCAAGCCTGGCACCTGGGTCCACGGGGGCGGGGGGGGTCTGGAGCCTGGATCTGTGGGGGCTAGGCTGGTGCTATGGTATCCTGGTTTGGGCTTGGTGCTTGGTCTGGTGCTTAAGTTCATGGGGGCTGGGCTAGTACTGAAAGCATCAAGAGCAAACCTGGAGCATGAGACTGTGGGGATGAGTGTGTGCCTTGGGTCCACAGGAGCAGGCTGGGCTCCCAATAGTGGGGTCCCATTTGAGTCTGGGTGAGGCCAGAACCTGGAGCTGTGTTGGTCAGTCTGGTGCTTAGTGGGATTTGGGGCCTGAGTCCACAGGTGTCATCCTGGAGGCTAGATTTTCAGGGGCCAACCTGGGACCACAGTGGCAGGTCTAGTGTCTGTTACTCCCCCCAGCACCATTTAGTACTATGACAACACTGGAACTTAAAACTGCAGGAGACTGCTCCATGCTTAGGTGAGCCTAGAGCTGGGTGGGGTTGCCAGCCTGAGGCCTAAGGTCATGGGAGTCAATTTGTTTTTGAAGTCAAGGGTGGCCTCATGCTGGGGTCCATAGCAAATTCAGGTGTTCACTTCACTCTTGTTTCCACAAGCAGAGGGCACCTTTCTCTGGACTGTATTGCATGGTGACACAGATAATGTGAAACTATCCTTCCTAACCTCATCAGTGTGTCTTCTTATTTCTGTGCTCCACCCAGGTGCTATAATCCCTCACTAGTAGTTCTTAGCTCTCTCGAATGTATTTTCAAGCATAGATAATTATCCAAATCGACAGTTCTTTGAGAGGATGAGCACTTGAAACTTATATTCTGCCAACTTGCTCAACAATAACATATTTTTAAAAAATTTACTGTGTGGTAATTTTGGAGAATATTCTAATAATATAATGATAAAACATTCAATATATACTTTATACTTTACATTTGAATGAGAACATAACTCAAGTGATTTATTTTAAGTGTTACCAATTATAACCTGGTATTTATGGAATTTTTAAGTTTTTTAATTTTTTTTTGATGCATCACCTTATTTACTTATTAATTTATTTTTTACAAAGAGTTTATTGTCAAATTAGTTTCCACATAACACTCAGTGCTCATCCCCACAAGTGTCCTCCTCCATGCCCATCCCCCCTCCCCCCAACATCCATCAGTCCTCAGTTTTTGTCAGCATTCAAGAGTCTCTCATGGTTTCCCCCACCATTCCCCCACCATTTCCCCCTTCTTCTCCCCCTTGTTCCTCTGTCAACTTCCTCCTAATCCTTCTATACGTGCAAACATATGAAATTTGTCCTTCTCTGCCTGACTTAATTTCGTTCAGCATAACACCCTCAAGGTCCATCCATGTTGCTACACATGGCCAGATTTCATTGTTTCTCATTGCCATGTAGTATTCCATGGTGTAGATAAACCACATCTTCTTGATCCATTCATCTGTTGATGGACACTTAGGCTCTTTCCATGTTTTAGCTATTGTGGAGAGTGCTGCTATGAACAGTGGGGTCCATGTGCTCCTATGCATCAGCATTTCTGTATCCCTTGGGTAAATTCCTAGCAGTGCTATTGCTGGGTCATAAGGGAGTTCTATTGTTAGTTTCCTGAGGAACCTCCACACTGTTTTCCAGAGGGGCTGTACCAGTTTACATTCCCACCAACAGTGTAGGAGGGTGCCCGTTTCTCCACATCCTCGCCAGCATCTAGAGTTCTCTGATTTGCTCATTTTAGCCACTCTGACTGGCGTGAGGTGGTATCTCAGTGTGGTTTTGATTTGTATTTCCCTGATGAGGAGGGATGCTGAGCATCGTTTCATGTGTCTGTTGGCCATCTGGATGTCCTCTTTGGAGAAGTGTCTGTTCATGTCTTCTGCCCATTTCTTCACTGGGTTGTTTGTTTTTCGGGCGTGTAGTTTGGTGAGTTCCTTATAGATTCTGGATATTAACCCTTTATCTGATATGTCATTTGCAACTATCTTTTCCCATTCCGTTGGTTGCCTATTAATTTTCTGGGTTGTTTCCTTGGCTGTGCAGAAGCTTTTAATCTTGATGAGGTCCCAACAGTTTATTTTTGCTCTTGATTCCCTTGCTTTTGGGGATGTGTCAAGTAAGAAGTTGCTGCGGTGGAGGTCAAGGAGGTTGTTTCCTGCTTTCTCCTCTAGGGTGTTGATAGTTTCCTGTCTCACGTTCAGGTCCTTTATCCATTTTGAGTTGATTTTTGTGCATGGTGTGAGAAAATGATCTAGTTTCATTCTTCTGCATGTTGCTGTCCAGTTCTCCCAACACCATCTGTTAAAAAGGCTGTCTTTTTTCCATTGGATATTCTTTCCTGCTTTGTCAAAGATCAGTTGGCTGTATACTTTTGGGTCCACTTCTGAGTTCTCAATTCTGTTCCATTGGTCTATGTGTCTGTTTTTGTGCCAATACCATACTGTCTTGAGGATGACAGCTTTGTAGTAGAGGCTGAAGTCTGGGATGGTGATACCTCCCGTTTTGGTTTTATTTTTCAGTATTACTTTGGCTATTCGGGGTCTTTTGTGGTTCCATACAAATTTTTGGATAGTTTGTTCTAGTTTTGAGAAGTATGCTGGTGCAATTTTGATTGGAATTGCATTGAATGTGTAGAGTGCTTTAGGTAGTAATGACATCTTAACTATATTTATTCTTCCTATCCATGAGCATGGAATGTTTTTCCATTTCTTTGTGTCTTCTTCAATTTCCTTCATAAGTTTTCTATAGTTTTCATCATACAGATCTCTTGTATCCTTGGTTAGGTTTATTCCGAGGTATTTTATGGTTTTTTGTGCAATTGTGAATGGGATCAGTTTCTTGATTTCTCTTTCTGTTGCTTCATTATTGGTGTATAAAAATGCAACCGATTTCTGTACGTTGATTTTGTACCCTGCAACTTGGCTGAATTCTTGGATCAGTTCTAGTAGGCTTCTGGTGGAGTCTGTCGGGTTTTCTATGTAGAGTATCATGTCATCTGCGAAGAGTGAAAGTTTGACTTCCTCTTTGCCAATTCTGATGCCTTTGATTTCCTTTTGTTGTCTGATGGCTGATGCTAGGACTTCCAGCACTATGTTAAACAACAGTGGTGAGAGTGGACATCCCTGTCGTGTTCCTGATCTCAGGGGGAAAGCTCTCAGTTTTTCCCCGTTGAGGATGATGTTAGCTGAAGGCTTCTCATAGATGGCTTTGATGATGTTTAAGTAGGTTCCTTCTATCCCAACTTTCTCGAGAGTCTTTATTAAGAAGGGATGCTGTATTTTGTCAAATGCTTTTTCTGCATCTATTGACAGGATCATATGGTTTTTATCTTTTCTTTTATTGATATGATGGATCACATTGATTGATTTGCGAATGTTGAACCAGCCCTGTAACCCAGGAATGAATCCCACTTGATCTTGGTGGATGATTCTTTTGATATGCTGCTGGATTCGATTTGCAAGGATCTTGTTGAGAATTTTTGCATCCGTATTCATCAAGGATATTGGCCTATAGTTCTCTTTTTTTGTTGGATCTCTGTCTGGCTTGGGAATCAGAGTGATGCTGGCTTCATAAAATGAGTCCGGGAGTTTTCCTTCGACTTCTATTTTTTGGAATAGCTTGAGAAGAATTGGGATTAATTCTGTTTTAAATGTCTGGTAGAATTCCCCAGGGAAACCATCAGGTCCAGGGCTCTTATTTGTTGGGAGATTTTTGATCACTGATTCGATTTCTTCACTCGTTATGGGTCTGTTCAGGTTTTCTATTTCTTCCCGTGTGAATTTTGGTAGTGAGTGTGTGTTTAGGAATTTGTCCATTTCTTCTAAGTTGTCCAATTTGTTGGCATATAATTTTTCATAGTATTCCCTGATAATTGCTTGTATTTCTGAGGGGTTGGTTGTAATAAGTCCATTTTCATTCATAATTTTGTCTATTTGGGTGCTCTCTCTTTTCTTTTTGATAAGCCTGGCTAGAGGTTTGTCAATTTTGTTTACTTTTTCAAAAAACCAACTCTTGGTTTCATTGATCTGTTCAATTGTTTCTTTGGTCTCTATGTTGTTTATTTCTGCTCTAATTTTTACTATTTCTCTTCTTCTACTGGGTTTAGGGCGTTCTTGTTGCTCTGCCTCTAGCTCCTTTAGGTGAGCTGTTAGATTTTGGACTTGTGCTTTTTCTAATCTCTTGAAATAGGCCTGGAGAGCAATGTACTTTCCTCTTAGGACTGCCTTGGCCGCATCCCATAGATTTTGAATTGTTGTGTTTTCATTTTCATTTGTTTCCATATATTTTTTAATTTCCTCTCTAATTGCCTGATTGGCCCATTCATTCTTTAGAAGGGTGTTCTTTAACCTCCATGTTTTTGGCGGTTTTCCAGACTTCTTCCTGTAATTGATTTCAAGTTTCAAAGCATTGTGATCTGACAGTGTGCATGGTATGATCTCTATTCTTTTATATTTATTGAGGGCTGCTTTATGTCCCAGTATGTGATCTATCTTGGAGAATGTGCCATGCGCACTTGAGAAGAAAGTAAATTCCCTGGCCTCAGGATGTAAAGTTCTAAATATATCCGTCAGATCCATCTGGTCCAATGTGTCTTTCAAGTCCATTATTTCTTTAGTGATTTTCTGTCTGGTTGACCTATCCATTGCTGTAAGCGGAGTATTAAAGTCCCCTGCTATTAGCACATTCTTATCTATAAGCTTGTTTCTGTTTGTGATTAATTGTTTTAGATATTTAGGTGCTCCCATATTCGGTGCGTAGACATTTATGATTGTTAGTTCTTCCTGATGGATGGACCCTGTAATTATTATGTAGTGCCCTTCTTCATCTCTTGTGATTGTCTTTAATTTAAAGTCCAGTTTGTCTGATATAAGTATCGCTACTCCGGCTTTCTTTTGATTTCCTGTAGCATGATATATATTTCTCCATCCCCTTACTTTTAATCTGAAGGTATCTTCCCGTCTAAAATGAGTTTCTTGTAGACAGCATATTGATGGATTTTGTTTTTTAATCCATTCTGCTACCCTATGTCTTTTGATTGGAGCATTCAGCCCATTTACATTCAGTGTTATTATTGAAATATGTGGGTTTAGAGTCTTTGTATCTTTTGTAGGGTTCATGTTTGTGGTGGTGTCTCTGGTATCTTTGTTCCTTGCAACCTTTCCTTCAGAGCATCCCCCTCAGGATTTCTTGTAGGGCTGGCTTCGTGGTGACAAATTCTTTCAATTTCTGTTTATTTGGAAAGGTTTTTATCTCTCCTTCTATTTTGAATGACAGGCTTGCTGGATAGAGGATTCTTGGCTGCATATTTTTACTGTTCATCACATTGAAGATTTCCTGCCATTCCTTTCTAGCCTGCCAAGTTTCAGTAGATAGGTCTGTCACCACTCTGATAGGTTTCCCTTTGTATGTTAGGGCCCTTTTCTCCCTAGCTGCTTTCAAAATTCTCTCTTTGTCCTTGTATTTGGCCATTTTCACTATGATATGTCGTGCAGAAGATCGATTCAGGTTACGTCTGAGGGGAGTCCTCTGAGCCTCTTGTACTTCCACATTTACTTCCTTCCCCAGGTCGGGGAAGTTCTCTGCTATAATTTGTTCCAGGACTCCTTCAGCACCTTTCCCTCTCTCTTCCTCTTCTGGGATTCCTATGATACGGATATTGTTGCGTTTGACCGTATCGCTGAGCTCTCGAATTCTTCTTTCCTGTTCCTGGATCAGTTTGTCTCTTTTTTTGTCAGCTTCTTGTTTTTCTATCATGGTGTCTTCTAACTCACTTATTCTCCCTTCTGCCTCTTCAATCCGTGCATTGGAGGCGTCTAATTTATTATGGATCTCATTTATCGCATGTTTTAATTCTTCATGCCTATATTAATTTTCCATTCTGTCTGTAGCCATAGTTTCTTTGATGTCCCCTATGTTTTTTTCAAGCCCAGCTATTAATTTTACCATTATTATTCTAAAATCTTGTTCAGTGATGCTGCTGATATCTGTTTTGAGCAGTTCATTAGCTGTCATTTCTTCTTGGAGTTTCTTTGGAGGAGAGCTCTTTCGTTTTGTCATTTTAGTTAGCTTCCCGGCTCTTGTTGGTTTTAAAGACCTGTTATGTTCTCTGTTTCAATGAGCACTGCTATATCCAAGAAGACTCTTTGACTTTCCAGGGCCTATCCGTTCAGAGAGTGTTTTTTGAATGGTATCTCTTGGTCTCTCTTGTTGAGACCTTTGTTATTTTCCTATTTGTAGTGATATTTGGGACTCTCCACCTTGTGTACTCTAGCTTGTTTCTTGAAGTAGCCGTTAGGAGGCTCTCTTAGTGGATTCTGCGTCCTTTTTCTCCCAATCTCTCAGGTTTTGTAAGATTTCCAATGGCTTCAGATCTTTTCTGTGTGATGTATCGGCGCTAGTGCAAGTATGGAGCTTCTTACTTCTCCGCCATATAGCTATGTATATAGCTATATGTACTTAATTTTGGTACTTAATTTTGTCTCATGATATTATTTGCCTCTAGTTATCCCAAATGTAAGGAAGGACATAGTTTTCCAAAAGTAAGATTTTTTTTCTTCTTGTAGCACCTACCATCTATGGGCCCCTCATTATCATACATTAAATTGCATTCAATTGAAAATATTGCTAAAGTAAGCTTTCCCTCTTTTGCCTAATGGAAAAAAAAAAGAATTACTTAGTGTTCTTTAAGTGAACTTCTTGCTACTATTCAGGTCACATACAATTATGCTTTTAAGTAGAAAAATAGAGTGCAATTTTATGTATTCAAATCTTTTACATTTCTCTCAATTTTAAAATTTTAGGACCTCCTTTTTAATACATAGGTAGTGTAGCCAGCACTTGTTGTTGTTTTTTTTAAACTACCATTAAGCTTTCCATTTTAGAGACTAAGGCATTAGTTGTCATGGTGTTGCACTTGACTTGTTTAAAAATATAGTTCTCAATAGCATTCTTTTACTTTAAAAAATAGCAGGCTGCTACCTGGTTGAATTAGCAAATGAAGCCATGAGAGCTGAAAACAAAGTATTACAAAAATATGAATAAATTCACTGCTGTTTTTTGAAATATCATTGAAAAACCATGGTAATGGATAGAATTTCTTCAAACCATGAGAATTCTCATGTGATATGCATAGCTACCACACAATAAATAATTAAACATGGTCTTCCTATATTTCGCATTCTAATGTGAAAACACAATGCAAATCATGGAGAATTTGGTTTAATTTTATTTTTATTTAAAATTTTTAAAAAACATTTATTTATTTTTAAGGACAGAGAGAGACAATGTGATCAGGGGAGGGGCAGAGAGAGAGGCAGACACAGAATCTGAAGCAGGCTCCAGGCTCTGAGCTGTCAGCACAGAGCCCAACGCTGCAGGGCTTGAACCCATGAACCCATGAACCATGAGATCGTGACCTGAGCTAAAGTCAGATGTTTAACCAACTGAGTCACCCAGGCTCCCCTTGGCTTAATTTTATTAGTGCAAGTTCCAATTTAGGTCTTTATGTTATGTGACATAACACTACACTGTTCTCATTTTCTCCTGATGAAGCATTTTCTTCACCTGATGGGACTGATTTGCAAAGAGTTGTCACAATTCTTTGCTTTGCAGGTCTTTGTAAAAGAGTTTCAATTTTCATATTTCTTAATATGTTATTGACCCATAGCATGAGTCCTGAGCCTATGTCTCAAGAAACTCTGCAGAGTTTCTATAATGGAAAGTTTTACCATGGGGACAAACTCAAAATGGCTTCCCAAAGGACAGGAGATCTGTGAGTGGAGGACTCACTCACCCCAGGCTTCCCAGCTGAAGGTCCAGACACACCAGTGAGGTGAGGCGATTTTAAGAAGAACACAAATAGACCATCCTTGCCAGCCCAATGAATCATGAATAATACATAAACATTTTGAAGCCAATAAGTATTAGAAGAGATGGTCATACACCAACAGATATTTAATACACTTGTCTCTCAGAACACTTTATCTTGATTTTCCTTAAAACTCTGTGTTCATTACTTTTTAGTCTCTTTTGCTGATTGTTCCTTGTTTCTCTTTTTTGTTGAGTAGTCTTCTCTATCAGCATCTTCATAATCTCAAATGCCCTTAAATATGAAATACCATCAATGTATCAACATGCTGATAACTTTCTCTCTCTCTCTCTCTCTCTCTCTCTCTCAGGAAAACTTTCTAGATTTATATAACCAAATGTCTACTTATTTCCACTTAGATATCTAATAGGCATCCAAGTTTCACACGTCCAATACCATATGCCGTACTTCTGGTTTTCCTCACCTAGTTGGCTTTTCCATGAGTTTTGTTCATCTAAGTGATTATGACAATTCCATTATACTAATTCCTCAGGCCAAACCCTTAATGCCTTTTTTAACTGCTTTTTCTCTCACACTCCACATTCAATCCACCCACACATCCTATTGTTTCTATCATAGAATCATCATCTAGAATCTTGTGACTTCTCATCATTTCCAACCCACCACTCTGGTTCAAGCCACCGTCCTCTCACCTGCAATTGTGCTATAGATGATTTCTTAACTTACTTCCTGTTGGCCCAACCCCTTTCCGAGTATAAGCCTTCAATCTATTTAACAAACAATTCAGCGTCATTCTGTTCAAATCTAAGTCAGATTGTGTCATTAATCTCCTTAAAACCTTCCACTAGCTTACAAGGCTCTCCATCAATCCCCTCCCATAATTCTTCGACCTCACCTTCTCTTACTGTCATTTTTCTGAGCTGTACTCCATCTTCAACGTACTTCTTCCCCCTTGCAGAAATCACCAATAACAATTTCAACTTGCTGTTTCTCCTGCTGAAAACACTTTTCCCCTACTATGATCATGAATCACATGCTCACTGTCTTCCAGTCTCTGCTTAAATGTTCTTATCTCAGTGACGTTTCTTTGCCCACTTTATCTGAGATCCCATTACATTCTCTATTCAAGCCTGTAGCATCTCTATTTTCTGTTTCGCCATTTATGACTTTGTAATCTACTATATTAGATAGATTAATAGATACATAGATGGAAAGATTGTTTCAAATATTTTTCTTGTTCCTCCAACAAAAATATAGGTTTGATGAGAACTGAAATTTTTGTCTATTTTGTTCCTGTTCTGTCCCTAATGCTCAGAATAATATAATAGTCTAATAATAATATAATACTGACATATAAGTGTTGCTTAGTATTTCTTAAGTAAATGTATTTGTGAAAGTACCTTGGGTTATAAATGGAGATGAATCTGTAAAGAGTTATTCAAGGTGATATTAAAAATTATATGGTCATATTAATGGCTGAAATAAATTAGAATGCTGATGAATTCATTGTCTAAGTACTTGTCACTAAGATACTTAAAAATTGATTTTTAATTTCGTGTGGTGGTTTTGTTTTCACCTTTTGGTTTAGCCTTATTATCTCTACTTAATATGTTCTCTTAACTTAGTCTGTGCATGGAATTTTCTCTCCCATATCAAAGACATCATCCATTTGGGCTACGGCTTATGCGCAGTGCTATTCCAGGAAGGTTGACAAACGTTCCGTCTTCTGACATTGCATGTGGTAGCTTTGGCCTCAAACACAAATGTAAGTTATTGGATTTTTTTTTGTTTCAGATTCTATTTCCACTTGCATTGTTGAAAACAAAATCACAATATAATGTTGTGATTATATATTGAGGCTCTGTTGAGCATCTGACTTCAGTTCAGGTCATGATCTCATGGCTTAGCTGGTAAATTTGAGCCTTGCATCAAGCTCTGTGCTGACAGCTCAGAGCCTGGAGCCTGTTTCTGATTCTGTGTCTCCCTCTCTCCTTGTCCCCTGCTTTCTCTCTCTCTCTCTCTCTCTCTCTCTCTCTCTCTCTCTGTCTATCCCTCTCTCTCAAAATAAAAAATAAAAATAAAAATAAAAAAAGAGATGGTTTTCTCTGGTATAAGAAATGACCTTTCAATGCATGCATTTCTCAGTGATGCTTCTCACTATATTAATGACTGATTTGAAAATCAACTTTGCTTTTTTTGGTTGTTTTTTGGTTTTGTTCATAAAGAAAGAAAGAATGAATTGAGTTTCAGTTTCCCCAAGTGAGAAAACTTTGATTTCTCCATCTTCTTTTTAACCTTTAAAATTAACCCTTAACTTTCTCTCCTTAAATTCTAGACAGCTAAATACCTTGGACCTGTGTAATTCAAGAATGTGGTGAGGTCCTACGGTAATTTATAGTTTGTTGAATAATCATCTGAAATCACTTACTATACTATTTCCTCATAATGAGAGGGAACATTTCTTTTCAAACTGCCAAAATTTCAAGTAAACCAAAAAGTAAAGTAGAGACCATATTGATTCAAATGTAATTATAGACTTTTTCTTTTCCTTTTATTTAAATGTAGGAAAATTGAACCACAGTGCATTTGATGGAAGTTATAATTCAAATGAGTCCTGCAAGTCCATTGAACATACTTACTGCTTTATCATCATGGAGAAAATCATCTTCCTCCTTTGACTTAATAGTAAAATAATGCTGTTGATTCACAGGATAAATTTCAGTTCCAAATAAATAATGTACAATAATTACAATGCACATATAGACTTTTTGGTTTGAGTCAAGAAATACTGAGAACAGGAAATTGCATCATTTATTACTTTATGATATGAAAGATTTCTTTTCCCTTTTGGGCTGTTGCTTGTTTACAGTTAGTATCAGCAGGTGAGGGCACAGAAGCAACTCACTGCTTGGTCTGCTTCAAATTGATTTATACAATTCTCAGCAAAGTGGACAATATATATGATGGATGTGTTGTTTAATTAGACTGTTGTAAAAGCTGTAATTACATCTACTTAGTGCACTTTTATGTCTGCATACATAAGCAATTTCAAGAAATGTCAATTCTACTCCACAAGGCATTGTCTGGGCTTCTGGAATTGGTTTGTGGGTATATGTGTGTGTCTTCTGGGCTTTTACTTTATAATCAATAATGACTTCTAAATAAAATAATCTATTCAGAAATATCTTTTAAAAATAGGGAAGACAGGAAAATACTAAAAAACAAAGAGATCTTTAATATGAATGATGGCTTTTTGGACAAAAACGTCATGGGTTCCACAAGTTGAATTAAGCCACTTAAAAACATCTATTTTAAACATAGAAAAAAAAAAAAGGTCTGATACCCCAATCTGTTGAACAGTTTATATACATATTAGCAGTGAAGTCTAAAGAATTAATGGTGTTCACTATATTCAATTAGACTAACATTTGTGTCATGTTCTTATCCTCTTTGTGATCCATTAGTGAAATGGCTTTGCCTTATTGCATAGAATAAAAGTGATTTATTTTAAGGTTGCTATTAGTCTTTGGACTCATGCTGTATCTTCAGCTGTTAGAAAGATATTTTAACCAATAGAAATGCATTATACATCTGAGACTGATGAAAAACATTTGCCATAAGGCAAAATAAAATTGACTTGAGCAATTCAGAGATTCTATGCAAATGAACTGCTGTTCTTTGATTGTTCTTGTTTCCAAATTTTCTTTTCCATTGCAGTCTATCAAGAACACAGGTATATATGCAGTGCCTTCAAACTTTTTAAGAATTATTTTCAGAAAATCACGATTTTTATTACTTAAACAGAAAGTATTTATAAATAAAAATATTGTTAGCTAATAGGCCTGGATAATCATACTTATTTGAAACAAAACAAAATAATTAAAAACTCAGAAAACCCTCCATCTGGAGACCTACTTGATATTACCCGTGTTATTGTTTTTATCAACTCTTTTCATTTTGGCCTCTGGCTCCAACTTACCTCCCTTGTCAAACATTGCACCTTATCTTAAATCAGGTCAGAGTTACTTGTCATCAGCCTCTTGTCACCAAGAGGCTTTGAAGCCAATGTTTTTGACAATTTTTATATGAATAAGGACAATGTTATGAACTGATTTACATTGTTATGCGTTAATAGGAGTAACTGTTGAAGCTATAAATATTGATAGCAGCCCTCTCCCTCCAAATTAATTGTATTTTGCTCTGTTCACTTAAGTTTCTTCACTCTAAATGTTATTACAAGGAGACTATCTTGGTAGTAGAACATAAGAAGTAGATGAACTCAACATACTTCATTCTTACATGGTTGGCCCTTGAACAGTACAGGCTTGAACTGTGCTGGTCAACATATACACAATCTGGCTGGATTTTTTTTTTTTACAGTATGGTATCTCAGATGTATTTTCTCTTTCTTATGCTTTATTTTTGACTTGAGACAGAGAGATAGCAAGGGAGGAGCAGACAGAGCGAGGGAGGGAGAAAATCTTGAGCACAACGTGGGGCTGTATCTCATGACTGTGTGATCATGACCTGAGCTGAAATCAAGAGTCAGACACTCAACTGACTGTGCCACCCAGGCACACCTCTTATGATTTTCTCAACACCATTTTCTTCCCTCTGGCCTACTTTATTGTAAGAATACAGCATATAATACATATAACATACAAAATATGTGTTCATTGAAACTTTATATTATTGGTAAGGCTATAGTCAACAGTAGGCTGTTAGTAGTTAAGTTTCTGGGAAGTCCAAAGTTAGACACTGATTTTCGAGAGCACAGGGTCAGCTTTCCTGACCCTTGTGTTTGTCTAGTGTCAACTGTATATCCCAGGTCTCTGCCACTGTCATTGTTCACAGGTACTGATGTCATTGTTCATAGGTACTGACGTCCAGTTTGAGAAATGATGAACTACATAGATAAAAAATTTTTTATAGTCAATAAGTATAGGTTTTTCTTCCATATTTTAATTTGATTGGTGACATTGTTTTATGCACAGAAACTTGAGTTTGAAATAACTTCATAAAAATTAAAAGCACATCATCCAAACGTGCTGTTACAATGCAATGCCTTTTCAAAATTAAAAAATACCTTGCTGTTTTAGACACTTGTTGTCCATATGATTTCCCAAGTCCTTTCTTAAGCATCAAATAATTGTGACCAAGGTGATTCTAGAAGGATATTTCACAAAATAAAAATCTTCAAAACTAATTTACAATAAAACAATTATAAATCTGCTTATTTACTTTTAGTTCTTTATCTCATGATCAATCTCATGTGGAAGGCAGTATGGTTTTGTAATTCGCTTTGGCTTAGGTGGCTTTTGAAATTTTCTTGGTTCAATTTTTTTATTATAAGAATTATTATCTGTGTGACCTTGAGCAACATGAGCTTTCTAAGATTAGTTTGCAAAGTAAGAAATAAAGATGAAAAGATTGATTTCATAATGTTCATGTCTTAGTTACAGTGTTTTATAAAATGGTACTTGCTATTAGCTGCAAAGTTGAGTTACTATAAGACATATAATTCTCAGAATTACATTCATATCTTTTTCCTTCTGTAATTTCTTCCTTTAAAAGCATCATACTAGCTTAACTGATATTTCCAGTATTTGTTAAGCACTTACTCTGAGCCAGACACACTTTTCTATATGGTGAGGAAACAGCACTAAAAAAAATGGGGGAAAAATAATATCGGCTTTTCAATGAACTAATCGTAATGATGAATCATGGGTTATTGGAGTCCTGAGGATAAAAAGAACAAAAGTGCTATTTTTCTTACGCCCTTGAGCCAAATTGCTTAGCAGAGCACTCACCACATAGTAAGTGTTCACTAAAGGTTAGTTCTTACTATTTGTGTGTCTCTTTTGCAAATAGCATTATGAATGTCTTCTTATTTAAAGATAACATTTCTGGAATTATTAGATTTAATTTCTATCATTCCTGTAACCTAGCTACACTAAAGTTAGACTTCTTTTTTTTCCTTCTTAGTCTGATATCCAAGGGAATGATATAAATGTGATCTTTACCCTCCCGTGGTTTGCCTGCATTTCTTTTGAATCTTCATTTCTCCCCAGAACTAACCTTTAACAAAGTGAGCCTCTACAGAGTTCTTTGTCAGAGATTAATGTTTTTGTAGAAAGAATGATAGGGTATCTAGACATATCCTAGAGTATTTACATCACTTGCATTCCACTGTTAAAACTAACATTATTTCTATTCTTTGTTCTCAATCAAAAGCTATGTAGTTAAACCAAAGACAGAAATAAAATATTCCAGAGATGTCTTGTAAACTCAATCACAGTCTTCATATACCTGGCCAAGATACACCGTGAGGTTTATTGTCATGTTTTTAGCATTTACAGTATGATTGTGACTTATCTCCTGAAGGAAAAACAGGAAATAAACACTTTTTTAGATTTAACTAATAACCCTCAGTTAGTAAGAGGAGCGTACATTAAGTATTAATTTTGACTTTATGAGCATGTGTGAGGGTGGGAGCCATGGGAAACAAGCTGGAGGACGTTTCCAACAGGATTGAGTGTGGTCTTCAGAGACTTCTCAGAAACCCGGTGTATCTTTTTTCCATGTTCTCCCTGCTCACAATAAGAGTTCGTTACAAAATAACAGAGACACACTGAAGAGTTTGAACTCTGATTACATTGCCTTAATGTTCTGTGACATTGAGGGGAATGCTAATATTTCCAGGACAGTTGGAGCTAGACATGGCAAGTCACCTGTCTTCTTCATATACTATAAAAAGTAGCAAATAGAAAAGAATAACGTTTTTAACCAAAAACGTTAGTTAACATTTAATTGAGCTTTGCCGAGACATCTATGAGTGGAAGACATATATATATATTTTTTCTTAAAACACGTATTTAAATATGTTTTCACACTAAAAAAAAAATCTATCATACATACCTCCCACACACCATGAAAAACAACACTGAAGAATGTCAAAGGTATTATTTCTCATTGTAGGAAGATCTAACCAATCATGAGAAACACATCAATTAGCAGATGTCAGCAAACATATGAGATGGAGTTCTTATAATATTCACAGTTCAAAGTAGGAAGAAAGAATAGGGAAGTGTCCACATTTATTGAACACTTATGATGTACTAGAATCTTAGTAGCTGCTTTGTAAATTTTATGCATTAATAATGGAGTTATGGTTAGTTTTTGCCCAGCATTGAGTGAATTATCTGAGGGAATAGACTTTTTTCTTTTCTTTCTTTTCTTTTTATTTTTTTAAATGTTTTTTAATGTTTTATTTATTTCTGAGAGAGAGACAGCATGAGCAGGGGAGGGCCAGAGAGAGAGGGAGACACAGAATCTGAAAAAGGCTCCAGACTCTGAGCTAGCTGTCAGCCCAGAGCCTGATGTGGGGCTCGAACCCACGAACCGTGAGATCATGACCTGAGCCTAAGTCGGATGTTCAACTGACTGAGCCACCCAGGCGCCCCTCTTTTCTTACATTTAGCATACCTAAATATGGAATAAACAATGTGAAAACAGTTCATGTCTTTATGGAGTGAGAACCCATGAGAATTCTTAATCTATATTTAGTGATAAAGCTTTAAGGCTGGTCTGTGTTTTCATTAAAAGGTTGATAGCTTTGGGGGCACCTGGGTGGCTCAGACAGTTCAGCATCTGACTCTTGATTTTGGTTCAGGTCATTATCTCATGGTTTGTGAGATTGAGCCACAGGTCAGGCTCTGTGTTGACAGCACAGAGCCTGATTGGGATTCTCTTTTTCCCCCACTCTACCCCTCACTTGTGCACGTGCGTGAGGTCTCTTGCTCTCTCTCAAAATAAAGAAATAAACATTTTTTTTAAATGTTGATAGTTTTGTCCATGTGTTCTAACTTTAAGACCCATATCAGCTCCAAACCCTTTTGTGGCTGTTGCCATGTGGAATAATGTTTGCAGAAATTTGTAGAGCAGAAAACAAAGGTCAGATCCTTTAAAAGCAACCAATAATTCAACTTTTCACTGTTACTATCTATACAATCATTCTGAACTTCAGGATGATTCAGCAGTGTTCTCAGAATAAGAATAATATCACAATAAATTAAAATTTTTAATCTTAAATAAAATTCCCTGTTATTCGTAATTAGTTGAGTCCTTCTTTTTGAGAAGAACAATTTTGATATAACCCAAACTTGCATTCCTATGCAAGTCAATCTTGCATTTCTATGTTAATATGACAGAAAAATTTGAAGGTTTTTTTCTTTCCTTTCTTTTTTAAAATTATTTTCCAAGAAACTAAAGCACATAGGGTTTCTATTCATTAGGTTCAGGCAATATGATAAAAGGGAATTAAAGTATAAAATCTTAGTTTTCTTGAGATAAGTGGTCAAATGATTTGCTTCATCAGAAGCAAATTTATTTTATTACTGCTAGAATATTAATATGCCTTATAAGCACAGATGAGTTTATTTGTATACATGCATATTATCTAGCATAATCTTATATCATCCAGAAAGACAAATAGTTTAGTAGCTCTGACAGGAAAACTCTTTGCCTCTTGATGATTATGAATCCCTGTAACATTCTGAACACTTTATTTTAATGAATTTTTTTTGTCCCCCTTGCCCTACTTCCGTGTTGATTGACAGTGACCTACAGCACACAAAGCCAAAGATCTGATAGAATGATGAAGGGTTGTTCTCTTTCCTTTTGCAACACAGTGTCTTTTCATCTCTTTCTCTATTCTCTGTTCATTGTTCATCTTTGGCATCATTAGTCACCATGCTGTAGGGTTTACAAATACGGGTGTGACAGTGGAAAAAAAATTGTCAATCCAATAATACAGAGTCTATCAAATACCTGCCAGGCTGCTGCTTGAAACTCCTTCTTCAAGCTTCAGTAAGAACCAGATCAGGACTTAGATAACAGTTTTTCTTTAAAAAAGCAAAGAGGTTTTTTTCTCCCACTCTGTTTGATGACTTATCCTGAGTGAAATGGTCTATTCAAGACCCTGATCTTCTTATGTTGGCCAGAGGATGATCAAATTCTGAAAAGCAATAAACAGAGAGCCAGTGACACCTGGGCTTCTCTTTGTAAGAGCACGGTGCACAGGACCCACAAGGAAAACTCACATAAATACTTGCCTTTTAGAAAAATACATTCTAATGGCAATTACTAAAAAATATAAAGAAATAAAGTAAATGGAGTATCATATTTCTAAGAACTTGCAGATTTTGATCCATAGAGTTGAATGGAATCATTGCAATCATAAATTTTCACTGTTTTATAAATGTTTTTCATTGCTGTGATTGATTTCTATCATAAAAGTAGATTCAATTTTGATTGAAATAAAATTCCTTTGGGCATTCATTCATTTTTATTTTATATGTCTTTATAGACTTTTACTGAAAAATCAGGCAACATAATGCAATTTTAAAAATAGAAATAATACCACACATTTTACAAAATTGTACAAAGCAAGTAAAATAATGTGTGAATGTGATCTTACTCAGGTTCTGCAACATTATGGATATTAAGAGTAATAATTTTTGTTATGATTTCATTATTATTCCTAAATAAATTGTAAGGGTAATCCATGCCAAAGTAAATGCACAGTGAAGCTAATATGTTATATGTCAATTATAAGCAATAGAAAAATGAATGTGCATATATAAGCTGTTTTTATAAAAATTTACATCTAAATAATATGATTCAGTCAGCAAAAGCAGAATAAATCAGTTTTTCTGAGTTCATTAGTAATATTTGATTGGTATTGTTCTAGACATAGAACTGGAAAAATTTAAGAGGTAAGAGGGGTCCTGCTGTCCCAGTTTTGTGGCCCATATGATAAAATCTGATATAATAGGAAGAAACTTTTAATTTTGGTAAAGGAGAAAGCTGAAGTAGAGAATTATATTTTATCTGATAAATTTATAAAATAAATCATTATAGATATACTTGTAAACAAGTATAAAGAAAAGCTTGTCCATGATGGATTAAGTAAAAAAAAAAATTCTGAACTTAATATCCACCTGAATGTCCATTACTTTACCAATTTATTTACTCACCCAGCAAAGGTTCATTTAGTGATCACAGCAGGCACTGGGTTTTAGGAAGAAGATACAAGGATAACTTAGGTAAAGTAGTGCAATTTTATGACTCTGTTACAGCTTTGGTTATTAATAGCCTTGAAGAGCATGGTTCAGGGTATGGTAGGCCTGGCACTGAGATCTCACACAAGTGCTAATAGCACAGCAATAAAAAACCAAGGAAGTAAAGTTATTATGAAACATCTGTGCAGCAAAAACCTTATGTATGTAGACCTGGATGAGACCATCAAAGTTTGGAAAGTTCTCTCTGAGGAAGGTACCTGGGAGACTCAACCACTTGTATTATCTCTACCTATGTATCCTTTGCTTTGCTTGTTAGTGTAAATGAAACAGGAGATGTAATATCCGATCATTAGAGCTGGCCAGGTTTCCATGGCCACATTGCATTCTGATTTTAGCGATGCTTTTGATAAAGTATAACCATTATCTTTTCTTATCATAAAATTCAGGAAAAAATTTCTTGAAATGGAAGTAGCAACTCTCTCCAGTTGCTCCAGTTGTTAATTTCTCTTCCAGTAAAATTAAATGTTTAAAGTGAAATTGGCCAGAGATTTCCAGAAGCAGCCTACAGATTCTGTTGTCAGCTTTAGATCACTTTAGATCAGCTTTAGATCACAAAGCTGTTTGTAAATGGCTCAGTTAAGTCACACAGGGCATAAGTAATAACTTTGAAAATGACACAAAGAGATTCAGAAAAAAGTGGATGGCAAAATTTTGAAACAAGACTTCAGCCTTCTGAAATGATGGATTAATATAATTATAAAGCATTGTATTTAGTGTAAATAACAAGTACACTTTATAAGATCTAGATTGAGGAATAATCAGGTATAGCAGTTTTTAGTGTGATAAAGCCATAGGTTAGCCATCCCACACTGTATTGTGAAGTGATCTGATCTCATGTGAAATAATATGTGATATTCTGGGTATAACATTTTAGGACAATTTTTAAGAATGTTCTTCCACTTAAATGTATAAAAGGAGCTTTTCTAAGTGTCAGAAGAATCTGAAAATCACACCCTAGGAAAACAATATATGGGTAAATCTAAAATTTAGCATGAAAAAGAACTTTAGTGAGAATACCATGATTTTATTAAAAATTTAAGCCTCCATGTTAAAAATAATGGTTACAGTGTGCAAAGTATCAAAGAACAAAATTGGGACCAGTGCTTAATTATTATAAGGATTTGGACTCAACATAAATAAAAACATTTTAAATTTAAAGACATGGCTGACTTCTCTACTGATATGATTACGAGGTTCTATTTGATCCTCCTCCTGACAGACAACAGTAAATTCTAGATGAAATGTAAAATCAGTTATCTGAAGATACTGAAAAGTGAACAAAGTAGAGTGAACAAATAAACACTGAACCTTTAAAGACTGACTCTTGAAAGAAGAGAGAGGTATGTTAGTGTGGGGTGGACCCTGGACATCTCAACACGGACTCAAAATAGATGAGAAATCTGTAGTCCTACTTGCTTGAGAACCAGAGACAGGTGTGCTAATTTTCTACTGATCCCATGACAAATTATCAAAAGTCCAGTGGATTAAAATAATGCAAATTTATGCATTGAACAAATGATTCTCATTTGTAGATGAAGATACTGAGAGCATCTTTGGGAAATTGGGCATCTTCTAGAAGTCACAGGTTTGGTAAGTGGAAGACTCCCATGGCCTTTAAACAAGTCTGTTTGGTTCTTCATGCTGGTGTCACATTGGGAGACTCACGTGGTGACCTTCAGTTTCCTCAACAAGAAGCCAATGATAGTAAGAGTGATTGAGATATTTAAGCTTAATAAGATGAAAATAGAGTCATATATAAGACCATGACTTTGCTGTTGATGTTGTTTGATGTATGTATGTATGTATGCATGTATGTATGTACATATATGTATACAACTTATATACATATACATATATAAGCTGACTTCAGAAAAAAATTCTACTTAAAAATTTTTTTTCTCCTCATAATTCACAAATCTTCTCTTCTTAAAGGTTTCTCCATCTTGAAATATTTTAATTATTTTATAGTAATATGTCTGTCATATCCTCAAGAATTTCATTCTGATACGATCTGACACTGTATTTCTGGTGTGTTTAAGTGAAAGCCTCCAAAACTTATGTTCATAGACAGTAAAATGGAAAAGAAAATGACACAGCTATGAAGATGACGACGAAGATGACAATGATGACGACAATGACAAAGAAGAAGAGGAAGAGAAGGAGGAGGAGGAGGAGGAGGAAGGGGAAGAAGAAGGGGAAGGGGAGAGAGAGGGGGAGAGGTAGGAAGAAGGAGAAGGAAAAGAAGGTGGAGGAGGTGGAGGAGGAGGAGGTGGAGGAGGAGGAGGAGGAGGAGAAGAAGAAGAAGAAGCAGCAGCAGCAGCAGCAGCAGCAGCAGCAGCAGCAGAAGCAGCAGCAGCAGTAGCAGCAGCAGCAGAAGCAGAAGCAGCTGTAGCAGCAGCAGCAGCTTTTTATGGAAAACCAGTTAATTTAATTTTGTCTTTTAAATTACCTAGCAACGCTTTGAGACTGAGATTAAAAGAAAGGGCAAAGAATAAAAAAGAGTTAAAAATCAATATATTTTATCTTCAGAAAAAAATTCTGAGTCTCACAATTCTATTCTTTAGCTACAAATAAAATCCATCACTGAGAAGGTGACTGGTGGCTCAGTTGGTTAAGTGTCCAACTTCATCTCAGGTCATGATCTCATGGTTCATGGGTTTGAGCCCTGCGGCAGGCCCTCTGCTGTCAGTGCAGACCCCATTTCAGATCCTCTGTCCCCTTCTCTCTCTGCTCCCCAACCCCTGCCCCCCACTTGTGCTCTCGCTCTCAAGTAAGTTAAAAAACAACAACACTAAAAAGCATTTTTCAATCCCTTAATGAGAGGCAAGTGGACATATATTATCCTCTATCCAAGAAAGAACAAAAGAAAATGTGGTGCTATCCCCGTAGGACCATTCTAGTTAGACATAAGAATAGCTTACCATGTATATAGACTTCTAAAGATTTCCATAGAGCATGGCTTGCATAATTGCAGTTTTAAGACCTTGGGTAGCAGAATAGCACAAGGTTATAACTACAATACATTTATGATCTTTAGTATCAGGTAGATCTCTATGCTCCTCTGCCATCTCTCTCAACTTCTCTGGTCAGTTCACTTTTCCAGGGCAATTGTTGTTGTTGTTGTTGTTTTGTTTTAAAATATGTGTCACTTTTTAAAATCTCTAAACCTTTACTCCACAGTAAATGACTTCCCACCCTCGTTTCACAGATGATATCAGATAGCATGTCTCTAACTTTTCCATCATAAAATTGGCTAAAACAAAATTTCATACACAAATTTATCTGAAGCACTTATCAAATGTTTTTAACTTGCAACAAGGAAAACAGAATGCAACCAAAATTTTGCATTTTAAGAAATGGTATGAAAAAAGGTGCCATTTCTAAGAGGGTATGAAATGTGAAACATTTCACATATAAATAAGCAGCTGTTTTTTTCTTTTTAAGTAAGAAATTTATAGTTATATTTCACAGATGTAAAATGTGTGTGTATGTATGTGTATGCACATTATATATCCATA
This sequence comes from Hyaena hyaena, assembly GCF_003009895.1. NCBI lineage: Eukaryota > Metazoa > Chordata > Mammalia > Carnivora > Hyaenidae > Hyaena > Hyaena hyaena. The sequence continues at coordinate 1,849,393 of NW_024080985.1, read as the reverse complement.
AAAGTTCTCACAAAGAGTGTCTGTGGCCAGATGGTACAAAATGATATCTGTATCTTCTACAAGAAGATAAACAGAACAAAGAACAAGCTAATGTTAAAGATACATCTGTATATGAAGTTAGAATTTTAAGCCAATAGGGAAACGTGAAACGAGATCCGACAGAAATCAGAGGCAGCACACCAGGCAATAAGTTCTCATTGTAAACCAGCTGCCACTAAAGATATTTTAGGCTGAGAAGGTACAAGAGGCAGTTTGTTTATTTGTTATGTGTACTGCAAAACTTTCTTTTGTCAAACCTGTAAATTTGCCTTGCTCAAAGATTTCTTCTTTGTAATTAACAGCAAAGGAAGTCAGTTTCCCTCTTTCCTTTAAAGATTCATGCTTCCGCGACCAATTGTCCCTGAAATCTCATAAATCAGCTTCATGTACCAGTTACAATAATCAGTATTTACACGTACTTGACTCTCTGAATCAAACAGTACCCACCCTGGGCTTTCTGATCCCTCCAACTCCTGGCTTGCTCCTCTCCTTGAGTTTGCAGCTGATTATTGAAGGTGCTCTCTCTGTGCATATGCTCACTGTACATACTCTTTCCTATGTCATCTCTACTGTCTCTTTGCTAATATCCATATATGTCTATGTAGATAAAGATTTATATATATATATTATATGCACATAATTTCAACCTTTTTATTACTTGAAAAGTAACTAACATTGATAATAGTCAATAATGTCAAACCTCTCTTTCCATTAGTACTAGTAATCCTTCATCAAGACTGCAGTAATTCCTCAGTCTCTCTAAGGGATATGGTTGTAAACCTTGTGTTCACCCTCACCCTTCCTTTCTCACTCAAGTGCTTCTTCTCCGTCCCTCCCTTTCGTGACGTTTGTTTTCCCTTTTATATAAAGACTTTATTTTTCCTCACACAGCAAGAGAGACTGGATCCAATTGTTCCCTTGCTATTCCACCAGCAAGGTGCTTCCCTTCCAGTCCAAGTTCTAGATTGAAGGCACTGGGACAGTATTCTAATTTGATAGCCCCATCTCAGATGCCTGTTTTTGTGATTCACACAGGCAGAAAACAATGACTGTCAATCTTCATTAGAACCATTACATAGGAAGGATCATCTCCTGATTTCTAAAAGAATAAAGGGAGCGCTTGTAGGAAACAACAGATTCCCACCACAATACTTAGCATGATTTCTGTCTCAGCACTTCAATCTCTGATGCTTATTCCAATTTCTCTTTGCACCCTCTAAATCTTTTTTTTTGCTGACACCAAAGGTAAAATTAAGTTTCTAATCTTGGGGCACCTGGGTGGCTCAGTTGGTCAAGTGTCAAACTTTGGCTCAGCTCATGATCTCATGGTTCCTGAGTTGGCGCCCCTCATGGGGCCTTTGCTGTTGGCTCAGAGCCTGCTTTGGATCCTCTGTCTTCCTCTCTCTCTGCTCCTCCCCAACTCATTCTCTCTCTTTCTCTCTCAAAAATAAATAAACATTTTAAAAAAAGATAAAAGAAATTAAGTATCTCATCTATTTTCTCTTACGACAACCTCTTCTAACCTCAATTTTAACATGTTTTACATTATATTTATATTAGAAAGTTTTGTTATCTGCATATGTTCCATTAAATTAAGAGGTATGAAGATGAGGGAAGACATCCCTATGTTGCTCATTGCTGTCAAGCATTGACAGCAACTGTCAAACATTGACCACTGGTATGCTATAGTGCTTAGCATATAATAATTGCTCAGTATTTGTTTCATAAAGAAAAGAGTAAATTAGAGTGCATAATCTCTAAGTCTTGTTATGACTTTTCAAAATCAATCTATATACTGTTTATGCTCAGTTCTAGTCACTTTCCTTTTAGAGTTCTCCATCTTACCTTGATGACCTCATGCAAATTGTAGCCTTAACTGTCACCTGTATGGACTCACAGGTTTATATTTCTAAACGTTAAAATATTTGTACATTGGCAATATGTTTTTTGAGTTCCGACTCATACAGTTAATTTTTTAGTCACATCTCAAGCATATCACAGCCATCTGCATTCTTGATCTTCCCACCCTATAACTTTCTCTGTGTTGACCTTAAGCTGGTTATTTTCTGTGGCTTTCCATCACAGGTAATGGCATCACCAACTATGAATTTAAACAATCTATAAACCTTGGAGTCATTCACGACAACTCCTTTTGTCTTTCCATCTAAGCATTCCAACATAATATCAATTTACCTCCAAAATGTTATCTCCATATTTTCTACCTCCACTTTAAACCAAACTACTCTCAATGAACTTGGGCTATTGCAACAGCTTACTTTTTGTTATATGTCATCATCTATGACTCAAATGTGTTGTCCATAGAGCTGCAGGATTAACCTTTTATAAATGCAAACCTGATCATACCATTCTTCTTCTTCAACAGGTAGATATATGTGAGGTGGTGTCTTAAAACATGCCCACAATCTGTCTGCTATGCCTTCCTCGTCAAGGAGTAGAGCCTAATTCCTCTCCTCATGAATGGGTCTAAACTTAGTGAATCACTTCTAAGGATAAAATAAAACACAAATGACAATGTGCAAATTTGAAGACTAGATCACAAGAGTCATTGGCACTTTCCATTTCATCTCTCTTGGGTGGCTTGCTTGAGGGAAGTGAGCAGCCATGTCATGAGGATGTACAAGCAGCTTCTGGGAAAGGTCATGTGGCCAGGAAGTGCCACAGTGGGCCACATCAACAGGAGCTCCTTCTGTCCTCACAAAACATTTATCTGACCAAAGCCCTTGATGACATCCTGTCTGTGCCTTTAGAAGAGACCCTGACTCAGAGGCTCCCGAATGCCTCATTAGCAAAGAGTCTCTTTCTTAAGCCACTGAGATTGAGTTAGCAAATGATAACTATCACAGTAATAACAATTAAATTTCTTAGCATTAACTTAAAATCTCTGCAGCCTGGTCTCTGTTACTTTTGTAGCCTCTCTATGTGCTATGCTTCACCTCTGCACGCTCCATTAGTTGCAGGGCTTTCCTTTAATCCCAAGTATTTTCTGTAACTCCTACTATCACGAGACTTTTCCCCCCCACATTATATTCCTTCTCTTAAAATGTTTTACTTATCCCATTATTACCATAGTAATACCTACTCATCTTTTAAAACTCAGTTCAAATACCATTTTTTTTCCAGAGCTTTCATGGATGTTTCTATTATTCCTTTTACTGTCCCTGAATCTCATATAGTGCTTTTCACATTGTGATTTTACCAGTGTTTGTGTTGTATTTGATGACTATTACTAACAGTAATTGTGGGTTTGGCTTTTGGGCTTTGTCCAGCAAAGCTGAGGATGGCAGAAAGAATTACTCAAGACTCCATGCAAGTCAAGAGAGGTGAGGGAGAGGCTAAGGAAGTCTCTCCGAGCTGCTCTCAAGCTCCCATACATACTGAGCATGCATACAGGAAAACAATGTGCAATAGGTCAGTGGGCTACGTGCCAGTAAGCATGTATTGAAAATATGCCAAAAAACAAGCTAAGACAGGATAAAATATTCCATGTGCTAACACGGTATAAGGACTTTATGAGCATAAGCAGGACCTAAGCCTTAGATATACATTAACTAGATAAGCGAAGTGTAGTGTGTCCCCTAGTAATGGTGTAGTGTGTCCCCTAAATATACATTAATCAGAGAAGCAAAGCATGGCCCACTGTTTTCAGCAAGGCCAGAAAGCAGTGCTCTGCTTTTTGATGGGTTCCCTGTAATCTCCTAACCCAAGATATAGCTATTTGATTTCCCACAAGTAGTAGTAAATTCCATGACTTTGCACCAAACATTATATTCTGAGGGTCTATTGTAGTGCTGGACACTATAAATCAGTCAATGGGTGACAAATATCAAGACTCAACACTATAAAAACCAATAGACATTTTGATACTGCATTTTGGAGTGTTACATCCAGTTACATGGTGCAAGTAGATCAGTTCTTTCAGAAACGTATTAATTAGTATGGACCTCAAATGCAGTATCCTTCGAAATAGTTGAAAATGAAGGAGCATAAAATACCTACTAGTATTTACTGAAGTAACTAGTGCAATTAATGTGGTTACTTAAATTGATGATTGACTGTATTCATCAGATCACACAATTGTTTCAACATCTTTAGACACATACACAGTGTCAAGTATTCCTTCATGAATCTGTAGAAGAAAGCTTTGCAAAAAGCACTCTTGCTGAAACCCTCACTTACACATTTCAAAGTGATGGCAGTAAAACTGCCTATAGAACTCCCATTAATGTCAATGATAATCACTGACAAATTCCCAAGCAATACTTGGAAAACATCTTCATTGTTGCCTTGGGGCTATTGCTAATGCTGTGCACAGACAAGATTTAGCTCTTAAGGAGACAATTGCTTTTCTACTGCGGAGCCTGTATCTTCATTGATACTAAAACAGAAATGGCAACACGAGAATGCATCATCACTTCTCTGAAAGGCATTATTATGGTCTTTGTCAGCTGTGTCCTGATTTAAAACAAACAAAACAAATCTTTCACAAAATAAAGCTGAAATATGATTAAATAGGGATGACTTAATTTTTTTCAACTACTTTCATTACAAAATTCTCCTTAGTCACCCTAATGGTGAAACAGTTGCTGAAAATTCTCTTTAGAGACATGAAACACTAACTACAGACTAAAATTGATTTACTGTTCTTACAGTTCAAAACGATATAAGTTATCTTTATTTTTGATCCAAACACTAGATTGTAAAATTGGAAGACTAAAAAAGAAAAAAAATACATTTATGTACTCTCTGGAACTCTGATCTTCAGTTATGGTATTTTAAAGAGATATTTCTATATTACTAAAAACGATTTTTCAACTTCTAGATGCTTGTATCTTGAGCGGATATGTATAAAGCATTTAAATGAGAAAGAAGCAATTGAAAATGGATGTTCAGGAAAACTTTAAATAGCATGAGTGACTATTGCATTCTGCTTTGCCATTTCTTCCATAATTGTTTTCTGGGCTTTCAATTTACTGTTGGGAAATGAGGATTTTGAAAATAAGCAGGCCTGCCTTTTCTAACTGATTAAATGGAGTGGAAAGGGAGAAAGACGGACTTGCTGCTCATTAATAGAAATCAATGAAAACCCTTAGTAACTTCAAAAAAGTGTTGGTCTTTTTATCTTAATTTTATTTATATTTGTTAACATTCAAACAATTAGATTTCTTTTTTAATGATAGTATACAATGCTCCCAGGGTTTAATCCAAACAGAATATACTAAAACGGCCTGTTCAGTGCTTTTAGTGGAAAAGCAGCTGGGCAAAAGATGGATGGTATTGAATGACTATGATGGAGACAATTAAACTGTATCACACGGTTCATGAATGCTGAAGATCTGACAGTAAGCCTGCTTTGCACTGTCATCTCACTTTCTATATAATAGAGAGAACTGGCAAGCAACCTTGGCTCAGAAGAGAATTCTGGAGCATTTCTACAAAATATTTATCCACCAACTTGTTCTTGGACAATATTGTTGAGTTCTTGGCGATAGCATTCCTGTAGTACAAAATAGTATGGCATCATGCCACTGGGGTTCTGTTTCTTGCAATAATATTTAACTTGTACTATATTCTCATTTCCAGTATATGAACGCAGTAATATATAGTCATTTTTAAGTGTATTTTTCACGTGTGTCTAAGTTTCATTTTGAAGATAACACTTTCTTCAGTAGTGGGCATTGACTCTGGTAGCCTCTGTCTACTAAAGCCAAAATATCAAATGATCAAATTATTTTTTATTAAAATCTTTAGGTTCTGTAGAAATAGCAGATTAAACAGAACTGAATCTCTCTGTTTCATAGTTTCCTCCCCAAAAATAAACTCCATAATTCAGTTTATGAATAATCTTGAGAAAAACCATACTTTTTCAAATTCTGCTTGAGGTTCTAGGTGGTTGGCTCAATCTTATTGACCTTTGGAGGCCTGGAGGAGAACTTCAGTGGTGGACTGAGTTTGCTTCAGTACCTGGAGAGGAGAAAGAACTCTTACGAACATAGTGATTGCCAAGGACGGAAAATCTCTCTATTCTTTAGCATAATGGTTGTTAACCATCTCATGGCAGGCCTCAACTCAGAAGATGTTATACCTTCCACCTCTTCTGGTCTGCCTCCATTCCAAAGGATCTTAGAGGTTCAGAACACAAATATGTATAGGTAAAGAAACAAATTTCATTGAAGGCTCTATAAGCAAGGGTAGACACGACACTGATTTTCTCACAAAGTTGCAATAAATTATTAAGCATTGGATGAGAAAAGTCAAGTTTAACAATTAAATCATTAGAACTCTATTTTTTTTCATGAATTACACAACCCACAATGGTCTTATCAAAAATAGTTTAAATATATTGGAAGAAGGGCACCTGGGTGGCTCAGTCAGTTAAGCACCTGACTTTTCATTTTGGCTCAGGTCATGAACTTGCACTCATGGAATTGAGCCCCACGTTGAGCGTCATGCTGAATGTGAAGACTGCTTAGGATTTTCTCTCACTCTGTCTCTCTGTCCCTCCCTCACTCTCTCTCTCAAAATAAATAAGCATTTAAAAAATATATTGGATGAACTATTACGTCTATAAACACAGAAGAAAGTAAGGTAGCTTTCAAGCAACCGAAGTGATACTGATAGGGAATTGTAATTGAATTCTATATATAAAGCTAAATATACCCACCATAAAAGGTAGTCTAGAAACAAATCAGAATCCTGGAGGAGTCAGATGTAACAGGAACATGTCTTTCTTAACTTGAGCTGCTTGAAATTTCAGAATCACAGTTATGGCCTCATTCTGTGATGTGAATATATATTACTGACTTGCTCAGGAAACTCTACACTGAATAAATAACACATAAAGTAGTCCTAAGGCAGAAAGAATCTTTGACACTTGGCAAAAGTGAATGTAAAATTGATTTGGACAGATACACCCTCAATCCAGGTTACATAAGATTCAAAAAGATGATGTTGAATCATAAAATAACCAAAAATAATCTTCCATGAGCAATAAACATTGCATATAATGAACGAATATGGATTTCAGATAATGGAATAATTAAAGAACACTATAAAATAAATATATTTATAATAATAAAGACAAAATTGTAAGACCTAAGAAGAAAACAAGACAGTATTTTTTAAAAGGGCAATTTGAAAAGAAAATTAAAACTTCTTGATATTAAAAATAGTAATTGAAGTAATAAAATCAGTGAGTGGTTTAAACAACAGATTAGATATGACTAAGAGAATTAGTATAGCTGACAATTAGCTTCAAATGCAACACTGTGTAATAACTTTGGAATATATGGAAAAAAGCTTAAGAGACATGGAGTAGAGAATTTAAAAATCCATGTATGTCCAATAAAAATTCTAGAAAGAACAAAAGCAAAGGGAATACAGGTAACTTTCAAAGAAATAATGAGTGAACTTTTTTTAACCTGATGAAAGACATGATATCCACAATATGTAACATGAGTACAGAATTTGTAAAGCTATTTCCATAACCAGTTACATTGTAAAACTATGAAAATGCATTACTATCAAATATCTGCAAGTAATTCAGAAATAAAAGAAATTTCTTTTAAAAATGAATGGAAATTGGCTGTCTGACAGAGGACTTATTAACAGTAAGCATACATGAGAGGAAATTAGAATATGTTCTAAGAATGGAGAAAGAACTATTATCTATCATCCTCATATGTACGTTATAGTGTATATTATACTATATATATGTTGTATCTGCATATATTATTATTATTCAAATATGTATCATAAGCATTCATGATCTCTCTAGATTAATATATACTATATACTATTATTCAAAATTACATCGAGAGGGGTGCCTGAGTAGCTCAGTGGTTGAGCATTGGATTCTTGATTTCAGCTCAGGTCATGACCCCAGGTTGTGGGATCGAGCCCTTCAGTGGTCTATGTCCTGAGTGTGGAGCCTAGTTAAGATTCTCTCTCTCTCTCTCTCTCTCTCTCTCTCTCTCTCTCCCCCCCGTGTCACGCCCCCCAACTCATGCTCTCTCTCCCTCTCCAGAAAGAAAACAAAACAAAACAAAAAAATTGAGTGGTTTGCAAAATTTTGCTGTTTTTATGTCTTTTTGTCCCCATGCCCTCAATCCATTGAATACCAGATTCTAGCCATACTACTTCTCAGAAGCCCTTCTTTATCAGAGTCAGCTCAACCCACATTGTTCTTACTGATGTCAGCTTAACCTTTTAAACCCTTAACTTGTTTAACAAGACTCCAGCATTACACACTACTGATATTTCTTTTTCCTTGAAATATTATCCTCCATTGTTTTCTGTGGCATCACATGCTCATGATGCTACCCAAGTCCCATGTTTCTTTTTCTCAACCTGTTATGAAAATGTCAACATTCTCCAGAGCTGTACCCTAAAATCTACCCTATCCTTCCCCTTGGCTCTTTTTGTCTTCTCCGAGGTTGCATGTAGCTGGTATATATTTTTAGTCTCCTGGAAAAGCATACCCTTTTGTTTCTTCTACTTCCTATGTACTTATATGGGGACTGAGTTTATGCATACATATTTATTTTATTTTTATTTTTCTATTATTATCTTAGTTTTTAGAGACAGAACAAATGGGAGTGGCAGAGGAAGACGAGAGAGAGAGAGAGAATCTTTTTTTTTTTAAATATATATTTTTTTAATATTTTTTATTTATTTCTAGGAGAGAGAGAGAGACAGCGTGAGCAGGGAAGGGTCAGAGAGAGAGGGAAACACAGACTCTGAAATTGGCTCCAGGCTCTGAGCTGGCAATCAGCACAGAGCCCGACGCGGGGCTCGAACCCACGAACGAGAGAGAGAGAATCTTAACCAGGCTCCACCCGTAGCCTTCTAACACCCCTGGAATCATGACCTGAGCCAAAATCAATAGTTGGATGCTCAACCACCTGAGTCATGTGCCCCTGAACACATATTTCTTTTTTTATGTTTTAATAGTTTATTGTCAAGTTGGTTTCCATATAACACCCAGTGCTCATCCCCACAAGTGCCCTTGCACACGTATTTCTTCATCATGCCTTGCAGCATTAGATCTCATGGTATGTGTCTAAGCCCTTTCCCTGGGCTGCTTTGTGCTGCTAGTTCCCAAATCTTTACCTTCATGTCAGACTTCTCTGCTGAGCTCTTGACACATATACTCAATTTACTCTTAGGTACATCCTTCTCACAGTGCCTTGGATACTTCAATTCCTATATCTAAATCTGAACTCTATCTCCAAATCTTCTTCTCTCCATCCCCCACAGAATACGGTTTAGTATTATCTTTCTTATTCCTTAATATATGACTCTGAATGCGATCCTTTATTCTTGCACCCTTCCCCAGCCAACACTTATCCAGTCCTAGCATTCCTCCATCTCAACATCCATCAATCCTCTCCCTTGCATCTCTCACTGTCTGGGCATAAGCATGAGCATTTCTCAACTATATTACCCCAGCTGCCTCTTAATTACCTTCATTTCTCCAACATTCCATTATGGATACTGGCCCCAAAGAGATACTTCAAAAATGTGAACCTCATCATGTCTTTCCCCAGCTTAATATTGCTCAGTTGTTTTGCATTGTCTATAGAATAATGTGTAAACACCACAATGTAGTTTACAAGGTTTCTAATGAGGTTATTTCTGTTTACTTCTTCAGGCTTAACTCCAAGTACTATTTCCATACATCTACTTCATTCCAACCTGTTTAATTACACTATCCATTATAAAGCTGTCTAAAATCTGAAGCAAAGTTTTTCCCTTTGTCTTTTGCCTACAGTTAGGTTTATTCCTTCCCTGATAACTGAGTAAAAAATGAAACTCCTTTAAGAAAACATGTCTACAGATTCATTTATAAGGTTTTACAAATGAAGTTATGGGGGAAAAACAATAAACTCAGAATTTTTTTATATTTGACTCAAGGGCCCACCTGCCACATAAAGTTTACATTTTTCCATGTTTACCAGCAAATCCTGAAGTTCATAAAATGCAGAGTAAACAAATAAAATGCTTAGCCAAAGACCACCAGGAACATATCTATAGTACAGCAAGAAAGATTTCTTTGTAACAAAGTGGGAAGTGGATTTTGTTAAAGTTTTGAGTGTTTTTTTGCAAGGGTTGAAAGAAGCAAAGGTTTCCTCTGAACTGATTGCTCACAGAAAGTAGGAATAATTCTATAATTGGGTATCTTATTTTTTTTTTAACCGAGAGAGGGGATTGATGGCCAAAATGTAAAGCCATGACTAGTGGAGAAACAGCATTCACTAAGGTGCAAGAGGAGATGGATGGTTAGTTGTTTTTTGGTGTGCACAGTTTCTTGTTTTGATCTGTGCTCCATGAAAGTTATAGAGGAGTCTCCCTGCTTCTTGGTCACAGAGTTGCCTCCTCTGATAATGTGGTCTGTAAAATTGTGTCGAAAAAGAGAATGCCCTGGCTTAGCTCTTGGTATCATACCAACTCCCAAATGAAAGATGTTAGAGCTGCATTTTTTTTTTCATTCTCAAAAGAGGTAATTGGAGATCATATAAAGACAAAAAAATGAAGGTTGTAAGCCCTCCTTTTTCTTTTAGTGTTTTATTTATTTCTGAGAGAGAGAGAGAGACAGCAGGAACAGGGGAGGGTCAGAGAGAGAGAGGGAGACACAGAATCTGAAACAGACTCCAGGCTCTGAGCTAGCTGTCAGCACAGAGCCCGATGCGGGGGCTTGAACCCATGAACCATGAGATCATGACCTGAGCGGAAGTCGGACGCTTACCCAACTGAGCCACCCAGGTGCCCTGGTTGTAAGCCTTCCTAATAGTGATCATTCAATCCTCCTCTTCTATGTCAAATGTGGCTGCAATAAATGATGAAGAGGGATGGAGAAAGATGCTTTTGGAATGTAATTTTAATGCTCACAGAATCTTTGTGAAAAAGTATTTCTATGAGTGGAATTTGTTCTGGGGCATTGCTAACTCCCATGGTGTGGAGAACTCTATGAGAACAACCCTAAGATTCTGTTTTCTATTATATTCTATGACTATAGAAGCTAGAGTTACAGAACAAGGGCTAAGAAATGGGTCATCAGGTATTGTGCAGACCCTAAAAAGATCCTGATTATCCAAAAAACAGGCATATTGACTAAATTCATATTTGATTCCATGGACGTGTCAGTCTTGAAGCTTTTGCACATTTTATTTAGTACCTTGAACTGTTTTCTCCCCACTTGTTCTACAGCTAAAACCTACTTGTATTTTAGGCTGTAAGTCTTCTTTCTCTGGTAACTTTCTGCTTGGCTATCGTGATTCCTTTCTATGCCTTTCTCAGGACATTAAACTTTGCTTATCAGATACTTGGTGTGATTTATTGCAATGGTTTAATTATCTGTTTCTCCATTGCTAGAATCAGAGTTCAGTGGACATAGGAAAGGCCTCACTCTTGCTCAGTGTTATTTATTCTGTGGTAAATGTAATGACTGCTTCAAGGTAGGTGTTCAAGAAACAATTGTTGAATCAAATTATTAGTGAAATATATAGGATATAGCCTGACCTATATTTAGTAGGCTGGAATGTTTGTTTTCTCCTCTTCCTCTATGCATTGTTCAACATCTCAGTAACATTTGTTTTATTTCGCTCAGCAGTTTTAAAAAGGTATATTATGTGATAAACATTTTTATGGTCACTCAGATATGATGTAAACCTTGGCCTAAACACGGCCTTCGTGCCTCAGAAATTTCTGGTGGCTGCAAAGAAGCAGAATAGCAGTATAATGCCATTGAGTGTACACTTTGCTGGGAGAAAGCTCAGTTGTTATGGCAACACATAAGAATGTTTTGAGGCAGACTTGTTTGTGAGAAAAAGCACACTTAAGCTAGCACAAGGAAAAGAGTGTTTACTGTAAAGACACACAAGAAATCATAAAGGACTCTCTTTGAACCGCAAAAACAGGAATGGTAATACAGATGTCAGTATAGCAGTGGTTAAGAGTGTAGATTTTCCAAAAAGATTGCATAGATTGGATTCATGGTGGCACCATTTGTTAAATGTGTGGCCTCAACAAAGTTTATTTAATCTTTCTATGCCTTGGTTTTCCCATATTTAGATGAGGATAATTGTAGCATCAATCTCTCAAGGTCTTTCGGGAGATAAAATGAGTTAATCCTTGTGAACCACTTAGAATATTACATGGTACAGGATTCACTTATATTATTTGTTGATATCAACAGGTTAGTGCTTTACTGAATTGAGTTTAGAATGTGGCTCCAGATGTAACACAAATCTGGCCAACTCAAAATGCTGGGAATGCTTTCTCTCAGTTATGCCTCGCATATCTAATTCTTTTTGCTACCAATTAGCTTGTTTGGCTGTTTTTTTAGTTCATTCTCCCAAGTTGGACTCTCCAGTCCAGACACTAGTCATGACCTTTTAGCTGGAGCTTCTAACAATTATCGCCTAATTTTTTCTGTCGTTTAATTTTTTTTAAGTTGCTGTGGAAGAGAATAAGTTTGGCTAATCCTTTCTGCACAAACCCAGAGGTTTCTGGATTTCCTTTAGCGCGGAGGTGCCATCAACATATCAATCATCATCATTTACAGAGGAATCATACTATACAAGCAAGGAAATAATGCAAGATGGAGACTGACAAATACACCAATCCTAACTTCCCCAAAGGAATAATATAAAGCAACTTTAATTCTGTACATAATACTAAAAATCTATTTTTGGGGCACCTGGGTTGCTCAGTTGGTTAAGCGTCCGACTTTGGCTCAGGTCGTGATCTCATGGTTAGTGGGTTCAAGACCCGCGTCAGGCTCTCTGCTGACAGCTCAGAGCCTGGACTCTGCTCTTGGTTCTTTGTCTCCCTCTCCCTCTGTCACTCCCCCACTTGGTCTCTCTCTGTCTCTCAAAAATAAATAAACATTTAAAAAATCTATTTTAAAATGTATCTCTTAGTTAAGAAGAAAGCAAAGAAAATCATTATATGCCAAAAACTGAATGAAAGCAGCAATCCATAGAGTGAAGTGAACTCTGGCTCTCAGAGGACTCTTTCCACTCTTTAGTGACTCTAAGTTTCTGTTTTAAAGCCTGTAAAGTATATGAGGATGGAAAAAGCCAAGTGTTTGCTTGGAGATATCACCTTAAAAACTCAGCAGAAGGACCAGCTCAGCAATGAATGACAGGAAATATTAAATCTCAACTAAGAATTGATAAAATCTTTATGTAAATTTCAGTCTCACATAAATTTGGGACCTATCTCAGTGGTCTCCCAATCAGATAGATGCTAATTTTAGTTTATTTTTTTAAATTTTGTTTTAATGTTTGTTTATTTTTGAGAGCGAGCGAGAGAGAGAAAGACAGAAAGTGAGCAGGGGAAGGGCAGAGGGTGAGGGAGACACAGAATCTGAAGCAGGTTCCAGGCTCTGAGCTGTCAGCACAGAGCCTGATGCAGGGCTTGAACCCACGATCCTGAGATCATGACCTGAGCTGAAGTTGAACACTTAACTGACTAAGCCACCCAGGTTTCATGTTAGATGTTTATTTTAAAGTGAGTGTCCTGGAGTAGGTAGTGCTTGTGGACATCAAAAATAAATGCTTGTGAAGGGAAATATTAACCCATGTAGAACAGCGTACTTACTGAGGACAATTTTCAGTATCTCAGAGATTAATGAAATTCATTTTAGATACCATTACAAATATTTTTATTTTATAATTTCAATAAACTTTTAAAGGTTTTTTTTTGTTTGTTTGTTTATTTTGAGAGACAAAGATAAAGATATTGGGCATGTAGCATTGTGAGTGGGGAAAGGGTAGAGAGCAAGGGAAAGAGAGAATCCCAAGCAGGCTCTGCACTGACAGTGCAGACGTGAGGCTTGATGTCATGAACTGTGAGATCATGACCTGAGCCAAGATCAAAAGTCAGATGCTTAACTGACTGAGCCATCTGAGCACCCCATTATATTTTCAATCACATTTATATCGATATTCATAACATTAAAAAGCAAAGTTTTGGTTATCCAGTCTCAATGTTCAAGATTACTATGTTTATGGGACAATTATCTGTTACGGAGTTATTTGATTTCTTACTCAAATTCCATTTCCTGAATTCCACTGATATGTGTGTATAAATGTATGTGTGTGTGTATGTATGTGTGTATTCAGTTTTAGGAAGAGCAGTGAGGTGACACACTGAATTTTCATATACCAAAGCATGTCCTTCTGTTTTAAGAATTTCTAAAATACAATATAACACACAATATTATTTTTGAGTTCCAGCATTTTTGCTGAAGCCCTCTGCCACTGCTCTGCATTTTCAGTACTTCCTGTTTCTGAGTAAAGGCTGACTTTTGTTGTTTTGTAGGAAACCGGTTTTTCAAGCATGTTTCCAGAAAACTTATCTCTGCAATTCAAGATTTTGTGAGCTTAATTCCTGGGTTTTAGGTTCTCCTTCAGGTTTTAAACTGGACAGCAGATTGAAAGTAGCAGTCTTTGACTATTTTCTTACAAGGAAGAGTTTTATTCCAGGACATCTAAGGCATTGTTCTACATCCAGGATCACTGCATCAAGTGAGTTAACTCACAAGTGGATTGTAGCTTAGCTCTTCCTGCGCCAACCCATTTTCTTGGTCGCCTTTTCATTCTGAAATGTAAGACGGTCATGTAGATGTAGAAGAAGAGATTTCATTCAGTGTATGAAATAACATACATCATACTACATATAAGAATAATATGCAAAGACCCATTCTTATTTCCTCTCCCTTGTTATATTGAATTTGATACATTTCTATCATCTATAATATCTAGCTAATCATACAGACTTATATATTGTCATCTATGAATTGATTAAGGTGAATGTTAATTAGATTCAAGGATTCATCTTAATTTATTTTTAGGCTCTACTAATTATTTCTGAAAGAAGATAAAATATGAACATATTATAATTCATATTACACATAGCTTCTATCTTTGTACCTAACATTGTTCCTGAAAGTCTGACTCCAACATGCTTTAGGCAGGTGAATTTGGCAAAGAAAAAAAGGAGATAAGGAAGAAAGGAAAGAAGGAAGGAAGGGAGGGAGGGAGGGGGGTGGAAGGGAGGGAGAACGGAAGAGAAAGGAGGAAGGAACTCTGCAGACAGGCTAGTACACTAAGGATAACTACCTTGGATGTGATGACTGCTGTCAGTACTTCATCACTCATTGCATTGAAGTGGACTAATCACTTATGCCTTCAACAATAGATTGACATTTTTTGTCTGTGTGGAATTTATTTTTTCTGTATGTAAAATTCAAATAAAATTCAAGTTCAAGTTCAAAGGGAATAAATGAAAAATTTTAAGCATTAATTACAATCTCTGTCTTCTTTTTCTTCAGTAAGTGACTAAAATAAGGTTGCAAAAAACCACTTCTCATAAAAAAGATCCTGCATGTAGGTATTGCCTATTTTTGTGTAAGGTTTCTTTCTACCACTTCAGTATAAAATATAATGCACTGTTCCTGCTGTTAATCAGTATTGGTTATTTTAGATATACGTTATCACAATGGAATGATTGAAAAATAAGCTTATTTTCCTCTTATCTTTATTATAAACCATTGCAGCTCAGTGAACTGTTATCTGTCTTAGTAAAGAATAGTTTAGTGTTTGCATCTTTTTGTAATCTTCTTAAAACAGGAAAATGAGTTTTGCCAATGTCAGTGCTGAGTCTGCTGTGTATTCACCTAAAGCTGTGCTCAATGTTTAATCTTTTCCCCATTAATAGCATCAGTAAACATATGGTGATATCCAGCTGAGGTCAAATGTAAGTAGATCTCTCTTCTCAATTCCGTGGAGAATCGTTTTAACACTTTGAAATTCTCCTTTGAGTAAAACATTGACATTTATTCTTACTCACAAATGAACTTCATAAATCCTTCACTTCTAGATTGAACTGTCATCTGGCATGACTTAAATCAATTTAAGTGATAACCATTGAAATCTCTGATATGGTCAGTGAACTTGATCTGATGGATTTTCTGAAGGATCTACCTTGACTTTATACAAATAGTCTTCAAAAGTTTTATCTTGTCTCATCTTTCTCTCTGGTTTTATAGTCTCCTCATAGACCAACCTAAAAATTCCTGGTTCACCTTTTGCACACTGTTTTCCACTTGACTCTGTTCTCTTGTAACAGGGATCATTAATTAGGAGTATGCTAAGGGGAGGGAGTGCCAAGTTGAAAAGGATAACTGAATCTTTTATTTTATTTCCTTTTTCCCACAGTTACAAAGAATTCACTTCTCTATTGAGTTCATGCCCCATCCATTTGATTGATGTGTCCTTTACTATAGCTTCAGACAGTAAAGCTCATAAATTGTGGAGCAAACCTAGAATATTAAGTGCCAACATTACTTAGCATGAGCAATTAGATGATATCAGGGAGAAGAAAACACATTTACGGTGACAACTGGTTTTACCACAAGTCCTGCAACTTGACTAATACAAAACAAAACAAAACAAAACAAACACTGAACTCTCACAGTTCACAATGACCACATGTAGAAGTGAATGATAGAATCTTTAAAAATAAAATATAATACATTGAAATTAATACAATGATCATTATTGGTATTAATATTATTAAAATTTTTACAGAGGATATGATTCTATTATATGTTTCAAGATAGCAATGAGGAATAATTGGTGATGTAGATCAGTATAACAGTTTTCAAAATGTTTGGTCTCAGGACATATTTGAGTTCTTAAAAATTTGAGGGACTGAAAACTTTTGTTTATGTGTAGGTAGACTATTAACTGCATTAGAAATTAAAATTAATAAATGATTAAAATATATATGTATTAATTTATTTTATAATAAAAGTAAATCCATTTACTATAACAAAAATAACACATTTTAATGAATATAATTATATTTTGCAAAAACATGAGAAAATCAGCTTTGTGCTTCATTTATCAAATCTCTGTACTGTCTTGCTTCATGGAAAAGATCCACATTCTCATTTCTGCTTCTACATTTAATCTATTGTGATATTACTTGTCATATCCTCTCTGAAAAACCTCACTGTACACACTTGGAAAAGACATATGTCATACTCATATTATTAGGAAAATAGCTTGATCATCTCACATTCCCTAAAGGGGTCTCCAGGGACTCTTATGGTCATTTGAGCAGTCCATGATCACTCATTTTAGGAAAGTTGTAGTTTTAAATGGTAGTTTTGATTTGTCCTATACAACCACAAAACCTACTGAGCCACAGTGTTCTCTTTATAATCCACAGGTTTCTGTGTGTATATAAAACAAAGTCCTTTCCCTTAAAAAAAGAACCACAAAAATAACCAGAAGAAGAAGCAGAAGCAGAAGCAGAAGCAGAAGCAGAAGACGAAGACGAAGACGAAGACGAAGAAGAAGACGAAGACGAAGAAGAAGAAGAAGAAGAAGAAGAAGAAGAAGAAGAAGAAGAAGAAAAAGAAGAAGAGGAGGAGGAGGAGGAGGAAGAGGAGGAGGAGGACAAGAACAAGAACAAGAAGAACAAGATTAGTGAAATAAAAGGAGATCGGCATTTGAAAGCAATTGAGTAAATAATGACTTCTTTCAAAATGGTGTTTGTGCCGTGTAAGACACAATCTCAGTGCTCCTCTTGCCATATATTCTCTAAAATTCTAGGTAAGAAAAAAGGAAGTTTGTGTCTCAACAAATTATTAGTGATGCCATGATTATAGATGTTTGAAATATTTATCACTAGAAACGTTGTAAAACCATGTAAAATGTAGCATAATTAGTTTATTTCTTAAATAGGAGTAAAATAAAAGCTATAAATTGCAAAGGTTAAGTATATAGCAATTATGTCTATTACTGTAATTAAGCAAAATTTATAAAAGAGCCAAGCTGATATATATGTCCAGGACCCATAATGATTATTGTGTAGAATGTTAATTAGGCATAGAACAAATTTTCTTAAATGTTGACTTCACATATATGGATGTAATTATTATAATTATATGTTTAATGTTTAATTAAATAAATGTTTATTGCTTTTTCTTCCCGATTTACTTTGCCACCTATAAATGACATATTTTCAGTAGTTCGGTGTGTGTGTGATAAGAACAAAACATGAGAACTAATCTCTTAAAACAGTTTTGTGTATAGTATAGTTTTGTCAACTACAGGCAGAGAGTTATACAGTAGATCTCTAGAATTTATTAATCTTGTTTAAGTGAAATTTTATACCTCTTTATACTTATTCCCCTCTTCCCCCAACCCCTGGAAATCACCATTCAACTCTCTGTTTCTTTTTTTAAAAATTTTTTTATGTTTTATTTATTTCTGAGAGAGAGAGAGACAGCATGAGCAGGGGAGGGTCAGAGAGAGAGGGAGTTACAGAATCTGAAACAGGCTCCAGGCTCTGAGCCAACTGTCAGTACAGAACCTGACGGGGGGCTGGAACCCATGAACCCTGAGATCATGACCTGAGCCGAAGTTGGACGCCTACCCGACTGAGCCACCCAGGTGCTCCTTAACTCTCTGTTTCTATGGGTTTGACTATTTTAGATACCTCAAATAAGAGGAATTATGCAGTAGTTATTTATTTTGGAAATTATAATTTTTGCAGTTAAAATGCACCTGAAATCTTGTCCTTACACAAATGGATTCCCCACAATCAAAATTCCTAGGCATCCAATGTATTCCTCCTTTATCTTCTCTCATACTTTTCATGTGAATTTTCTGTTCCACATGTGCTACCCCTCTTGCCCATCCCCACCTTGAACCACTACCCACATGGATGGTCCATCTCATCTAAGGTCCATTCAGAACCTTAGAAGGTTCTGAATCCTTCTAAGCATGAGGTAGTGGAGATGCTGGCTCATATATTTGCACAGAACTGGAGGAAGAGATGTTTTTTGCTCAGGATCTTCATTCATTTTTCCTTACTGACCATAGATGCCAGTGAAAATAAGAACAGATCTCAGATAGACTTGAGTTGATCTCATGGAGAAAGGTAAAAAATCTGCATTGAAAGGATATAGGTGGACACCAAACCACAGAGAGGTAAGAGAGAAAGAATTACAAACCGGCAAACAAGGAAAGCTACTAAATCTATTTCTGACAGATTTCATGATCTTCTGTTTCTGGAAATTTTCTCCTCCATCCCAAGATACCCTAAGATGTCCTCCAGGAGCCTTAGCACAGGCAAATTAGTCACAAGTACTTTTATAACCCCGGTGAATGAGGCTTTTTTGAAGGAGAAGAGTGGTGAGGAGGAGAAAAAGAGAGAGAGATAGAAAGAGAGAGAGAGAGGAGAATCTTCTCTTTAGACATCCTAAATGGATTGTTTCAATCTTACCTTCTAGTTCAGACTTATGAATAGGTTGTTACTTAATGTGATTCTGGAAACTTCACATGCCTCAAATTAT
This sequence comes from Hyaena hyaena, assembly GCF_003009895.1. NCBI lineage: Eukaryota > Metazoa > Chordata > Mammalia > Carnivora > Hyaenidae > Hyaena > Hyaena hyaena. The sequence goes on along the minus strand of NW_024080985.1, from coordinate 1,829,958 downwards.
ACTTTCTTCATTTACTTGCTGACCCATGAAATTATTTTGACACAGGTCATTGGCTTTACTTCTATAATTAAAATGTAAAAAAATTAAAAGATAATGGCCTAGCCATAGGAGGGAAAAGCACGTTGATAGTGAACACTCTTAAGGACCTTACATCTTTCCTGAAAACTGACTGATTTTTTCCAGCAGGGAGAGAGATTTTAAGATTATATGAATGAAATTCAGGTAAGAGATGAGAAGATAAAAATCAGGGTAGTGAAGACAAAAATCCAAGTAACTTATATCAACATATTTATTTAACACAGGTAAATATGTTTAGAAAGGTATATAATACAGGTTTCCTGAGTTGCCTAGAATAACGGCAGCTACAGAAATCAGAATCATTTCCCACATCTCCAAAATAAGAACAACAAAGGCATAAAGATCAACAAGGAAAATAAATTAAAAAACAAAAGCCACAAACTGTACCTTCAGCGTAATCAGGAAACAGAGTAACATGGACTCTAAGTTTCTTATAAATAGAGAACTAAACACCAAGCTCCCATCTCCTTCAAGTTCATGGAGAGGAAAGGAAGCTTGATGCCACTGTAGCACAGAAAAAAATCAACATCAGTAAAAGTCCTACACCAAATGCAAAACATTAACATCCTGAAACCTGATAGATCAAAGCACTATTACAAGAAACGGAATTAAGAGTGTATGGGAGGCATTAAGAAATTTCTCAAAACTTGTTAATACAAAAAGATTTTGATATCATAGCTATCACTACTAATATGCTAGTGATGGGTCATTTGACTAAGGAAATATAACCTCTTTTTTCTATTTGCTGTTAACTCTAATATAAAGATTTATAATTTTGTAGAGTTAGATATTAATTTGTAGAACAATTTTAGGATGTCAATGAATCCATTTAATGAAGATGCAAATAATTTCTGTCTCATACAGAATAAAAATTATGGAGGTGTTGTTCTGGAGCACATTTAATTCGCATTTGTACCAACCTATTCAACTCACTGCAGATTTTGTTTGTTTGTTGCTCTGATATAATCATGTATAAAATATAATATTTTATATTGTTGTTTATATTGTTGTTTCTCATATGCTATTTGGAAAGGTCATTACATCATTGTTATCCTGTTACTGTACTAGTTTTTCCATTAATGTAGCAAAATAAATATTGACATAAGAATCACTGTGTATTAATATTATAATTATGGTTTTAATATGAGATATCACTTTGTATTGTTAAGAAGACTATTATCAAAAACAAAAGCTAACAAATGTTTGTGAAGATACGGAGAAAGGGGATCTCACAGACACTGTTGGTGGGAATGTAAGTTAGCACAGTCACTATGGAAAACAGTATGCAGTTTCTCAAAAGATTAAAAATAAAACTACCACATAGTCCGGCAAACCCATATCTGGGTATATACTTAAAGGAAATGAAATTATTATCTTTCAGAGTTTTCTGCACCCTCATTTTCATCGCACCATTATTCATGATAGCTAAGACATGGAAAAAACCTAAATGCCCATTGATGAATATGGATGTTAAAATGTGGTCTATCGTTCAGAGAAATATCATTCAACTATATGTATAAGTCGAAAGTAAATCCTGCCATTTACAACATAGGTTAACCTATAAGATATTACACTATATGATATAAGCCACAGAAAAACAACTACTGTAGGCTCTCACTATTATGTGAATCTATAAAAGTCGAACTTATAGAATAGTGGTTGCTAGGCTCAAGAGTAGAGGGTGGGGAGATGTTGGTTAAAGCATACAAATTTTCAGTTACAATGAAATAAGTTCTGATGATACCACATATAGCGGAATGACTGCACTTAATGGCCCTTTACTTAATACTTAAAACTTACTAAGAAAGTAGATCGTTCTCAACACAAACAGGAAAGAAATAAAACAGAATTATATGAGATGATGGCATTAACTAACCTTATGGTGGTAATCATTTTAAAATACATATGTTCATCAAGTCTTCAGTACACCATAAACTTACACAGTTTATATAATGATTATATTGTGTCTTTAAAAAAGCTGGGGAAAAAAACTGGGAAGACAGAAAAAAACGTGACATGTACTGACGACAGAGCTCTGGTCACAGATTTATTTTAAAACTATAGAAATAAACAAAACAGTGATAGCAGAAAGAAGTAGGATATGTTCATTTTAATGAGAAAATGTTAAAAGATAAGAGTAAAACTATATTCTATCAAAATATATTAAATTATATAAATTCAACAGTTTCAGAATTTTAAAGATTTTATTCACATAAGGAAAAATACATCAAATATTTATATTGTTTTTGCATTTTATATTATAACCATTATGTTATATTGTATTATTACCTATTATTTTTCTTTTCAGCCCTTTAATAATGTTGAAGAATATGTCTACTATCTTGAAATGACCCCAAATTGATCCATATGCCACTTAACATTTGAGTTTTGTGGAAACTACTAGTGATTTCACTATGCCCAGAGATTCTTATCAAATATGAATGATTAGGTGGCACTGCCATTAACCAATTTCAGTTTAAGTCATTTGTGAATTAAAAATTATGAAAATATGACTAAAGATGAAATCCTAGAAACACAGATCTTTTCAAATGATCTGCTTATGAGAGATTAAAACAAACAACCCATATCAAATTACATGTAAAAGTCTCCAACACCAGTGAAATAATGATCAATTTAGCTACTTTTCTATTTTAAAATATTTAATGTTAATGTAATATTTTGCAAACTATGTATTTGTGAAAATTTGAACTTTGAATACTATATTATTCATGATAAGATTGGCTTGCTCATATGTCTTTGATTTGAGTTTCAAATTTCTCACTCACAGGTGGAATGATCTTATTAAAAATTAATCCAGAAGCATATTTAAAATTTAAATGTTTTATGCATTAAATATAGATATTGTATATTTCTGCCTCAGAAATAGGGAATGGGAGGGGTGCCTGCATGGCTCAGTTGGTTAGGCATCCGACTTTGGCTCAGGTCATGATCTTGTAGTTTGTGAGCTTGAGCCCTGCATTGGGCTCTGTGCTGGGAGCCTGGAGTCCAGTTCAGATCCTGTGTCTCCCTCTCCCTCTTCCTCTCTCCCATTCATGTTCTGTCTGTATCTCTTTCTCTCTCTCAAAAATAAATAAAACACTTAAAAAAATAGGGAAAGGGAAATATTGTACTGAATACAAAGAAATTCACTTTGTATTCTGCTGCCTGGTCGGCACCAAATAACTCATAATGCATTAGGATACCTCAGCTTCATGTAACTTGAAATTCTTTGAGTGTTTTCTATCTTCATCACAAACGCTATAATTTCCAGAGATTATAAAAAAACTATTTTATTAACTAGGAGGAAATGCATCAACTTGTCCACTTCCAGAAACAAGCAAACAAACCTTACTGTTGTTTTTATTTGGTTTACAGTAAATGTATAGATTGCTGGAGAATTGAAATCTATGTAATATTCAGAAATCTTATCCAAAAACAAAACATACTTTTATATTCATATCATACAATTGATTCTGAATATTAGGCTTGCATCCAACAAACTTGCTGAGCTCGTTTGGTAGTTCTAACACATGTTCAGCGAATTCCTTGGAATATCCCGTATACAACCCATGTCTTTCGCAAATAGGGATAGTTTTAAGTCTGGATGCTTTTTATTTCATTTTTATTGCCTAGTGGAACTGACTATAACCTCTAAGACACTGCAGAAGAGAAAGGTGAGAACAATATTCTTATTCCTGATCTTTGGGGAAAAGCATTCTATATTTAATCATCAAGTATTAGCTAAAGGGTTTTCATTCAGGACCTTTATCATATTGAGGATGATACAAATCTGTTGCTACTTTGTTAAGTGTTTTTTATTATGAAAGTGTGATGGATTTTGTCAAATGATTTTTCTGCATTTATTTGAAAAGATTAGGCAGCTTTTTATCTTTATCCTATTAATATGCTATATTACATTGAATTTTACAGATTTTCTTAAACCAAGTTTACATTCCTGGGATGTATCTCACTTAGTCATATTGAGTACCTTACCTCCCTTTGTATTGCCAGGTTTATTTGCTTATATTTTGCAGAAACTTTTTGCATCTATGTGCATACTGGTATCATAGAATTCTTGGGAAGTGTCATTCTCTCTCTTCTATATTGGGTGAAAGTTTTTGAAGGATTGTTTTTTTAAATTATTTTTTAAAATTTATTTTTGAAAGAGACAGAGAGCGAGAGAGCACAGAGAGTGGGAGATACAGAATCTAAAGCAAGCTCTAGGCTCTGACCAGACAGCACAGAGCCCATTGCGGTGTTGGAACTCATGAACCATGAGATCATGACCTGAGCTAAAATCTACGCTTAACTGACAGAGACACCTAGGTGCCCCATAGTGTTGATTCTTAATTAAACATCTGATAGAATTCACCAGCAAAGTAATCTGAGACTGGGGTTTCCTTTTTGGAAATTATTTATTTATTTATTTATTTATTTATTTATTTATTATGTGTTTTGAGAGAGAGTGCACTAATAGGGAAGGCAGAGAGAGAGAAAGAGAGAGAGAAAATCTCTAGCAGGCTCCTCACTGTTAGCACAGAGCTTGATGCAGGTGGGACTTGAACCCACAAGCCATGAGATCATGACCTGAGCCAAAATCAAGAGTTGGTCTCTTATTTGACTAAGTCACCAAGGGGTCCCTCTTTGGAAAGTCTTTAAATTACAAACTTATTCACACTATTTGTTATTGGTGTTTTCAAATTTTCTCTTTATTTTCTTTTAATTCTACCAATTTTTGTTTAATGTATTGTGAAATTCAGTTATTAGGCAACAATGTTTTTATGATTACTTTGCCTTTCTGATCAGTTGAAACTTGTATCATTATTAAACAATTTCCTTTATTTTAATGATACAATTTTTTTAAAACTATATTTTATCTGATATTGCACTAGTCCTTCTATCCTTCTTCTGCTTACTATTTACATAGTATGTTTTTTTCATCAATGTTATTTCAACTTTTATTTTTCTTCATCTTCAAAGTGCATATCTTCTAGACAGCACATAATTAGATCTTGCTCTTTACCTTATCCATTCTGAAAAACTCTTTCTGTTTGGAATATTTAATGGAATTATTAATATAATTGGGCTTGAATTTATTATTTTCTTATTTGGTTTTCTATTTGACTTGTTGTTTCTATTCACTTTTCTTTCTTTTTTGGATTATTTGACTACATTTAGAATCTATTTTAATTTTAGGGGCGCCTGAGTGGCTCAGTCGGTTAAGCGTCCGACTTCAGCTCAGGTCATGATCTCACGGTCTGTGAGTTCAAGCCCCACATCGGGCTCTGTGCTGACAGTTCAGAGCCTGGAGCCTGCTTCAGATTCTGTGTCACTCTCTCTCTCTGCCCCTCCCTGGCTCACTCTCTGTCTCTGTCTCTCAAAATAAAATAAAGACATAATTTTTTTTAAAAGAATATTTTAATTTTACTATTCCTCTTTTTTTGGTTGTCTAGAAAATTACAGTAGAAATCCTTAACTGTTCACAGTTAGGTTGCTGGTAACATTGTACTTCTACATATAAAATATGGAAATCTTGGGGTGCCTGGGTGGCTCATTCAATTAAGTGTCTGACTTTGGCTCAGGTAAGATCTTACAGTTAATGGGTTTGAGCCCCACATCAGGCTCTGTGCTGACAGCTCGGAGTCTGGAGCCTGCTTGGGATTCTGTGTCTCCTTCACTCTCTCTGCCACTCCCTGGCTTGCAATCTGTCTCTTTCTCTCTTTCAGAAATAAATAAACATTTTAAAAAGTTTTTTTTTAAATATAGAAATCTTGCAGCCACCATTCCAGTAGTACTTCTTTGTCTTTTATACAAGAGACCCTGGGTGGTTCAGTCAGTTAAGCATTCTGACTCTTGATTCTAGCTCAGGTCATGATCTCATGGTTCATGAGATCAAGCCCCACATGGGGTCTGTGTTGACAGCACAGAGCCTGCTTGAGATTCTCTCTCTCTTTCTCTCTCTCTCAAAATAAATAAACTTTTAGAAAGAGTGTTCATATGTATCATGTTTACACACACTCTAACCATATAAAATGATGCTACACATTTAGCTTTAAACAAATTCATAAATTATGTAAAAATTAAGAGCAAAAGAACAGAACAATTCTTTTGTCTTTACGGCGACATTTATAATTCCTATTGTCACCATTCCTTTCTGAGCATCTCTGTCTCCATACTTACACTCCCCATCAACATTTACCCTCTTATGTTCAAGCTCCAATGCTTTTCATATAGCTACCTTTGTGTCATGTCAGTTTTATAGCTGTTTTCTCCTAACAGGGTTGGAGCCCTATGTAGTAGACTCCTTAACAATCATTAACAGAAATTGGAGTCAATGAATTTAAAGGTCTTTTTATATTACTAAATTTCATGATCGCAAAGCTGTGGTTCTATTGCAGGAATATCGTACTTTGCAAATAGCAGTTGTTATGAAAGGGTTAATATACAAGTGCCTGAAACTCACAACTATGTATCTGAGAATCCTGAAAAAGAAAATTTCCTTAAAACAATGTGTTATAAAACTATTGTCAGTTCTTATCCTAACAACAATATGCAATTTAAACCTCAGAGCAAATCTGTGGAGCAAGTATTTAAAATACAGATTTTACAGCTAGAGTACACTGAAGTTTAATAACGTGTCTGATTTTGCAACTGTTGGGCTCTAAGACCTATGAGTTTTCTAGCACAGGGTACTACAACGAGTGTGTAGGGAAGCCCATCCAGTGGAAAAATGGATAAGCAGCCATAAGAAAAGAACATGCCTTTTATTCCAGAAGCAATTCTGAACCTGAAACTTAGACTGTTCAGATGCATTTAGCCCATTGCTTGCATCTTGTTTCAGGACACATTTAATTCATTGTCTATGGGTGATGAAAGAATATCTTTCGGAGACAAATAAAGGAGCTTGTTATGTGTTTCAAATTACCATTTGTTTAAACGTCTTGCTAGTTCACTCGCATAGAATTATTTCTGCCAGTTGAAAGCCCAAATACTATAAATTGCTTTACATGAAATAAAAGTGTCTCCCAATGTAGAAGTTGAATTACCTACAACAGAAACAATTTGGAGAAATCTAAAGTATACAGATTTGTGGCTACTAAGACCAGATGGTCTCACTTAGTAGGTCTATAATAGGTTCTGCCAATTTATATTTTTAAAACTTTCCCCAAGTGATTCTGATGAATAATGAATTTTATAAACAATTGGAATGGATGATCTTGAAATAGAGGCTATAATATAAAAGGAGGAGATTTTTGTTTGATTCTTTTAATAAATAAGGCATGCATTCCCACCTGTGAAGACGGTTTGCATTTTAATAATTAGATGAGTCTGATTCAAGAAGACGATGCTAAATTTCTGAAATTACAGTAATTTGAAAAGCTAGCAAAAATAATTAGATAGCTGAACAAGCGAATATCTTAACCTTGTCTTGAGTCTAATATAGAATCTACCTTTGTGCTTAGAAAAATTAAAAAAAGCTTAATGCAGCTTTCACACAGTTCTTGTACCGTTTGTTTCAATAGGAGACACATGATTTGAGGCCATCCTTAAGGTGAGGGAAATAAAAGATTTTACTGGGGCCTGTATGCACTTGGGTTGTCTCTACCAGAAGTGATTTAGGGAGATATACGTGTTTTAGCTTTCTGCTGGAAAATAAAACCAGATAAACAAATAATTATATATCCGTATTCTTTTCAACAACAGACCTAAGCAAGTAAGTTTCTTCCTTTCTTCCTGAGGTTATCAGTTGGCCCTTTTGATACTTTTTGAAGTTGAGAAGGAAGCCAGTGGTATTGACTTTATTTATCCTATATTAGAATGCTGAAATCAATGAGGTCGAACAAGACTGTATAGATTTCACTGAACACCAAAGTATTGTAGTTTAGGCCTTCAAGTCTATTCTCGTCTAAAACAAAGTGATAAAGTTGTATTCCTAGAAATGATTCACAAAGACAATAAATCAAATGCAGAACACTGGGATTAATCAATCAGTCCCTCTGCTAACAAGGAATGGAGAGTTGAATCGATTTTATGGTTAAGGCTACAGATTGTATTTTGATTTAATTCAAGTAAAATAATAAAAATGAAAACTATTAGATAAGTGTGTTTATTGAGAACTAGTCTTACAGACAGAAATTTTAAGAGTCAAGTAGGCATGCATAATATGTGAAAAATGAGGCATTTGGAATCTTAGGCAACACAAAAGAAATTGAAGAAATGGTTCATAACTTCAATGGCATAAGCTAGTTGAGGATCAACTAGCAAATATAATTTAAAAAAAATCATTACTTAAAAAAAACAAAGGACACTAAAGTTGTTAACAATTCTCCATGAAAGGAAGCAAGAGTATGTGGTCGAGGTCTGAAGTCATTCATACAAGTAATTTGATGGCAGACAGCTCATTCTAACCCTGCCACATAAAATGTCTCCTCTAAAACTAGGATGACACACTTGATATGGGTTATTTGAAGGATTTAAAGTAATCTCCTAGCTAGGACACAATTCTTTGTAGACCTACCCACATAACTATCACTGTTCTTTTCTCTTTTACCACCATAGGAGAGTCATGATGTTTGGAGAAAAGAAAAAGCAATGAACTAGTAATCAGATGTCTGCTCTCGTCGCTATTTGGCTATTTACTATCTATGTTCTTGGGATTTCACCAGTGATTCTTTATTCTTCAGCTTCTGTTGAATAGGCTTCATACCAATTGCTCTAACCAGCACTTATATTTGCTTTTAAAAAGCCTAAGACATCATCCAAATATGCTATTATTATTAAATGGAAAGTTGAGGAAGAAAAACAGGAATTTGTGATGTCAAAAGAAACAAAAACAACCTGTGTTTTAGTCTAAATGATCTAGATTCACTGCTCATTTTGATTGCACTTACCAGGAATGAAATGTTCTGTACTTCCAATTCATTTTGCTGATATAAGTGCAGCCATGCAGTCTGAATGTGAATAAAGGAGCAAAAGACATGAGAATACATCAGAATTCACTGGAGTGTTTAAATATACATGTATATATGTCTAATCTCGGAGTTGGATTTCTACTCTTGTGAAGTTGTTTGTTAGATTTAATATAGATCACCAGAGTGAGCATTCAAGTTATAATCTAAATGTCTTTGTTTTTACTCACATTGAAGAATTATTCAGATTATGAATTTTATGGCTTCAGAACCTGGCAATTACACAGTTAGAATACCAAATAAGGGCTTTGGGATTTTTGTTTTGTTTTTAATAGCATCGAATAGGAAATTTCTGCTAAAAATTCTGACCTGAGACAGGCGCCATATAAAAGACATAACTCATAATTGTATGCATATTTATCTTAGGACTTAGTACCTTCAAACGTATAAACTATAGGTAGGAAGAATGCTGATATTATGTAAAGCATTAAACTGCTTTCAATTTGAAAGTGGGTTGAATAATACAATACATAGTTTGGAGTGATCAAAATTCCCTGTCCACTACTACTGTCTTTCATTGACTCCTTCATTTAATTCAAGATTTCACTGTAGGTACTGTAGGGAACATAAAGATGGATGATTAAACATAATACTCACCATTAAGAACTTAGAGTGGATTCAAAGAGACAAATATGTATACACCTAGTATTAATTTAAATGAAGAGGTACTATGTGCTCTCAAGGGTACACAAGTAACATGGAATTTCAGAAAAGGAAGGAGAGCAAGTTTCTGAGTATAGAAGAAACTTTCAGAGGAAGTTGATATTTACACTCTCTCAAAAGACAGCTAACTATTGACAAGGACAGAATATCCTTTTAAAATATAGATCATTATGTAAATATGACTCTGATACATAGAACAGAGGGAGGATAATAAACTATTTTAAAGTAATTTTTTTCCTTATTTCTTTCTCATTCCCCTGCCATGTAGAGGAATGTAATGTACAGTGATGCCATATTAATTGTATCTATTCAAATTTAAACTGGATATTAAAAATAAATAAAATGGAACAAATTATAAGGTCTTGATTTTGGGTAGATGTTGAGTTGATGTGATCTGATCCAAGCAAATCCACTTAGACACAACAGTCCCGTCTCTTTCACAGCACTTTCATATTACTAGGACCTGTGACTCTGTCTCTGAGATTTTGTAGTGTCCTGAGATGTTTGAAACCATGATATTCACACTGTATAAAACACTTTGAAAGCAAGCAAATTCTTAGAACTTAGATGAGTGCCATTTATGTTGGATGATTAATAAGTAATGTGCTATTTTAGAATGGAGAATGTCACCTAATTATACCAAAGACAGCTAGCATGGCTTTTGTACTTAGGGGATGTATAATAGAAAGGAGGCTAAGAGGTTAGGCACTGACATAGCTCTGGAATAGGTCCCAAGAGTGAGTGCTCAATCTGGTGGGGAATTGGTGACTTCTACTCTACTCTGCTTCATTCTGCCAAATTCAACTATCTAACCCAAACCTCTGTAATGTCTCCCTTGTTTTATCTCCAGTTCTATCTACCTAGTCATGGATAGGAAGAACTTTACTCTGACTTACAAAGCATTCCCATGACCTTGATTTCATTGAGGATTTAGCCTTCCAAATTTCAAAACTTTTGTCTGCTTTACAGAAGTAATGGAAAACATCTGTTTTGGGGAAAGATAGGAAAGAAAAAGATCAGATTGACACAATAAATAAACAAAAAACTGGGAGGGTGTATGGGGACCAACATGATGGCACAGGAGGCTTCTGATTTCCCTCTTCCTATAGGCACCATGATATACCTTTGCACAGAGCAATTTCATCTGGGAGAAATTCAGAAACTACATTTCAGGTGATTGAGAAAACGACTACATCAAAATGAATAGAAAAGGCTGAAGCATACTCTAATGACAAAATTCACTCCTAGGAAAGTGCCATACAATCAAGAGGAAAACCCCAATCTCAGCTTCTTCCTGAACAGTAAGAATTTGGATCACACAACTAGTATCTTGATTTTTAGGGCTGCCATCTGAGGAAACCTAATCACCTTGCTCCTCTGATAACCAATAGGGCTTGCATTCACAAGTGCTGTAAGGTAGGAAGCAATTTTTAATTTACAGCTATTTATACCATTTATAGCTATAAAACCGACATTGGTATAAAAGGAGGAGACAAAAATGTCCATTCCTGTTTTTCTCCCTGAACATGGTTTGAATGCATACTTTCCCAACTGCTGCCTGGGTTCTAATCAGCCCTGTTTTCTAATCGGCCCTGCATCTAGGCACTAATTGTGATGCTCCCATTAGGACACTGATGGGTCTTGGCACACCATCAACCACTGGGATCCACTAAGAAAAAGGTGGCTTGGGTATTCACAAAGGTTTCAGAGACAACTAGGAGCTTAGATTGGGCTAATTAACGTTTCATTTCCTACATGTTACCAATGAGTCAAGAGTGGGAGAGTGACTGTTTTATCTAATGCACAGAAACCAACACCAAGAGGAAAGAAAAATGAAGAAACAGGGAAATATGTTCCAAACAGAAGAACAAGATAAGTCCTCAGAAATGAATCTTAATGAAATGGAAGTAAGTGATTCAACATGATGGCCATGAGTTTCTCAACAAGGTCAGGAAAGCAACAGATGATGAAGTAAGAGTTTCAAATAGAACAAAGAAAAATAGAAAAAAGAAAATACAAACAAATATAGAATATAAAGAAGGGGAAAATATAAACTAGTGCCAATCAGGAATTATTATGCTTAATAATACAATATTTATACTGAAAAGATCAATAGAGGGGTTTAATACAGACTGGATCAAAAGAAAGAGAGAATTAATGAGCTCAAAGGACTATAATTCATCCAATTATAGGAGCAAAAAGAAAATGAATAAAAAAAGAGTCAAGATAATTTAAAGGGCTTATGCAACACCATCAAACGGATCAATATACACATTACAGAGGCCCCAGAAAGAGAAGAGAGGTAGGGAGCAATCTTATTCAAATTAATAACTGCTGAAAAATTTCCAAACTTGGGGAAAGAAACAGATATTCAGAACCAGGAAGCCAAAAATAAAATGTCCAAAAATGGTAAAACCAGAGACCACAAGCCACTATAATTAAATTGTCTAAAGTTAAAGACAAGGAAGATTAAAAGCAGCAGGGGAAAAGAAACTTGTTATGAAAAGAAAACCCCATAAGACCATCACTGGAATTTTTAGCAGAAACCTTGTAGATCAGAAAGGAATTGAGGGGTCCCTGCGTGGCTCGGTTGGTTAAGCATCCACTCTTGATTTTGGCTCTGGTCATAATCTTACAGAAATCAAACAGAGCTTGGGCTCTGTGGTGGCAGTTTGGAGCCTGCTTGGAATTCTCTCTCTCCCACTCTCTTCTATCCCTCCTCAGTCGATGTTATCTCTCTCTATCTCTAGCTCTCTCTCTCAAAATAAATAAATAAACTTAAAAAAAGAAAGGAGTGGAGTAATGCATTCAAAGTGCTAAAAACAAACAAAACACACACAAACCCTACTGACCAACAATACTCTATCAGCAAAGTTGTCCTTCAGAATTAAAGGAGAAGTAGAGAGTTTCCCCAATAAACAAAAGCTAGAGTTCATCACCATTAGACCAGCCTTACAAAAAGGTTAAAGGGACTCTTAAAGCTGAAATTAAAAGACACTAATTAATAACATAAAAATACATGAATGTTGGCATGCCTGGCTGGCTTGGTCCGTTAAACGTCTGACTTCAGTTCAGTTCATGATCTCACAGTTTGTGGGTTCAAGCCCCTCACTCAGCTCTGTGCTGACAGCTCAGTGTATGGATACTGCTTCTGATTCGTTCTATCTGTCTGTCTCTGCCCTTTGTTCCACTTGGTCTCTTTCTCTCTCAAAAGTAAATAAACATTAAAAAAAAAAAAAAAGAAAATGCATGAAGCTCTCCAGTACAGATAAATATATTGTTAAATTCTACATATTCTAATATTATAATATTGATGGGTAATTGGGGGCAGCTGTGTGGCTCAGCTGAAGGTCCCACTTTTGGTTTCAGCTCAGGTGATGATCTCATGGTTTGTGATTTGTGGGGCTCTGTGCTGGCAGTGCGGAACCTGCTTGAGATTCTCTCTCCTCATTTTTCTGTCCCTCTTCTGCTTTCATGCACACACACTCTCTCTTGATCTCTCTTAAACAAATAAACTTTAAACACAAATAATGGGCAAATAAATTATAATTCTAGTATGAGGGTGAAAAGACAAAATTATTAAAAGCATCTATAGTAATAATAATTTGTTAATGGGTATACAATATGAAAAGAAGTAAATAAGACATCAAGAATATAAAATATGGGGGAGGGAAGTGTAAAAATGTAAAAATGCATCGCGTTTGAAGTTAACTGTTATTAACTGAAAATAGATTATTGTAAGTATAAAATATTTTATGTAAGCTTTATGGTAGCCACACAATAAAAACCGATAGTACATACACAAAGGAGAAATAAAAAGGAATCAATACATATGATTACAAAAATTAAATCACAAAGGAAGAGAAGAATAAAGGAAAAAAAGAACAAAGGGTTATAAAACAGCCATAAAACAATTAACAAAATGGCAACAGTAAGTCATTACTTACCATTTATTTCTTTAAATGTAAATGGACCAAATTCTCCAAACAAACCCATAGTGACTGAATGAATTAAAACATGCACAAGACCCAGACTCAAATATAATACATTGTCTATAGGAGATTTGCTTGGCTTCAAGGACACACATAGGCTGAAAGTCAAGGGATTAAAAAAGATATTTCATATAAATGAAAACCAAGCAATATCAGGGATAGCTATACACATATTAAACAAAATAGAAAGTAAGCCAAAAATTATAACAATAAATATAGAGGATAAATATATAATGACAAAGGGGTTAATTCATCAAGATGACAAAACATTTATAAATATTTATATACCCACCAATAGTGAGTGAAAGTATATAAAAAAAATATGAATATATATGAAGAGAGAAAATAATAAGAGATTTCAATACCTCACTTTCAAAAGTGGATAAAACATCGAGACTTAAAATCAATGAGGAAATACTGCACTGAAACTACATACTAGACCAGATTAATCTAGGAGACATATATAGAGGATCCACCCAGAGCATCAGAATGCTCATTATTCTCAAGCATATGAAACATTCTCTAGGATAGATCATGTGTTAGGCCACCAAACATGTCTTAAATTTGCTTTAAGATGATTGATATCTTAATCAAGTACCCTTTCTGACCACAATGGTATAAAACTAGAAATCATTTATAAGAGGAAAACTGGGAAACTGACAAATATGTACAAAATGGACAAGTTCCTGAACAACCAATAGGGCAAAGAAGAAATCAAAGAGGAATTTTAAAAATCTTGAAATAAATAATATTGAAATACAGCACTCTTATGTGTGAGATGCAGCACAAGCAATTCTAAGGCAGATGTTTAGGACAATAGACAATTATATTAAGAAAAAAGATGTCAAATAGACAACTTAACTATATATTTAAAAAAAAACTAGAAAAAGTAAAACAAACTAAACTCAAAGTTAGGTAGAGAAAGGAAACAAAGAACGTAATGGAAATAAATAAAATCAAAATGGGAAGATTATAGAAAAGATCATTAAAACTAAGAACGTACTTTTTGAAAAGAAACATAATTGGTAAAGCTTTAGCTAAACTGAAAAAAAGAGAAGTCTCAAAAATATAATCAGATTGAAAGAGAAGACTATAAATTGACCATAAAAATACTATGAATAATTAAATGGCAATAAATTAGGTAATCTGGAAGAAATAGATAACTGCCTAACAATTTACAAGCTACAAAGACTAAATCATGAACAAATAGAACATATGAACAGACAAATAATGAGCAAAGGGATTAAATGAGTAGTCAAAAACCTCTCAACAAAGAAAAGTCTAGGACCAGATGGCTTAACTGGTGAATTTTAGCAAACCTTTAAAAAACAACACCAATCCTTCACAAATTTTTCAAAGAATGGAAGGGAAGGAATCCTCTCCAGTTTATTTTATGAGGCCAGCATTTCCCTGATAACAAAGCTAGACAAGGACCCTACAAGAAAATAAATTACAAGCCAATATCCCTGATAAACATAGATGCAAAATCCTCGAAAAATATTAGCAAATCAAATTCAACAATATGTAAAAAAGAATCAACACCATGAGATTTATTCTTGGGATTCAAAGATGATCCACATATGCAATTAATAAATGTGATATACCACATGAATAAAATGAAGGATAAAAACCTATATAATCATCTCAAACATGCAGAAAAAACACTTGATAAAATGATATTTTTATGATAAAAAATCCTAACAAATGGGGTATAAAAGGAAAGAACCTAAATATAACAAAGACCATATATGATAAACTCCTAGCTAACACCACACGTAATGAAAAACTGAAAGCTTTTTCTCTAGATCAGGAATAAAACATTGACGCTTGCTCTCACCACTTTTATTCAACATGGTGCTGGAAATTCTAGTCAGACTATTTGATAATAAATAAATAAGTAAATAAATAAATAGACAAATAAATAAGACATGCATATCAGAAAGAAAGAAAGAAAATTATCTCTATTTGCAGGTGACATGATATGATATGTAGAAATACCTAAAGATGCCACCAAAAATCTGTTAAAACTAATAAACAAATTCAGTATATTTGTAGAACACAAAATCAACATACAAAAATTAAATCCCAGGCTCATAGATACTGAGAACAGATTGGTGGCTGCCAGAAGGGAGAGACGTTGGGGATCGGGGAAAATGGGTGGAGGGGATTAAGAAGTACAAATCCATCTGTAAAATAAATATGTCATGGGCATACAATGTAGAGCCCGGGGAATGCAGTCAAAAAGAATGCATTCACTTTTAAGGTGACAGATGATAATTAGACTTATTGTGGTGCCCATTTCTCAATGTATATAAATATTAAATCACTATGGTATCAACCTTAAACTAATAAAATATTGTATGTCAATTATACCTCAATTTAAAAAATCAGGGGTCACCTGGGTGGCTCAGTTGGTTAAGTGTCCAACTTTGGCTCAGGTCATTATCTCACCATTTGTGGGTCCAACCCCCACGTCAGGCTTTGTGCTGACAGCTAGCTCAGAGCCTGGAGCCTGCTACAGATTCTGTATCTCCCTCTCTCTGACCCTCCCCTGCTCACACTGTCTCTCTCTCTCTCTCAGAAATAAATAAAACATTAAAAAAATAAATAAAAAATTAGTATTATTTCTGTACACTAAGAACAAATTATATCAGAGAAATTAGGAAAACAATACCATTTAAAATATCATCAAAAGTGGGGGCACCTGAGTGGCTCAGTCAGTTCAGCATCAGACTCTTGGTTTCAGCTCAGGTCATAACCTCACAGTATACTGAGTTTGAGCCCCATGTCAGGCTCTGTGCTGACCGTGTGGAGCCTGCTTGGGATTCTCTGTCTTCTTCTCTCTCTGCCTCTCCTCCACTTGTGCTGTCTCTGTCTCAAAATAAATTAATAAACTTTAAAAAATTATTTTAAAAGATTAAAAATATCATCAAAAGAGTAAAATCTTTATCAATAAGTTACCCAAAATGGTGAAAGAAATATACACTGAAAACTTGAAAACATTGAGGGAAGATGTTGAAGACACTAATGGAAAGATAACCTGTGATGATGGGTTGGAAGAATTATTACTGTTAAAAAGTCTAGGGGCATCTGGGTGGCTCAGTCGGTTGAGCACATGACTTCAGTTCAGGTCATGATCTCAAGGTTCGTGAATTCAAGCCCAGCATCGTCTGTGCTGATTGACAGCTCAGAGCCTGGAGCCTGCTTCAGATTCTGTGTCTCCCTCTCTCTCTGTCCTTCCTCCACTCATTATCTCTCTCTCCCCCACAACCCTCTCAAAAATAAACATTAAAAAATTTTAAGTTGATACTCCTGAAAGTAATCTACACATTCATTGCAATTTCTATCAAAATTCCAATGATATTTTTCACAGCAATAGAAAATACAGTCCTAAAATTTGTATGGAACCACAAAAGACCTTGAATAGCCAAGGCAATTCTGAAAAAGAAAAAAAAAATCCAGAGGTATTACACTTCTTGCTCTCAAGCTCTATTGCAAAGCAACAATAATCAAAACAATATGGGTTGGCATAAAAACAAATACATGGATCAATAGAACAAAATAGGCAGCCCAGTAATAAACCCATACATGTATGGCAAAAACAAACAAGTAGGACTATGTTAATCTAAAACTTTCTGCACAGCAAAGGAATCCATCAACAAAATGAAAAGGCAATCTATGGAATGGGAGAAAATACTTACGCTCTACATATCAAATAAGGGATTAATATGCAAAATATGCAAAGACTTCAAGGTGAGGTGATGATTATGTTAATTAATTCAATGTTGAGAATCCTTTTACAAGGCATATGTATACCAAATCATAATTTTGCACATTTTAAATATATTACAATTTTATTTGTTCACCATTTTCTAAAAAAAAACCCTGATTTTAATAAGTGGGAAAAATAAGAATCATTTTTTATTTCCCAAAATATTATTCCATCACAATTATCTGAAAATTGTCTTTGCTAACCTCAACATTATATGGAATTGAACCTGACAGTTTCATTTTGTTTGCTTTTCACTATAAATTTCATGTCCTGAGAAAAAACTGAAACAAATACAGAGATGGAGAGAGCACATTTTAAGCATTCTCTTAGATATTTTTTTTTTCTAAAATCTCTTTCTCAGAATGGGAATCAGCTACAGAGCAAGCTTTCGTCTTCATCTTAAAGCTATGACCAAAGCTATGATGTTGGAGCAAATAATGAACCACAGAAAGGTGAGTTTGGGGCACCTGGATGGTGGTTGAGTCTCCTACTCTTGATATCTGCTCAGCTCATGATCCCAGGGTGGTGGGATTGAGCCCCATGTTGAGCCCCATGCTGAGTATGGAGCTTGCTTGAGATTCTCTCTCTCCCTCTCTCTCTCTCTCTCCCTCTCCCCATCTCCCTGGATTGCATGCACTCTCTCTCCAAATAAAAAATAACATTAAAAACTCATGAGTTTGAAAAACAAGTTAAGCAAAGGAAAGAAAAATATCAAGCCCCCAGAGTGGTGAAGTCCCCAAATACATTACTTTCTCAAAGGCAGACTTTGTCTATACAAAAATGATGGGAGACTTATTTTTGACATTTCTGATTATGGACTCTGAATTCCAATATACTAATTCCAACGTACTTTAATTAAATCAGCATAACCTGAAGCCATTTTGGAAGTACGTTAAACTTTAGGGGTGAGAAAAACTTATGTACATTCAACTTGTAACCACTGGACATAATGAGTGACTAAGTTGTATCTAATGAGATGGAAAGATAGATTAATCATGAATAAGAAGCATTAATATTATTTCTTACTTGCAACTTTCCATAAGCACAAAAGCTCAAGTTGAACATTTATTTTTTAAGATTTCAGCATTTGCCATTCTGGAATGCAAACATGTTAGTATCTATGATCTACATTTACATTTATTCAATCTCTTTAAAATGGTAACATTAACAATAACCAGCACAAGTTTTAAATCATGTTATTTTTGCATCTGCAAGTTCAGTTGTAATTCTAATATGTATCTCACTCATTACCTGTGAAATCTTAGTTTCTGTACTTATAAGGGCTTCTTTAAATACCCAAGAATCAGGGCCTCCTATAAGTCAAATACAGTGGAACTTTAGTAAGGAGAAAGTTCTACAAATGTAGTGGTAATAAAAAATTTTATTCTAACTCTGGTTCATGCCGTGAAAACATGGCAAGTCTGGCTGTCATTACATATTGAGCATCTTTTCCTGCATATCCATTTTGATAGTCCATTATCCAAAACTACAGATTTGATCATTTGCTTCTTGTACCCTGTATCTAAAGGCTACAAAGAGGGCAAATTATGTGAGTTAATTCAGCTTGAGGTGTGAGAGAAATAAATTATAAACCTGTAGTAATAGTCACTTTGACCTTGCAAAGGAGATCAAATTTTACAGATCAGAATATTTATTATTAGAAAACTCTGTTATATAATCTAATTCTTCTGCAGTTTTGATGTAAATAGAGGGTTGCCCCTCAATGCCCTTTCCTTCCTAAGTACAGCAGGGAAATCGGGTGCTGAAATGATTGTCTGATAAGTTTTAGTTCAGCAAGCAACAAAATCAATCAAGGATGTTCAATGGGAACCACAAAGAGGAGAGGATTAATGCATTATTTAGGGAAAAGAAGTCTTTCTACTTGAAGCCTATGCCACAAGTGTGAATATAATGAATGGCTGTTTGAATTCTTCTTTTGTTTGCACTCTTCTTTCACTTAGGTTATTTTTCATTACAGATATTCCCAGAGGGTTTATTTTCATCTCAACTGATCTTTTTTAAAGCACCACAAAGGCAACTTGTAATTCACATTGATTTTAGGAAAAGGGTATCTCTGTTCATTCACAGAATGGAAATCAAGTTTCAGTGTATAAGCTGCACGTGATATGAAAAAGATGTTTTTCAAAGGTTCTTTTCTTACTGTTTCAGGTTTGAGAAAGTTTACTCTAAGTGTAGTAACATTTAGAACCATCTGGAGGTTATTTTATCATTTTCAAAAAGGCTTAAATAAAAAACTAAACATTCTCATATGTGATGCATTGCTGTATCCACACAGCATATGTAAAGAAAGTTTCCCTGTATCATATTAGGGTGTCCCAAACTGCACCTGTTTTGTTTTCCTAGTAGCCCACTCCATTGTTGGTTTTAGACATGTATGCTAAAAAACAGCCTTTGTGAGTCATCTGATTCTGTTTATACATTAATACTTCCTACGTACTGTATTAGAAGCCCATTCCCTTGTTTTGCAAAATTAATTTGATGAAAACCAACAGACCACATTTGAATAACCTTTCTCATATCCTATTAAAGTTATATGCATGACTTGAATGTGTTCTATTTTAGTAGTTAATTATTTAGCTGTATGGGCTTTCTGCTATCATTTTATCTGTTCATAATATTTCTACTGGTTACCTGATACACACTAACCCCAAGAATAGGAACTAATAAACATATCATAGATCCTGTGCTCAAAGAAGTGAGTCTTATAACACATTCAGAAATGTTAAACCTTTTCATAGAATGCATGAAGGGATTTAAAAATGTGAGCCTTATGGTTATGGAAAAATAGGAAAACTTACAAAATATGTCTGTGAGAAGGGCTTGTGAGTTAGGAGATAATCTGAGTTAGGTCTGTAAGAGTGAGTAGTCGTTACAAGGACAAGCGGCAGTGTAAGTGTGTAAAGGCACAGTTTGTAACAGCATAGATTCATTAAAAATTTACAATAATTTCTCTTTGTGTATGAATTTGAACAAGGGAATGGAGAAAGAGTCAGTCTGAGCATGAAAAGTATGCAGGAGTCAGATTATGATTGACTATATTTGTATATCTGATTTGTCCAACAGCATTTATCTTCTAGGTGTCCATGTTTCTTAAGATTGTTTAGGTTCATTCTTGGTTGACTGATAACACAAATTCCATAGGCAAATAAGTTTCTTTTTTTTTTTTTTTTTTAATGTTTTATTTATTTCTAGGAGAGAGAGAGACAGCGTGAGCAGGGGAGGGTCAGAGAGAGAGGGAGCCACAGACTGAAACAGGCTCCAGGCTCTGAGCCGGCAGCCAGCACAGAGCCCGACGCGGGGCTCGAACCCACGAACCGCGAGATCATGACCTGAGCCGAAGTCGGACGCCCAACCAACTAAGCCACCCAGGCGCCCCGGCAAATAAGTTTCTTAAATTATCTTTTCTTATGGGAAATGGAATATAGCAAGCAAGATTTTGTAAGTTTTCTAAAGATATAAGCTTTCAAATAAAACATCATGAAAATAATGGGACTTTCAATTTTACAGGTAAGTGGTTTAATTAGAACAGTAAAACATAAGTATTACAATACAATTTATGTATATAAGGATATACAGATTTAGCTTTTATTTACAGAAAAGAACTTTGTTTTGAAATTTAATGTGATAATTGTACACACTTCCTCATTCAATCATGTGTTTTCTGTAAGTTACTTTGTTTCTCTGAATAATAATAAACAATATTGTTTGTATCACTTACTCTCACTGCCTATCAAAACACAGCAAAGCTTAGAGGCTTAAAACAACAATAATTTATTATTTTTCACCATCCAGTGGGCTGATGGACAATTCTTCAGCTGGTCTCACTGGGGCCCCTCTGGCCTCTGTACTCAGCTGGTGTTTGCGCTGGAGCTGTTGACACAATTGCCTTGATTCTCTTCCACAGAGCATGTGTTCGTAAGTTCAGCTTGGACTTTTTCAAATATGTTGGCTCAGCGTTCCCAAAGTAGGAGCAGAATCTTAAAGCCTTGGTCTGGGACTGGGGTAGTGTCAATTCTTTCACACTCTATGGGTCAAATAAGTAACTAAGCCAGGCCAGATTTAAGGGGTGGAAAAAAGCCTCCATTTCTTTATAAAAGAAGTACCTTGTGCAAATAAGACTGGAAAACATTGTTTTTCTCAATATTAAATTATTTCTTGATCCCTAAACAATAATTCTTGCATGGGTTTAACAGTTGAGAGTATTCAATATATACAGAAACAGATAGAAAATCAAGCGATGCTTTACAGAATTCTGAGAAAAAGTTACACAGAGCTCTTGCAAATTCCAGCGTGTTTACGTAGATAGCATCAAATTCCAGTCTGGTCCTTTGTCTCAGGTGATGGCCTCATGTGCATTGAGGAGGTCCCAGTGGCCTTGAGCAGCCTGCCACCTCGGGTCACACTGTGCCCCAAAGCCCCTGGGGCACTGAGTTGATTCCAGAGGCAGGTTTGCTGCACATGTATCCGAGCTTCCTGGAGAAGCCAGATTGCGTTGAAGGTCCAGCATCATCCTTTCTGAGAGCACGTTGTGAAGATCGGTCTCACTGAACCTACTGTGAGGATTTTGCATCAATATCTTTCTTCATCCACTGACATTTTTCTTCTCTTCAAGAATACTGATAGCGAAGCCTTTCAGAGATAGATGTGCTCTTGAAAAGTCAAATACATGAGCCCCTGTGTGGCGCAGTCACCTAGGCATCCAGCTCTTTATCATGACTCAGGTCATAATTTCACAGTTCATGAGATTCAGCCCTGTATGTGGCTCTGCACTGACTGGGCGGGGCCTGCTTGGAATTCTCTCTTTACTTCTCTCTCTGTCCCTTCCCAGCTCGCCTTCTCTCTCTCAAAATACATAAATTAACATGACAAAAATTAAAGAAAAAAACTTAAATTCATTAAGTTTTCATACATTGAATCATGGTTTCCCTGGTTAAAACTCCAACATCATTTTTCTTCTTCTCCTTTGTTTTCCCCTCAAATTGGAAAACATTTCCATCTATCATATTCTGTTATTGAAAAATTTAGCAGTTTGGAAATGATAATAGCCAAATATAAATATAAATAAAAAATATTTTAAGTGATTTCATTGATTTGTTCAACTCAAATTTATGATTTTCAAGCCTATAATGCTGAAAAAAGTACTTTTTGACACCAAGGAGAAGAAAATCTTGTCAGAAAAGGATACAATTTGTAAACTAAGTTCTTTTTGCTGATATCATTGATTTCTAATGCAATCACTATTATTTCTTTTTTATGCTTACTTTGGGGTTATTCCCTCTTGTTTTAGTTTCAGAACAGAAAAGCCTTGCTCATTTGTTTAATATCTTTCTTCTTTTCTAATATAGGTGTTTAGTGCAATGAATTTCCCTTAAATACTGCTTTAGTGCCAGCCCCCAGTTTTGCAATGTTGTATTTTTATTTTTGTCCCACTTAAAATAATGTTTAATGATCTTTTGATTTAACTTTTATTATATGGTTTATTTAGAATAGTGCTATATAATTATAAATACTTTGAGATTTTTCAAGAACTACTTCTGGGTATTCACTTCTAATTTAGTTCCATTCTGATAAGAAAAGATAATGTGTTGGATTTGAGTGCAATTAAATTCATTGAAGGATTTTTTTAAACCTTTGTTGTTTTTAATGTTTTATGATACATTCCACCTTGATAGATGTTTTGAAAATAATTTATATTTTGCTCTCAGTGAAGTGCTCTCTAAATGTCAGTTGGGCCAAGTTGATTGATAGTGTCAAGTCTTCTATATACTTTGTATCTATTTGTCAGTTATTGAGAAGTGGTATCAAAATCTTAGGATATTATTGTTAATCTATGCCACTTTGCCTTTCTGTTTTTAATTCATGTATTTTGAGGCCCTGTTAGTAAGTAGTTAGGCTTTTGAGATTGATTCATTTATCATTGTGAATAGACCCACAGTATCACTGCTAATATATATATTTTCCTGTGTAATCTACTTTTTCTGATATTACTATAACCACTCCACTTATCTTTAGATTAGTATTTGTATAGTATATCTGTCCAGGGGCATCTGGGTGGCTCAGTCGGTTAAGTGTCCCACTTAGGCTCAAGTCATGATCACACGGTTCATCGGTTTGAGCCCTGCCTCGGGCTCTGTACTGATGGCTAGCTCAGAGCCTGGAGCCTGCTTCAGATTCTGTATCTCCTTTTCTCTCTGACCCTCCCCTGCTCACGCTGTCTCTCTCTCTCTCTCTCAGAAATAAATAAAACATTAAACAGGTTTAGTATATCTGTCCATTATTTTACTTTTAACATGTTTATGTCTTTCCGAGTCAAGTATCTTACTTATAGGCAGTGGTAGTTGGATCTTACTTTGTTTTTTATCTAATCGGATAATCTCTGCCATTCACCTGAGATGCTTGCTGAATCTACAATCAATTTACAGGGCTAGGATTAAATCCAACAATTTACTATTTATTTTCTTTTTTAATTTATTTGTCTATCCTTTTCTTCCTCTTTTTCTTTTGATGACTTCTTAAATTAAGTGAATATGTTTTTATAATTTCATGTTCTTATCCATGAAGTTTTTAATGATAACTTTTTATATTATTATTTTAGTGAATGTTTTGAAATTTAAAGTATATAACTTTATTTGTTACAGTCTACCTTCAGTGATATTTTATCACTTTATGAATAAGAACTAGAAATATTTCTGTTTATCCCCAAACAGAAATGATGGTGTTATATGTAATATATATATGTATATATATAATATATGGGATATATATATATAATTTGTATATATATAATATAGAATTATTTGTTATTATGTTAGCTTTAATGAGTTCATTACCTTTTTTATAAAGTGTATATATTTTAAGAGAGAGATTGAGAGAGTGGAGTAGGGGCAGAGAGAGAATCCCAAGCAGGCTCCCCGCTGTCAGCACAGAACCCAATGGGGCCTTGATCCCACATACCATGAGATCATGACTCAAGTTGAAGTTGAATCTGATTTCAACTGACTGAACAACCCAGATACCCCTTCATTACCTTTTTAAGAGATTTAACTGTGAAGGAAATAAGATTTCTTTATATATATTCAAGCATTCTTTATTTCTGGTACTCTTTATTTGCATTGGTAGATTCAGATTTCCATTAGTTACAGTTTTCCTTATGCTTTAAGATCTTCCTTGAATGTTTCTTGTAGTGCAGGTCTTCTGGTAATGAAGTCATGTACATGTTAAAAAGTCTGTAATTAATTTTGCTTTGAAAGGTATGTTCTCTAGCTAAAGAATTATGTTGGATATGTTAATTTTCTTTCAGTACTCTGTAAAGAGTTTGCCTTGACTCTGACAAGAAGTTGTTTTCAACCATTTCTCTGTTACTCTGCATGCCATATGTCTTTCTTTGGCTGCTTTTATTGATTATAAACTATTTTATTGTCTTTTTTTGGTGTAGTTTTCTTCATGTTTCTTGTGGTCGTGGTTTTTGAGTTTCTTGAATTTGTGGATTTATAATTTTCATAAGACATAATTTTTCGAAAATGTATCTGCCTCTCTCCACTTTTTTTTTTCTTAAATGTTTTATTTATTTCTAGGAGAGAGAGAGACAGCGTGAACAGGGGAGGGTCAGAGAGAGCGAGAGTCACAGACTGAAACAGGCTCCAGGCTCCGAGCTGGCAGTCAGCACAGCGCCCGACGCGGGGCTCGAATCCACGAACTGCGAGATCATGACCTAAGCGAAAGTCGGACGCTCAACCGACTAAGCCACCCAGGCGCCCCTGCCTCTCTCCACTTTTAAAGGCTCTCTTTATTTGTGTATGCTTGAAGTTGTTTCATGTCCCACTCACGGCCTGTTTTGTCTTTTTTTCCCCAGTGTTTTTTTCTCTCTGTTTTATTTTGGATAGTTTCTATTGCTGCATCTTCAAATACACTAAAGTTATTTTCTCTAATATCTAACTTGTGTTTAGTCCCATCTCGTGAATTTTTTTTACCTGACATACTGTAGTATTCTTCTTCTCTCAAATCTCAACTGCTCTGGCTGTTAGGAAATTCCACACGTTTCCTTAGCCCAGTAGGACTTCAACTTTCTGCTCTGAATCTATTCTACACCGTCAGTTGCAAATACCCTACAGGAAAATGCTGGCATGAATGTGGAGTTCTTTTGGAGTGCTTTTATTTCTCAGGGCTCATAGCCCTTAGAACACTGCCAATACTGGTTACTTTCTAATGCCTTCAAATGATTGCTGTGTTTTGTCCAATTTTTATACTTATTTTCAGTAGGAGGATTAAACTGATAGAAACTTGTTAGAAAGGGCAGAATCAGACATACATATATGAAGAACTTTGACAGAAAAAGATAACATGGGAAGTTAGGACATTCCAGAAAATCATAGAAGTTAAGACATTCCAGAAAATCATATAAATGTTAAAATAAGATTTATACATTAATAACTTCAATAAATGTATTCATAAGTATTGAGTCATGGATTAGTTCTGGGAGATAAAATAATAGAATTAAGTATCAGAATAAAAATATGCAGAGGTGGAAATGTTAAGCCTATGAAGAAATTCTGTTACTAAATTCAGAATACCTAACACGTGAATATTAAGAGTTTCAAAATGAAGTAAAGGCACTGTCATCATTAAAAATCAAATAATGATCCTCCAAATAATAAAAGTCAACAAATTATAGACTGGCCTGATAAGAAAGAAATGCATCTTCATACATCATCAGGTAAGGTTTTTAAACCCTAAGGATAAAAAGAAATCATCATATGCTTCTAAACAGAAAAATCAAGTCGTTCTTTAAGTCAAATTGGCAGTGGGCTCTGGACCAATGAAAACTAGAAGTAAAAAAATAACAAAAAATATTGAGAGAAAAAAATATTCAAAAGACTTATGTCCTTGCAATATGGTATTTAGAGGTTATGCTAAAATACATATTGATAAATATGAAAAAAATGTGGAGAGTACATTAGCTTAATACATGGTAGCTAGCAGTCTACTTTCGAACTAATTAATTAAAAATTTTTGGCAAGTTATTTAGTTAATGATCCATGTACAATTAAAAATGTATAGGTTCTACTTACATATGTGAGACTGATTCTATAAATATATAATAATTTAGCTTGATTAAATATAACATTTAACCCTTCTGTCTTTATTATCTTTTGTTTGTTAGTGTCTGTCTACTTCTAAAGAGATATATTAAAGTCTTCCACTGTATATGACATTTTTTAATAAAGTTATTCTTGTGACCTAATGGTTTTTGGCTTATACTTTTGGCTACTATGTTTCATATATAATTGTAATGGTTATCTCTTTTAACTTGCATCTTGTTTACTTGTATTCTGTTTATTGACTTTAGCTTACAGGTATCTATAATAGCCATTTTTTATTTTCTACTTTTCTTTTTCACTTTAAACATTTTTTTGGAGAGTTCCTGAATGGCCCAGTTGGTTGAGTATCTGATTCTTGATTTTAGCTCAGGTCATGTTCCCAAGGTTTTGTGATCAAGCTCCATGTCGGGGTTCATGCTGAGTGTGGAGCCTGCTTAAGACTCTGTCTTTAAAAAAATCTTTTTTTTTATTGTTTTTTTTTTTGTTTGTTTGTTTGTTTGGGGCTCCCGGGTGGCTTAGTGGGTCAAGGGCTGACTCTTGGTTTTGGCTCAGGTGATGATCTCACAGTTCAGGAGTTGGAACTGTAGGTTGGGCTTCATGTTGAAAGGACTGTGCCTGCTTGGGATTCTCTTTCTCCCTCTCGCTCCACCTCTCTCCAACTCGTGCGTGCTCTAGTGCTCTCTCTCAAAGTAAATATATAAAATTTAAAGAAAGGTATTTTTGTTGTTTTGCAATTTTATCAGAACCTGCATTTTAATGGGAATCTAGTCTATTCACATTCAATACATGGCAGGTATATTTTATTTTTACATTTTGCAACTTACATTGTTTCCTTAATTTTAAAAAATTATTTTGATATGACCAAGGTTTTTTGCACTGTATTTTCCCTTGAGTTAGTTTATGAGATCTTCTCTTCATTTCTAGTTCTTTTAAGCTTAGTTTTTTCTATCACACATATTTATAATATTAAATTCAACTTAGAATACTTTTTAACTGGAAATTTAGGCTGGAAATCCATGCACTGGGGACTCTAGGCATGCTTCCTTTTAGATGGATGTTGCTTATAACATTTAAAGGTAAATTTAACAATTCCTACTCAACCATGATACAGCTTTCCATTTACTTTTCTGTCTGCATCATGGGGAAAGATGAAAGGTGAATTTTGGCTCATGAGGTATTATCCTGACAAAATGGTTGCCATCTGTGTTTACAATACAGAGAATTGCCTATGCAGTAGATTTATAATAAATGTTCTACCTCTATGTTTTAGCTGTCATCACCTTAATCCTTTCTTATAGGTCAAACAATGTGTTAGAGGCTGTAACGGGTTAAAACACATGCGACTCTCCTAAATGTAAGGTTGACATAACAGAGAACATTAATAAAATTACATGTTCATTAATTTTTAAAGTCCTCATTTAAAGCTGCCTCATTTTCAAAGGTTTCAAAGGATCTGCCCCATATATTTTTAGGTCAGAATAGCAGTAGAAGTAAAGGTTCTCCTGATGGATGAGCTAATTTTACATTTCACTAAAACACAGTTATAAATAGTTACTAATGATTTTTTAGAGGCTTTGATGGCTTCTAGCACACCATACATATTAATTATCTAATCATTCTAAGCTCTTTGATTTTTCTCAAGAGGAAGATGCTACAGGAAGTCAAAGAATTATAGCTTGAGCCTGCAGATGCATTAAATAGACACAAAGCATGGATCACATGGGTCATATGGGTCACATGTGACAGGCAAAGCTGTACAATGGTGTGCAGCAATTGTGCTAACCACACTGTGTTAATCCCTTCTTGGAAACTTACTTAAAAAAATACATTATAAAACATTGTTGCCATTCCAGAGCTATAAAAGGAATGTTACAAGGTATTGAGGTGGAGAGAGAAGAAAATGTGAATGTATTCACCAGGACATACCAGGTTATGCTATGATAACAAGAAATACCTAAATCTCAGTGCCCTCTAATGGAAGATATTCTTCTTTTCTTTACTTTTAATTTTCTCACATGACTTGCCCAGTGCAAGTTGCTCAACTGTCATTGACATCATGGTAGCTTGAAGCCCTGGCCTAGTGTAATAGCCATTTTACTGAATACTGCCTGTTGCCTTGTCAGAAATAAGAGACTTCTGGAGAGTCTCACACTAATAAGTGAATGCTCCGCTCATATCTACACGTTATCAATTTACAACTTTTTGGCCAGAAATGTCCATGTGACTCTACAAACCAGAAAGTGAGTCATAAAGTGCAATTCTTTGGTGATTAGTCCTATCTCACAACATATGTGCACAAGCTGTGTTGCCTTTATATTTCCCTCATGAATAAACTTTGAATTTTCTGATATGGGCTATAAGTGTTAGGTCCTTTTTTCATGAAGATTTTGTAGGAGATGACCTAACAAGTATAATCAAGTTATTCATGATCAGTGCATGATAAAGACCGTAAGATGTTTCCTTAAATGCATCAGAGGTAAATTATATCTGTTTGATTTATATATATGACAAAGAACTTAAGGACTTTATGGAAACAAATCTTTTGGTAGAAAAGAAAAAAATACTGACTAAAGTATAACTAAGTGGGATAAAACAAAATAAACATATCCTGTATATCTTTTTTCATACGTTAATAAAATACTTGATAGCTGTATAATATTTCATTTAACAGATGCATTATAATTCATTACTTTTTTCCTATTTTGAACCTGTTATCTTTCATAGTTTCAATGTCATAAACAGTAGTAAAATGGATATGTATCTGCAAAGTTTATTTTTTCTGAATTTTTAGGTTATTCTCATAAGACAAATAGACATGAAGTTACTGAGACAAATATTAGTATTTTCAAAGCTCTTTGTCAAATTACTTAGCTGTTGAAATGTTTATTTATTCAAAAATATTTATTTTTGTTAGACAAAAATATTTATTTTTGGTAGACAACACCATGTGCCACTTTCTTAGTTGACATTACACACACACACACACACACACACACACTCACACACACACAAATGAATTAATGCTCTCTGGTGTTAAGAAATTTCTATTCTAGTAGGGTAAAACTAAAAATAAGAAAGTAGATAAACAAAATATTTTCAGACTACCAAAAGTACCATGAAAACAGTGCATGAAGATAATGTGATAGAGACTGGGAACCTCTTTAGGAAATGGGGACAGAAACCTCTCTAAGGAAGGTTTATTTGAGCCAATAATGAACTGTATTAAGAGGAGCCATCAAAGTGAAATGCTTGTGTAAGGTCTTTCATAAATGTATGAATTCCAGTTTCATTGTGTAAGGGCAGCTATAATTATTCTTAGCTATTTACCTATGTATATATTTTTTTAATTTTTTAATGTTTTATTTATTTCTAGGAGGGAGAGAGAGAGAGACAGCTTGAGCAGGGGAGGGTCAGAGAGAGGGAGTGACAGACTCTGAAACAGGCTCCAGGCTCTGAGCTGGCAGTCAGCACAGAGCCCGACGCGGGGCTTGAACCCACGAACAGCGAGATCATGACCTAAGCAAAAGTCGGACGCTTAACCGACTAAGCAACTCAGGCGCCCCTACCTATGTATATTTTTAAAAAATATATATTTATTTAGTGAAAGAGTGGGGGAGACAGAGAGAAGGAGAGAGAGAATCCCAAGCAGAGTCCATTCTGTTAGTGCAGAGTCTGATTTGGGGCTAGATCTCAGGATGGTGAGAATATGACCTGAGTGGAAATCAAGAGTTGAACATTAACTGACTGAGCTACGCAGGTGTTCCTGCATTTGTAGGTCTTATAGATGAAACCTTTTGCATGATTTTGTTCTCATTTGAAATGTAAATAGTCCTAAGAGGGAATGTACATCAAATGATCAGCCTTGGTGCAAAGTGACATATCAAATCCTAAAGGGAAGGACAGGCAAACTGGGATTCTTCAGAAAGTAAGCTTGGAACATGTGATACTGCATAGAAAAGACCAGATGGGGAATTAGAAGCTCACAAAAAGAGATGTGAACCACAGCAAGAGTGACTAGAGAGATAGGTGAGTTAGAATGGTTATTTATTCTCTGCTTTACATCCCAGCCAAAGGGAAGCCTTGCCTTATAACCATCCTTTTTTTTTTTTTTTCAATTATCATCTCTCCCCATCATTTCATCAATATTACATTTTTTCCTTTGGTAAAAATGCACTAAAAACACATCATTACCACTCTGCTTGATTATTAAACTGTTTTTCCACCAATCCGTAAATATCCACCAAAGCTATCATCCTCAGGTGAGTAAGCAGTGGTGACACTCCGAGACTGAGAATTTAATACAGGATTTCTTTTAGTGCCTGAATAGCTTCTAGATAGCTCTTATTTACTAATTACTTTAAGTTATTTGGATGCTTGATTTAACTGGAAACTGTCTTCTCTCCACATGTACACAATTTAATGAACTGAAATACCATGGTGAAATTCAGCCAATATTTATTTTTTGGAGAAGTCACCCATCATTTTTCCAGAGGAGACATGCTCCTCACACTTTAGAACTTATAAACAGAGCTATCGCATGTGGAAGCACTGCCTACAAATGTGCATAATGCCTTTCATCACAGAGAAGTGAGTGTGAGGCCTTCCCAGGGCCAAATGCATACATAGATTTCCTGCCTGTACCATAGAAATAATGATTCTGTTGCTAAAATTGAATGTATTGAATGGTTAAGATAAAAAAAAACTAAAAAAAAATAAATGGTTAAGATAGGTATTACACTGGTTAAGACAGGCATTAACACTACAGTAGCATGGCTTATTTTTTTAGAAATAATTTTTCTTTTACTATTTTATTTTATTTTAAGAAATAGAGAGAAAAAGAGAAAGACCACACAAGCAGGGAGTGACAGAGGGAGAGAGAAGTTTAAGCTCCACTGGGTGTGGAGCCCAATATGGGGCTCAATCTCACTACCATGAGATCATGACCTGAGCCAAAACCAAGAGTTGGTCACTTACCCAATTAAGCCAGCCAGGCATCCCTGCAAACAATTTTCATTTCACAAGGGCTAGGTATATAGATTAAGTAATTGCATATCTCTGTTTGGTACCTAAAATATTTAAAAACAAGATGGAAAATACTTGGTGGAATTCACTGTATAAATTAAACATCACATCTTGGAGAAGACTCCTTGAGAATCAGATATCTTCTGTACATTTAAGTTATCATTTACTCAAAACAGCTCAAACTCAATATCTAAAGAGCATTCACAGTCTTCTTACACAAAATAAATTGTTTCTTATCTTATATACCCCATCGTCCCAATTCCC
Source organism: Hyaena hyaena (assembly GCF_003009895.1). Classification (NCBI taxonomy): domain Eukaryota; kingdom Metazoa; phylum Chordata; class Mammalia; order Carnivora; family Hyaenidae; genus Hyaena; species Hyaena hyaena. Next base: position 1,798,079 of record NW_024080985.1, on the reverse strand, counting down.
TGAGATACCTTTAGTTAATCATTGAGTTCTTGCTCCTAAAAAAGTACATTGAGCTGGCTACTTTTCTGTAAATCTTACCCTTCTAGTATGTCTAAAGTATATTCAATGTAACTAAATCCAGTGATTTTTTTTTAATCAGACAGATATTCTGTTTAACATTTAATTGGTTTTCTCTTTAGGTCTTCTGTTTCTTTGCCGAGATTTCTATCTTTTCATTCACTTCAAAAGTGAGAAGGAATGCATTAAATATAATAGATTTTTCCTCTCCTTGTGAATTTTAAATCTGAGATGGATAGATAGATAATAGAAAACATTGTCTGAAGGTGTTTTTAATATAGAAGTATGAGTATTTAATAAATAAGATGACTGAAACACAAAGGGAAAAAGTAAAGGAACCTCTAGTGTGGAAAGTTTCCTACATCCTATTGAACGTGGTAGACTTTTCCAAGTAAGGGTGAAATTATGTACCTGTGCTGTAGTTCCTAGAGCCAATCTAGTAGCAACTAAGTAACAAGAGCTGCAGCAACAACCAACAGAGACAAAAAGTCACTATGCAAAATGGTGAAATAAAAAATACAACAGATATGTTAACATGGTACACTAAAAATCATTCAAACCACTCAAATTTAGGCACGAAAATGGGAATTTTTGATCAAAAAGCAAAAGAAACAGTAATAAAATGCTAGCCTTAAATCCAAATGTATCAGTAACTTCATAAAATGTAACTGGTTCAACTACACCAATTTAAAGACAGAAATTGTTATAATGGATTTAAAATATGAACCAACTTTATTTTGTCAACAAGAAATTCAATGGTAATATATACTTTAAGAAAGTCAAAAGTAAAAGGATGGGGGGCGCCTGGGTGGCTTAGTCGGTTAAGCATCCGACTTCGGCTCAGGTCATGATCTCACAGTTCGTGGGTTCGAGCCCCACGTCGGGCTCTGTGCTGACAGCTCAGAGCCTGGAGCCTGTTTCAGATTCTGTGTCTCCCTCTCTCTCTGCTCCTCCCCCACTCGAACTCTGTCTCTCTCTGTCTCAAAAATAAATAAAACAAACAAAAAAATTTTTTTTAAAAAGAAGTGGTCAGGATATGTGATCGGAAGGCAAACCAAAGCAACTGCTGGTGTGGGAAGGTGGGGTGTGAGAGAGAGGAGCCAAGGGTGACCCCAAGGTTTTTGGCCTGAGCAACAGGCACAATAAAGAATTTAGGGNATTCGTGAGTCCCCTGAGACCCCCAAGGAGCCGACACCGATGCAAGTACAAAAGGGTCTTTATTACAAGCTCGAGCAGGCGCTCACCCGCCTACCGGTGTAGTGGCAGAAGGTGAAGCCCTGAACAATAGTGAGCAGGGTTTTTATGGGGTAAGGGACGGGGGTGTTACAGTGCACATGCTGTACATATGGCATCATCACATAAGCACCAATTACAATTGTACAGCAGCACCCATGGTAACAGCTTTGACCATTCAGTATCTGTGAGGTGTTCATTACTTTTGGTGGGACCCAATCATGACTTTTGAGAATCCTTTGGAAATGACCAATTATGAGGTGAGTTTGAAGGGCCCACGGGGGGTTCAAGCAAGTGGTGAGAAATTGGCCAGTTTGTACAGAATAACTGTCTACAGTTCCCAGCCTTGACTCAGACCACAGGAATGTTTTTGATTAGCTGACCTGAGGGCGGTCTGAGGATGGCTTTAGCCCTGAGCAATCTGAGGAACTGGGGCTACGTGTAGCCAGAGATTGCTCTTAATGGAGGACTTAATTTTAAAATGATGTTACTTAGGCTCTTCAATAGATCAATGGGTTGATAAGTAGATATATATATACTCTAAAGAATTGGCTCATGCAATTATGGAGGTTAAGAAGTCCCATGATTCCAGTCAGCAAGCTGGAGACCTAGGAGAGAGCCTATGGTATAGTTCCCATCTGAGTTCAAAGGCCTGAGAACCAGGAAAACAAACTAATATATGTTCCTTCCCATCCAAGTCTGAATCTGAAGACAGGAGAAGGCCCATGTTCCAGATCAAAGACAGGTGAGAAACAGGATTCTTTTTAACTCAGACATTTTTCTAATTAGACTTTCAAGACTGGATGAGACCCATCCACATTAAGGATTGACGGTGATTTACTGTCTACCAATTCTGAGGTTAATCTCATCCAGAAGTGCCCTCACAGAATATTGTTTGGACCAGATATTTGGCCTAATGAAGCTCACAAATAAAATTAACCATCACACCACACAAATTCTAATGAAAAGTAAGCTGGGTGCTATAGCACTGTCAGAATAAGCAGATTTCAGAGCAATGGAAATCACTAGGAATAAAAAGGAACATTTCATTACAAAATGATAAAAAGTGAAGTCTTTGAGAAGGCATACCAATCTTAAACATGCAAACAGCTAACAATAATGGTTCAAAAACATGAAACAAAAACTGACAAAATGAAAGAAGAAACTAGATGAATCTACAATTAGAGATAGAGACCTTAACACTTCCCTCTCAGAAATGAATAGAATTAACATAGAGAAATATCAGCAATTATATAGAAGAACTGATAAACACTATCAGTCAAGTGGATCTAAAGGCTATTTATTAACAGACATTTACAGAACACATTATCTAGCAACAGAACAATATATATTCTTTCAAGTGTACATACAACATTCACCAAGATAGATTATTCCCTTATTCATAAAACAAATTCCGACACACAGAAAATAATTAAACCATAAAGAGTATTCTCTGACAATAATAAATTAAACTAGAAACCGATAATAGAAAGATAATAAGAAAATCTCAAATATAAAGAAATTTTATTATTTGTTTATTTTAGAGAGACAAAGAGAGCTGGAGAGATAGGCAGAGGGAGAGAGAGAATCTTAACCAGGCTCCACACTCAGTGCAGAGCCTTAAAGGGGCTCAATTCCATGATCCTGGGATCATGACTGGGGCCAAAATCAAGAGTCCAATGCTCAACTGACAGAGCCACACAGGTGCCTCTCAAAAATAAAGAAATTAGGCAACAGAGTTTTAAGTGATCCATTGTCAAAGAAGTCTCAAGGGAAATTAATAAATATTATAAACTGAGCAAATATTACAATGCAGCAGTGAAAGAGGTGTTTAGAAGAAAGCTTTTATCATTAGATGCTTATATTAGAAAAGTTAAAAGTCTACAATTAAGAATACAAATCTCCCCCTTAGTAACTAGAAAGGGCCAGATAAATTCAAAGTAAGAAGAAGAAACTAAATAATAAAATAAATGTAAACAATTAATAAAATAAAATAAAATAATAAAAAATAAATAAAATAAATTTAGAAATGAAAAATTAAAACAAGGGAATAAATAAGTGTTTCTCAATGATATTGAGAACTGGGAAACAATAGAGAAAAATCAAAAAAACCAATAGCAAGTTCTTTAAAAAGAACCATAAAAGAGTTAAACCTGCAGCAAACAAGACTTAGAAAGATTAAAAGAGAGAAGACACAAATTACCAATATTCTTAATAAAGGGAATATCACTTCAGACCTTTTGGACATGAGAAGGATATCCACAGACAACATAATTGTCCATGTAGAAAATCCCAAGAAATTTACAAATAAACAAAATACACACACACACACACACACACACACACACACACCTACCTCCTACAACAATTAAATGAGTTTATCAGGGTTATAAGATAAAAGGTCATTACACAAAATTTATTTATATTTTATATATAATTAATTATATTTTATATATAAAATTGGAAATAAAAATAAAAATGATCATTGGAAAACAAAAACAAAAAATGTCATTGAATTAACTTTGTATGGAGGTAAGTGGTCATTAGACTTTGTTGTGGTGACCATATTTGCAATGTATACAAGTGGCAAGTCTCTGTGTTATACTCATGAAACTAAGAGAATATTTCGTTTCAATTATACTTAAATAAAAAATAACAGGGTGCCTGGGTGGCTTAGTCGGTTAAGCGTCCGACTTTCGCTTAGGTCATGATCTCGTGGTTTGTGGGTTCGAGCCCCATGTCGGGCCTTGTGCTGACTGCCAGCACAGAGCCTGGAGACTGTTTCAGAGTCTGTGACTCCCTCTCTCTCTGACCCTCCCCTGCTCACGCTGTCTCTCTTTCTCTCCTAGAAATAAATAAAAATATTAAAAAAAATTTTTTTAAATAAAATAAAATAAAATAAATAATAAAGGAAAATATGAGTAAGAGAAAACCGTTAGTTTACCGTGTCACCATTTTTAATGTTGAATTCTTCATGTTTTATGATAACCATTTCCTCCATTGGTTTTAGCAACAATGTCAGAAGTAATATGTGTAAGTGAAGGGATATGCAGTAACAAGAAGTAATATAAACAAAAAAGATAGGCAAACAACAAAATCCAGATAACTTTAGTCTGCACTTTATGGTCCTGGGAAGAGAAAGGTGCTAGAGTTAAGGCCACAAAGTGGTGGAGCAGAGTTACTGCCCTCTTATTACCTGCAAGAGAGAAGAGTGAGCACCCTAGGATTTTGCCTGGAAGTGACTCTGGCTTTGGGGTGGGAAGTACAGGTTCCTGGGAATTTTGCTGAACTACAGTTTATGTTCCTTTTGCTTTGTATATCTAAATACAACCTTTATGGGGGGACCTGGGTGGCTCAGTCAGTTAAGTGTCCGACTTCCACATAGGTCATTATCTCACAGGTTCGTGAGTTCAGGCCTTGCATTGGGTTCTGTCCTGACAGCTTCGAGCCTGGAGCCTGCCTCAGATTCTGTGTCTCCCTCTTTCTCTGTCCATTCCCCACTCATGCTCTGTCTCTCTCAAAAATAAATAAACATTAAAATTTTTTAAATGCAAACTTTATGAAAAGTGTATTAAACAAGACAGAACATGGCGAGTACCTGTATTTTGCCTCAAGAATTCCTGATGTCTCCTGTTCTTTGATACCCAACACATGTTAATTTCTTTAAATTCTCTTTCCATATTTAATTTCTGCTTTTCAGCAGAAGGATTATTGTCTGTTTGGTGAGGTGGAGCTCCTGTAATTCACTCAGCGCTAAGCATTTCACAGTATGTTGAAGAGATCTGATGAATACAGATAATCAAAGATCTTTTTTAATTAATGGTATAGTCATCAATAATATTCACAGTCTCATCTATAATGCTGATCTATAGAGCTGAGGGAAAGTTTACAGCAGAAAGAGGAAAAATGTACATTTAGTAATTATAGAACTTAATACTCTTAAGGATAAATTATGGAACCTTATGCTCCATTAATAATTAAAGAAAAAGCAAAATTTTCCATCTGTCTTTTGAAACTGAGTGATTAATTTCCTACATAGTAAAAGAAACATGGAATTAGGAATTATGCAAATATATATTTAAATATAAATTTTGAGGGGTGCCTGGGTGGCTCAGTTGATTAACTGTCTGCCTTCAGCTCAGGTCATGATCTCACCATTCATGAGTTCAAGCACCAGGCTCTCTGCTGTCCATGGAGAGCCTGCTTCAGATCCTTTGTCTCCCTCTCTCTCTGCACCAACCCTGCTCATACTCTCTCTCAAAAATAAAACTTAATAAAAACTATTTTTAAAGTTATTTTAAAAAATAATAAATAAATAAATTTTGCCTTTCACTTGCTGTATGGTTTCCAAAAACTGTGTAACTCTTAAGAGTCTCAGTTGCTTCATTAATAATACCATAATAGCAGCCAAATTATAGAATTTATATAAGACTAAGAAAGATAATTTTAGTAAAGTATCTTGAACTGTTTGAGCACCAAGTAAGCTGAAAACAATTGTAATTGTCATTTTTCTATGGGATTGGTAAAGCCTTTTCAAAATAATCATGCTATTAGATTCTGTGCTCTGTATTCCATTCTGTATAAACAAATTCTATTGCTTCAATTAATTGAAATAGGAGTACATTAGACCTATACATTTATAGTCTTGAGGATTCATAAAAGTATGACAGAAAATCCCCTAAAGTTTTTTATAAAAGCAAAAAACAATAAAAATTTTCAGACATCTACATAAATCATTTACCTTGAAAAGCCATACATTTAGTCTAAACTTTTTATTTGTGGTCTCTTTTCTTGTATTCAACTGAGCAGTCTTACTTGCTTTCCATGTGACGGATTAGATTTGTGCCTGAACTTTTAGAAATAAGTGATTAGTTCTGTTCTCTTTAAGAGTATTAAGATAGCAAAGAGGGAAAGTTTACAGTAAAAAAAGGGAAAATGTACAGTTAGTAATCATGGAACAAAAGAGTTGAAGTGGTTGAAGAGTTCAAATTTTAATCAAGTTTCTATCATATTGCTCAGTTTACCTGCTCATGGATTTGTTGACCTGATAATCTGGATAGGATATCAAGTATATGTATAGTCTATAGTAAACACACCTAAAAGAATAGACTTACAAAATTCACAAGCGACTAAATTGCTAAGGACACCAGATTAGATATAAGGTAGGTGATGAAGGCCTTCGGTGCCATGCCACCGTACCTAGTATTAAATAGCAATTAATGAGGATTTAGCTCTGTGCAAAGAGCTTTATGTAGATTGTAAAATTTAACTTTCACAAAGATCTAATGAGAGTTATAATTATTACTCGTCTTTGGCAAACATTTCTAGGGATTTGCAGATAGCAATGACAAAGCTGGGGTTTTGAGACCTCATGTCTAGGTTTGAACAAAATGGTACAACCATATACTACTTCTTACCCCTTTCAGTCCCAGAAAAGTAGTTGCCGACCTTAAAAAATGGAAAATACCTGTATAAGAAGTTGTATAATTCTTCAAGTGTCTACTACTTATATAAAATTTCTTGTTCATTTGGACTTTTGTTAATGCTTCTGTTTTGCTCCTTTTTAATTGTTTTCTTGATATTTATTTATTTTTGAGAGACCGAGAGAGATAGAGTGCAAGTGGGAGAGAGGTAAAGAGAGAGGGAGACACAGAATCCGAAGCATGCTCCAGACTCTGAGCTGTCACCACAAATTTCAACGTGGGGCTTGAACCTATGAACTGTGAGACCATGACCTGAGCTGAAGTTGGATGCTCAACTGACTGAGCCACCCAGGCGCCCCTCTGTTTTGCTCTTTCTAAAATTATTGGGCAATTTGGGCAGTTCCTCAGAGTAATGAAGGATGCACTAAAATATTTCAGAGGGAATCCTTTATGCACGGAGAGGATCTGTCTCAATGTGTCTGTGTACAGTTTAGTGGAGAACCATTTTACTTCTTAACACTTTTATAATCATAAAAACTATATGTTGGATGTAGTTACAAAGATAAATTACTCCATGTGTAAAATAAAAAATACCATATAAAATAGCAGTTGTCCTGCTTCAATTGATAGGGATAGATTCTCTTGCCATCTTTTCTTGTACTCTTCTTTCTTCCTCTTTAAAAACTTGTCACTATAATTCAACTGTGCTGTAACATTCATGGTGCCTATAATTCCACTGGGATGTGAGAAGCCCATAATGTGTGAATTGGGAAAGTTCTATCATATTGCCCTGGGCACTGTGTATCTTTTAGTCCCAGTTTATAGCGATAACTCTAACTCTTTGCCTTCTGTGTAAGACATAGGTGAAATATTCTATGCTCTGAATAGTGGATTGAGGAAAGGTCTGAAAATTTGCTATTGCTTAAAAGTTGACAGTAACTTTCTCTTCACGTTATAATGGGAATTATTTTCTTTTCTTATTTTTATTTTTTTAGGGGGAGTGGTTTATTTTGAAATGATTTTGTCAATTCATACTCTACACATTTGAACAGCGAACTATTGTTGGAATAATAAGACATAAAAATATGGCCCCAGCCTGCAAGAGGTTCATCTCTGAATCTGATAAATTGCATGAAAAAGAAATAAATCTGATTTTATAATAGCTGTTTAATGATGGAGAGGAGGTAGAATGAGTATATGGCATAGATAAGGGAAAATTACCCTGGGTCTCACTGGGAATTTTGCTTGTGAGTGGTAGGATTTAACTAAGTCTTAGAATGGCTGAGGAAAGTAGCTGGTAAAAAGCCTGTAGTTTGAAAAAAAAATGCATAATTGCGGCAGAAAGTCTAGGAGGTCAACAGGTTTTTATTATTGTTGTTTTGTTAGCATAACGTAACCTGTGTCCCTGCTTCAGCCTTCGTCTCTATCCTGTGATCTGGAATACTTGACAAGGAAGACATAATGAACCAAACAGTCTGATTACTTTCTGATTGTCATTTTCAGCAGTGCAGCGTACCAGATCCTCCACAATATTAGGTCTTTGATTAATTGAATGTTTTCATTCTTTCAACACTATTCTAATAATGATCTGGGAATAAGACAGAAGAGTAAATTTCTTGATTAAAGTCAAATGGAGGAATTGAGTAGCCATAACTAAGGAAATCTCCTAAAGATACTGAAAGAAATGTGACCAGATGCAATGGTAAGAGTGGGGCATCTGCAGACAGAATGCATAAAGACCATATAAACATCTTTTTAAATATAAGGAAATTATCAAATATAACATTTTTTCTCCTTTCTCACCCTCTCCATTTATAATAATAATAATACTAATAATACTACTAATAATAATATAATACACTTTTTCCATTTGGGGAGAATATTTTGAAAATTTTCACAAAGGGAAATAAGATTCCCTAAGAGATAGGTTTTTAAGTAAAAGTACATAATTCCTAAACTACTTTTTAAAATGAACACTCTCAGGAAAACTCGTGGCTTTGGTCTGTTAACTGGGTACACTTGTGCAGAGAACTGGATCAATCTGAACCACAAAGAGATCTTTTACTTTTAAATGTTATTTATTTTATAAAGTTTACTTATTTATTTTTGGGGGGGAGAACAAGCAGAGGAGGGACAGACAGAGAGGCAGAGAGAAAATCCCAAAAAGGCTGTCAGCACAGAGCCGGACACAGGCTTTGAAGAGATTTTTTTTTAGAGGAAATGTCTTCTGAGTGGGAAGTTTGAACAGAAAAGCAAAGCAAATCTCTCAGTTAGGAGAGGCTTGAAAAGGGAAGTCTACCAATGCATATTTAAAATTTAAAATTTAGTATATTTTGAACAGAAATCATTCCCCTGTCAATCCTAGAGAAACTTTGGCACCTTTTTCTTTCATTCTCTTTTGGGATAGATTTGCTTCTGGTGAAAAGAATAAATTTAGAGGCAAATCCTGCCTTAGGGCTAGCACAGGTCAAATCAGGGGTTGTCCACAGAAGCCCTTCATACATAGGTTATGTAAATTACATAAAGTAAAAAGAGTGCTTCACATTAAAGCACCCCATTGTACTGCTGCTGTTTAGAGAAAGAAAGGAAAGAGTGAGCTTATTTGATTGAGTTACACCTTAACCTGGTCTTCCTCAAAGTCTTTTGTTATAAGGTAAATTAATGATTGTAGACTATTTTTTAAAAAATTGAAGTTTTATTTGAAAGGTTAGATTGAAATGCAACACTTGTGCATTGCTTATGGTAGTGAAACATACCAATTAAAGCATGAAATGTATATCCCACATAACAAAAATTTTCTTTAGATGTGTTAAGAACTAGACAATTTGAGAAAATTATTTCCTTCTCTGAAAATAAGAATTTAACTCAAAATAAGAGGACACGTAATTCTCAAAGTGCCTTTCTTCAGACTAAATGATGATAAATATTAATTTACAGACTCTTGCTACACTCCTAATTTTTCATTTGTCCATTATATTCCTCTTTACATGCACTTATCTTTAGATACACTATTTCCACACACTATATTTTATATTAATTCATATATATTTAAAATATATGCCTATAATCAACAAAAAAACTTATGTTGAATAAATAGTTCCCTGAATTGGTTTTATAGAAGTCATATATCATACATAAATTCCTTTTTTTCTTCTGAGTCAATTTCATGTCATACCTTAAAAACAACATTATATATAGTATATGACTACTCAGGTGATAACTTTGAAGTTGGTTATAAAATTTATTTTTTTAATGTTTATTTATTTTTGAAGGAGACAGATACAGAGCATGAGTAGGAGAAGGGCAGAGAGAGGAACACAGAATATGAAGCAGGCTCCAGGCTCTGAGCTGTCAGCACAGAGCCCAATGCGGGGCTTGAACCCATGAACTGTGAGATCATTACCTGCATTGAAGTCGGATGCTTAACTGACTGAGCTACCCAGGTGCCCCAAAGAAGATTATAAAATTTCTATTAATTCTCCAAATGTCTAAGGTATAAGACATTAACCTTAGATATTAAACTATTAAAATATAAGTGGATTTGTCTCCTATAACAAATCAATTGTTTAGAGCAATAACTGTTATATTTGATTTCCTATTTGCAATATATAAATCAGTTTATGGCTTTTATATCCCAATGCATGTCCAGCAACCCTATAGAAAAATATTTAAGAGCACAGCTTTTATATTTAAATTGCCACAGTACTTAGAAATACTTACATAAACAGTTGAGGTCATTTAACATTAATACCATAATTCAAATCAGAAGGATGTTTCTAAATAATTATAAAGGGCAAAGTAATTTAATTCAAAAGCTTTGAGAGGTCAACTCCCTTACAAGGAAAATTTTCAGAAACACTCTACGTTTTGAGAGTAAACAAGTATTAATTATTCACTGTTAAATAACAATGAATAATAAAGTTTAGAATAAAGAGAATTAAAGTTTAGATTAAATAAGTTCAATATACCCTGGAAAGATTTTTGACCCACAGTGAGTGTTGATTTCCATTAAGTTATTTGCAATGTATGAACTTGAGAAAGTTTTAGAATCTGTCATGGGAATGATTTTTTGCACAGTTATCTGACACAGTACCGATTTGTCAATGCCAAAAAATGTCTCAGTGAAAACTGTTAAGAAAATATTCTATTGACAACTTTACCTTAAGGAAATGCATTGTATGCACAGAGATTTTAACTTTAAAGGTTATTATTTTTCTTGATGCCTCCCCTTTCGGTGGGACCTGAATGCAGACTATAGAACCATGCTTCTCTTCTGTTTCATCTAGACAATAAAAGGGTACAATGTAATCATGAGCACCTCTCTAACAAGTGAATGAATTTCTTTCAGTTAAAATTAGTCTTGCCAAAGCCTAACCACTGTCCATAAGAAGGTTCTGGCAAGGTTTTATTTGTCTTAGAAGAGAATCAAGTGACAATAGACTTTCAACGAACCAAGTAACTCTCAGGCCCTAAGAAATCCAATCCAATCTGTTCTAATATTGCAGCCCTGAGAACTGATAATTTCATATTGGCTCCTTAAACACATTAGCACAGAATGAGTTAGGAACCAGGGAGAATGGACCTACTTTTATTCTTATTAGAATACATATTAAAGTTTATTCAGTTCTTTGATTAGTACATGCCCTTTCTCACCACACCTTCTCCCTGCTCACCTGCACAAATATACTTGTACTTCAAATCTCAGCTTAGATATTTCTTCTTTCTCTTGCAGTTTTCCTGGGACTCTGAAATTGGGTTACATGCCTAATTCGTGTTCCCACAGTACTTTGTAATTATCTACTTGCTGACACCTTCCTGTTACTCTGTCTACAGCTTTCTTCCACCAAACTGTAAAGTCAAGGTTACTGCTAGAAAGTCAACATCAAGCATTCTGCCTAGTATCATAGGAATCAAAACTCACTGAAATAATATTCACTTGAAGAAATTTATAATGTTTTATAATCATTTGAGAGATGGAATAATTGAATTATCTTGATTGTTAAAGCTCATGCCATCCTTACTATATTACACTATAGTGTAATTCATTAGACCAATGAAGAGGTCTAAAATGGTAGCTTTGGCGAGTGTTACTGATGTTTCTTGTTTCACTTAAAAACGTCTCCTATACCTAGAGTTTTACACTGAGTGTGGAGTCTCTTATGAAGTCCATACTTGCAAGTTTTCCAATAATTAGATAGAGGGATGTGAAGATTCCACATCTTCCTTCTCTTGTCTTTGGATCCTCTTAAATGACTGATATACAGGACTAAACTTTACTATTCCCTTTTACTAATGACCGATTATATTTTACCAAATTTGTATCATCCCAATTCTCTAGCCCCTTGGCACCAGAGTAAATAGATCTTGCTAAATTTGATCCCTCTGTTCCTTTATTTTTTTATTATTTTTTAATTTTTTAATGTTTTTTTCTCATTTCTGAGAGAGAGAGAGAGGGAGCAGGGGAGGGTCCGAGAGAGAGGAAGACACAGAATCTGAAACAGGCTCCAGGCTCTGAGCTGGCTGTCAGCACAGAGCCCGACTCGGGGCTCGAACCCACGAACCGTGAGAAAATACCTGAGCTGAAGTTGGATGCTCAACCGACTGAGCCACCCAGGCAACCGCCCCCCTTCCCTTAGAAGAGAAGGTATGAAACCAAGGACATGGTCCAAATTAATATTTCTACATGTTTTGTAAATAGTTTCATTGACATATGACAATATTCATTTCTTTACACATTATCTATGACCTCTTTTACCAAAGACACAGTTGAGTAGTTGAAATAAAGATTATAATGTAAAAACCTAACATATTTTCTATCAGCCCTTTACAGAAAAGTGTCAAGGTGTAGCCTTTACATCAGGTTGAATTCAGGTTATAAAAGATCTCTCTTGAGGGTGCCTGGGTGGTTTAGTCAGTTAAGTGTCTGAACTTAGCTCAGGTCTTCATCTAAGGGTGCGAATTCAAGCCCCACATCCAGCTCTGGGTTGACAGCACAGAACCTGTTTCAGATCCTCTGTCTCCCTCTCTGTGCTCCTCCCCTGCTTACACTCTTTCTCTCTCTCTCAAAAATAAATAAAACATCAAAAAAAAAGATCTCCCTCAAAAAAAAGATCTCTCTTGTAGCCCCTTTGTTTTTCCTTAATATTACTTTATCTGTTAACCTACAGAGAAGAATAAAATTAGGGTAAGAATTGAACATTTTTAAATTATACCAGTGCACCCCTACATGACTAATGTACCCATTATTAGTATGAGATTGTTGACAATTTTTCATTTATAGTGTTTTCATTATATGAATCTAAACTGTATTCTTAAAAGTAAAGCAAACTTGTAAGAAGGACCCAGACTGTATCACTAATAGCTTTTTACAGAGGAATGATTTTTCATTTCTTTAAGCAATTTAGGGTCTATAATTTTATTTGATTGCATATGTACCATTAACAGTTGACAACTGTCAGACAAGGTCGGATAAAATGACTCATGAAAGTCATGTTTAAAAAAAAGTCTGACCAACTGTTTTGTTCCCTATAGTTAGTTACTGACTAACCATTTTGGCAAGAATTTTCTCTTTTAGCTTCATGGGTTCACGGAATAGACAAATACTCATGTGATATTGCTTTAGTCATACCAAAGAAAGTTTTAGAATCCCAGAGTTGAAATAAGTATAATTTAGACCGATTCTGTAAGTGTATGTGGGAGCGGGGCACACACGCGCATGCAAAAGGGAGCTATGCACATGATTTTCTCAACTTTGAACTGCAGAATTTTGGTTGTCACATTTAGTTGATTTCCATCCAGTTCAGTTCCCTTTATTTAAGAATTAACTATGGATAATTGTGGGGCGCCTGGGTGGCTCAGTCGGTTAAGCGTCCAACTTCAGCTCAGGTGATGATCTCGTGGTTCGTGGGTTCGAACCCTGCGGCAGACTCTGTGCTGACAGCTCAGAGCCTGGAGCCTGCTTCAGATTTTGTTCTCCCGCTCTCTCTCTGCCCCTCCCCTGCTCATGCTGTCTCTCTCTCTCTCTCAGAAATAATTTTTTTAAAAAGTTAAAAAATTTAAAAAAGAATTAATTATGGATAATTTAATTTAACAGTTAAGTATTTAATGAAACAATGTTAAGTAAGACTGAGTACACTGACATTTTGGTGTGATATCAGTATTCTTTTCGTGGTGTGCTGTGATACCTCTTCCTTAAGATAATGCTTAACTTGTGTTATTAAGAAAATTTTCTCTAAATTTATCTATTTTACAAGCTTTTTGGTGTGTGGTAGATCCTATTCCAGAGGTCATGATCTCTGGAACCTGGACCTAAGCCCTATGTTGGGCTCTGCACTGAGCATTAAACCTGCTTAAGATTCTCTCCCTCTCTCTCTCTCTCTCTCTGATCCCCTCATTGTGCTCTTTTTCTTTCTAAAAATTAAAATATAATATAATAAAAATATTAATATAAAATCCAAAGTGAAACATTTCATAGGCAAAGAAATGAAGAAATGTTTCAATGAGCTCCAAATATTTTTTAAAAATCAATGAATAAAAATATTTAATGATATCATTATACAATGAACTTTATAAGAATTAATAAATGTGTTATTGGAGAAATGACCCAAGATTGTGTGCATTGGACCTACAGGAAATATGAAGGAGAAATTTTTAAGGGAAACACATCCAAAAAAATATACTAAGCATTAAAAATATACTCAGAGACACAGCATTTATATAATAGTGAATATGTGAATTAAATCCACACAGTAGGACACTAATTTGCAATTTTTAGATAAAATATCCAAATCGTAAGTTTATAAAAGAAATATCACATGTAATTTAGGTGTTTTGGTAAATTAAATAATAACTTTAGAAATTAAATAAAGAATTTAACTCTTAGAAAACTTTCCCAGAAAAATCATTGATATTTGATATGAAAGATATTATACTCTTACTTATCTGACCTTTCCTTCTGTGTAGCAATAGATGACTCTATCAGTAGTAAAAATAATCTAACTTACTTTTAAAGCCATCAGTAAATCATAATGAAAATAAACATTAAAAATCACATTCTTTATAAAAGGGGAAAATGGAAGCACACAATTCATATTCATTTTCGTTTGAAGTTTTCTATGTGCCATATATCAAACATATGTATTTAGAATGCTCTGGGGAAAATCTGAAAGCTGAAACAAATCATGACATTCATAACCATTTACTAACACTTGGCTAGATCATTTCAGGCTGTCGTAAATTTGTAGAGAGTCACCATCTGTGTCTCCTTAAAATTTATAACAGTAAAGGAAGAATATGTCTCAAGACTTCAAGAAATTACTTTCTCAGAGTGCCGGCTTGGCTTAGTTAGAAGAGCATGTGACTCTTGATCTCAAGGTCATGTGTTCAAGCCTCCAGGTGGGTATAGAGATTACTAAAAAGAAATAAATAAACATTAATTTTTTTAAGTTTACTTCTCTATATAGGTTTGAATCATCTGTCTTTTGCCCTAAACCCAGGAACTGTGTGTATGTGTGTGTGTGTGTGTGTATGTGTGTGTGTGTTTTGCAGGGGAGAGGTAGAGGGAACAGGAGAGAGAGAATCTTAAGCAGACTTCATACCCAGCTCAGAGCCTGACACAGGATGGATTTCATGACGGTGAGATCATGACCTGATCCAAAATCAGGAGTGGGATGCTTAACCGACTGAGCCACTCAGGTGTTCCAAACCCAGAGACTTTGTATGCCTGTGATTTTCCCTACTTGCCTGTCAATTACTACTAAAAACCAATATAGATTCCTTATAGTATACAATCTGTTTTTACATATAGTCTCTATTCAACAATTTAGAAATTATTTTACCTGTAATTTTATTATTCTCTTTAGTACGAATGTGCTGTTATTTTTCCATAGGACTGTATGCTTATAAGAAAAATTTAATTGCAACTAGTCAGTAAAAGGTACCCAGGGGGTTTTAACAAACCATTTGATATGAGTAATATACTTTTTAGTTCTCACTACTTTGAGGAACTTGTCTTATCATAAATGAAATTTTAAGTCACCTAAATTGGAAATGACAGTGATAATAGTTTGAAAACTTTTAAATTTAACCATTCGGTTTCAGTACTTAGATTGAAAGTACAGCGATGGAGAAAGAGTGAAGATTTTTTAAAATTTTCTTTTAAACAATTTATCACTCAGATTATTTTCTTAATGTGCTTATTACTTGTGAAATAATTCTGAAGTGAAAAATGTCTCCTGTGAAATGGGTAAAGCAGTTAGATACTTGTGTCTGCTCTGCAGAAATGAGCTTTACAAAGGTCAGTAATTTGAGCTTAACATTAGAATATTATCTGTATTTTATCTTTATTTATTTTTGATTTCTGTATAATTGTGTTACTGAAATAATTCAAGGGCAGTCATATTCTATAGTGCCTATGAACAAGGCACTTTACCTACAACTTAGTGATCAGTTGCTTAGCAACTATGTGGTTAACGGAAACCTATCTGATCTGATGTCTCTGTCACTTCAGAAATTGTCAGAAACTAGATGGAGTACATTAGATCTTTCAAAATATTTTAGCATTTTACCGTCTCTGAAGAATTAGTAGTTTTATTTTATTTATTTTATTTTATTTTATTTTATTATTTTCCAATAGATTTTATTTTTGTTCTTTAAACCCAATTTTTTTTACTTCCATTTTTTGGAAATTCAGTAAAGCTTTATATTCTATCTTTAAGAGATATTATTCTTTTATAATTTTTTTATTTTTGAGAGACAGAGCATGAGCGGGGAAAGGGCAGAGAGACTGGGAGACACAGAATCTGAAGCAGGCTCCAGACTCTGAGCTGTCGGCACAGAGCCTGACATGGGGCTTGAACTCAAAAACTGCGAGATCATGATCTGAGCTGAAGTCAGACGCTTAACTGACTGACATGTATTAGTTTCTAGAGAAACTGATTCATCTTTGTAACCCATCAAATTATTATACTTGAACACCTGCTATGTTCAAAATATAATAACTAGATTATTTGTTGAAGGTAGGCATGAGTTCTACCTCCATCAAAGAGTTTTAAAATGTATTTGGAATCACACATCTTTATACTACAATTGGCAGTAGAAGGCAGTATTTGATAAGTGACCAACAATTATAGAAAACAAAGGAGTTAAGGGAAGGAAGTAAAGATCATATCCTTAGATGTTATTCAAGAAAGGATAATTATGATAGAGTTCTTGGATAGTGCAGAAGGATGAAGGAATGCAGACCCTTCTAGATGGGGAAAATACAACTTTCCTGAATGTCTTTTAGATGAATAGCAATAAATAAAAATGACAGCATTTGCAACAACATTAATATTTTTCTTCTAAACCATTTTAATGTAATGAGTATATACCATAAAACAAAATTGCCACCTTTTGCATTCATTATATCATTAATGAAATAGCTAAAATGGATGGTTTATCTCATCAATAGTACATAGTTGAGATACCTAAGGAAAAAAATACTAATGTTATAGTTGGGCACCAATATTTTCTACAAAGACAGAAAATGATAATTTATATTCTGAATTAAATTATCACATTCATTCATGTAACAAATATTTATTAATACATACTATTTACAGAAATTGTTGCAGTCCGTGAAGTGAGAAGCAAAGCGGTACAAAAATGTATTTGGCATATTTAATACTCTCTGGCCATTACATAATTTTACCTTTCTCTTTGACATCTGGAATATATTGGACATTAATTTTGTTAGTTTTCCATGTACAGTTTTTCCATGTACTGATCCACTTAACCCAGAGCCAGTCACTGAAAAGTCACTTTTTCCAATGCACTGTACCCTTTGTGTGTGTTTCTTTCTAAATTCTCCATTCTGCCCCCTTGGTTGGTTTTTCTACACTTGTATCTATTTCCCACTATACTATTTATTTTATAATGAGTCTTAATGTATGATAATATAAGTTCTCAAAAATGTTCTTCTTGCTGAAGATTACCTTGGATATGTTAAGTTCTTTGAATTGTCATATGATTTTAGAGTGATCTTGATAATTTTCACAATATCTACTGGGATTTTGATTAAGATTGCCTTAAATATAGATTAATTTGGGAGAACTGATATATTTACAAACTGAATTTTTTCCTTTCATTTATTGCATTTTCCCAAATTTTTATTTAAATTCCAGTTAGATAACATATAGTGTAATATTAGTTTCAGGAATACAGTGATTCATCACTTACACACAAGTAACCTGGTGCTCATCACAACAAATGCCTCCCTTAACACCCATAACCCATTTAACCCTCCCCTCACTCACCTCCCCCAAGCAGCCCTCAGTTTGTTCTCTGTGGCTAAGAGTCTCTTTTATGTTTTGCGTCCTTGTTTTCGTCCCCCTATGTCCATCTATTTAATACCTTAAATTTCAAGTCTGAGTGAAATCATATGGTATTTGTCCTTTTTTCTGACTGACTTATTTCACTAGCATATTATGGCCTAGTTCTATTCACCTCTTTGCAAATGGCAAGATTCCATTATTTTTGATGGCTGAGTAATATTCCATTATATATATATATACCACTACCACTTCTTTATCAATTCATCAGTCAATGGACATTTGAGCTCTTCCATAATTTGGCAATTGTTGATAGTGCTGCTATAAACACCAGGGTGCATGGATCCGTTTGAATAAGTATTTTTATAGCCTTTGGGTAAATACCAAGTAGTGCAATTGCTGGATCTTATAGTAGCTCTATTTTTAACTTTTGGAGGAACTGTTTTCCAGAGTGGCTGTACCAGTTGGCATTCTCACCAGCATGGTAAAATGTTCCCCTTTCTTTGCATTTGCACCACTACCTGTTGTTTCCTGTATTGCAAATTTTAGCCATTCTGACATGTACGAGGTGATATATCACTGTAGTTATGACTTGTATTTCCCTGATGATGAACAATGTTGAACATCATTTCATGTGTCTGTTAGCCATCTGGATATCTTCTTTAGAAAAGTGTCTATTTATGTGTTCTTTCCATTTCTTAGCTGTATTCTTTGTTGTTTGGGTGTCGAGATTGGTAAATTCTTTATAGATTTGGGATACTAACCCTTTATCTAATATGTCATTTGCAAATATCGTCTCCCATTCTGAAGGTTGCCTTTTAGTTTTGTTAATTGTTTACTTCCCTGTACAGAAACATTTTATTTTGGTTTAGTCCCTATAATTTATTTTTGCTTTTATTTCCCTTGCCTCAGGAGACATATCTGGAAACATGTTGCTATGGCTATTGTCCAAGACATTACTGCCTGTGTTCTCTTCTAGGATTTTTATGGTTTCCGGTCTCACATTTAGGTATTTAACCCATTTTGAGTCTATTTTTGTGTAGAGTGTAAGGAAGTAATCCAGTTTCATGCTTTTACATGTAGCTGACCAGTTTTCCCAACACCATTTATTGAAAAGACTGTCTTTTTCTCACTGGATATTCTTTCCTTTTTTTAAATCAAAGATCAGTTGGCCATATTTTTGAGAGTTTATTTCTGGGTTGTTTATTCTGTTCTATTGATCTGTGTGTCTATTTTTGTGCTGGTACCCCATTGTTGATCCGTACAGCTTTGGAATATAACTTGAAGTCTGGAATTATGACACTTCCAGCTCTGCTTTTCTTTTTCAAAATTGCTTTAACTATTTGGGGTCTTTTGTGCTTCCATATAAATTTTAAAAGTTTTTACATATATTTTTAATATGATAAGTTATGCTAAATTGCTATTGGTTTACTCATTCTTAATAATAAACCATTCTTGCCTTTGTGGCATAAACCCCACTTAATCTTTTCCAATGATATGATATTTTGGCTTTCCTGGAATAATTTCCACTTACAATTATCTTCCAATCCAATGCACCAATATTTAACTTTTTTTGTCTACATCATGAGAACAGTTAAAACTTTTCTTTGCAGATTCTGATACCAAGTTATATTCAAGCCTCATAAAAAGAGTGGAGAGAATGTTTCTGTTTATTGGAAGCATTTGTATCTTTTGTAAACAGTATATAAGTATTTTATTTTTCTTTCTGTTTGGTTTTCTTTTAATCCAATATGGCTAATGTAGCACTAATTAGCTAATTTTGGGGGGCATGTTTAGTCATTTACATTTAAAATAATTATGATATATTGGACAAATCATTTTATGGAAAGTTTTCTCTTTTTTCCTGCTCAGTTTTTACTTGTTTTGGAGTGAACAAATTTTTTTAAATTAATTTACCTTCTATTCTGTTATTTTATGAATTCTTTTGCTGATTACTTTTGGGGTTAAACATGTTGCCTTCCCTTGTTCGAATCTAATGAAAACTATTGCTTTTGCTAATTTCCAGACATTGCTTGCTGTTAAAATCTTTAATTCCACTTATTCCATTCTACTTTTGCATTCCTGCTGTCATGAATTGCAATTCTCTCTATATTTTAACTCCACAAAGCCTTACTATCGTTATATTGTCAGTCAACAATTATTTACACATATTTACATTTTTCCTTTTCTGTGACATTTTTACCATTTTACCTTTACCTTTTCTAATGACATTTACATATTTCCTTCGGTCTTACTTTTCATCTTCCCAAGTTACTCCATTTAGTATTTCTTTTAGAGTAGGTTCTGCTGAAAATAAATGGGCTGTGTTTGCTTGCATGAAAACTTTTGTTTTCACCTTCATTTTTGAAGAATATTTGTACTTGGCTAGTAGTCATCTTTTTTTTGTACTTATAATGTTTCATTCCGACTTGTGTAGAAGGCACTTCTTTGAAGTTTCTCATTTTCCACAGTTTGACGATAATATTTTCTAGTGTGTTTTTAATTTTTTTGTTATAGTCACTTTTTATTGTTTATTTATAGATGTATGTGTGTCTTTGTTCTATTGAAGTTTAATAAGTTTCTTGACTCTTTAGAACTTTAGTGTGGTGCTTTTCATCATTCCTGGGAAAATTTGGACAATCTCTTCTTGAGTACTTCTGCTCCATTTTCTTCTTCTTTCATCCTGGAGATAGATAGATGATAGAAAATAGATGGTTGATAGAGAGGTAGGTAGATAGAATGATAGACGATAGATAGACAAATAATAGGTAGATAGATAGCAAGGCTCACATGTTTTTCATACCCGACTTTTTTCTTGTTGCTTTAAAATATCATTGTAAGTATAGAGTTAACTTCACAGGTAAAATGGGAAAATACAAATACAAATGAGAAAACTGGAAGGCTGGTGACAATCCTGTGGTCAAGATAAGGATGAGGGAGATATACTAGCTAGTAATTTATAATGTGCTTCAAAGTTGTAAACTTCCATGTAAGCATTTTATATTAGCTTGTCTACATTGTTCAGGGAACAATGGGCTGTTGGTTTGAATGTGGTATAAACAGTTATGTAGCTTGGTTTTAGTAAAACAGCACCAGCAGAACATAAAAGACCCTTCAGTAAATTTGTGTCCAGACTTCACCGTAACTAAGATATTTTGCATGTATCTGGATGGTTCTTAATTTGATGAAGTGCATCCTGTACAATTTGGAGCAGACACTTGAAAGGCTTGACCTGGAATTTATTGTAACCATGAATTGTTGCTTGCCATTTCTTTCTCCTGCTGTACTAGCAGCTTTATCTTCATAGGAGTAAGCTATGTGGAGGCTTCTGTGAGTCCTTTCACAAAACAAATAATGCTGTAAGTGCTTTTCTTTTGACTTGTTTAGAAGTTTTGTTCACTGATCCTATCTTTGGTGCTGTCCTTTAATGCTCTTAAAGGTAGTCATTGAACTTTTGGATTCACATACTGTATATTTTAATTTTGAATAACTTTTAAAATTACTTAACAGATTCCATTTTTCCCCCATTTTGTACATCTATCTTAAATGTGTCAACTACTGTTATTTTATAATTCTTGTCTTCCAAGAACAATATTGGAATAATCATTATCTGGTGCTTCACATATCTAGAAAATTTTATTAAATGTCAGATGTTGTATGTATAAACACACAGACACACAGACACACAGACACACAGACACACACACACACACACACACACATTCAGAGTTTAGAAACCCTCGATGATTTTTTTTTTCTACCAGAAATGGTTCTCTCTTTCTTCTGCTAGTCATGTGGAATGATCAGCAGGCCAGATACAGATCAGGGGGAATCGGAGATTAAGCTAACATGGATTGAGGTTGTGTAAAACTTAGTCTATGTCTTTATTCCTACAGCATGGGCCTCCAAGTTTCCTACTTATTATAATTTTTTCTATTTCTTTCTCTCTTCTTTCTTTAAATTTAGGTACAGCTCATGGGTTTAAGCCCTGTGTCAGACTCTGTGCTGATAGCTCAGATCCTGAAGCCTACTTCAGAATCTATGTCTCCTTCTCTCTCTGCCCCTCCCCTGCTTGTTCTTTCTCTCTCTCTCTCAAAAATGAGTGAATATTAAAAATAATTTTTAAAAAATAATTAAAAAAGAACTAGGTCCATTTGACTTGTTTTTGGGCTGAGAATAGTGTTTTAAATTCATCTAGAATTTGTATAATTTGGTTTTTTTTATTTTTTTAATGTTTTATTTATTTCTATGAGAGGGAGAGAGAGAGAGAGAGCGTGAGCAGGGGAGGGTCAGAGAGAGAGGGAGTCACAGACTCTGAAACAGGCTCCAGGCTCTGAGCCGGCAGTCAGCACAGAGCCCGACGCGGGGCTCGAACCCACGAACCCCGAGATCATGACCTAAGCGAAAGTCAGACGCTCAACCGACTAAGCCACCCAGGCGCCTCTAGAAATTGTATAATTTGTGTTTCTACTTATTTATCCCTCGATTTCTCATCATTCCTGCTTTACATAGAAAGTTTCTGTGTCACTTTGTGGATAGATATAAACTTGCATCTTTACTGTAATCTGTGTGCTTTAGCATTATACAATGATCTTCTTTGTGTCAATGGGAGTCTTTCTACCATGAATTCTATCGTGTCTTTTATTGAGATTACATCTTCTGTGAGATGAAAGTTTGAATTGACAAATAGTACACTTTGAGAAAACAAGTTATAATGTCAAGTTATTTTGGCAATCAGTCAAATTGAACTCATGAACCTATTTCCTGAAATGATTTTTAATTGTTCATGTAAATTAAAAATCTCTACATGTTACCAGCTTATATAATATGATCTGATCATAGCTACCGTTCTGCTCTATACACAAGCATTTAAATGAAGTAGCCCTCAATCATCATGATTCTCAATCGATGTGTGACAGCTGACCTAGGTTACATCATTTTACTTCATATTTCTAAAAAATCCAAAAGGACTGAATGCATGCTTTGGAATTGGATATTTTCTTCCTGTTCCAATACAGGGCCAGGTAGTCCCTAACTAAAATTGGTAAACATTTAGAACCTTAGGTTGGGCATTTGCCAAAGGGTGACACAAAAATGAACCTATATTTTCTATATATACTTTATTAGGGGAGAAAATAGTGGTTTTCTCTTATCCTTAAACTTATATATAATTTTCATCATATACTTTTGTGACTATTTTACCAAATAATATTCTTTAGCATATGATATTTATGCTTTTGAGATGAGAAGTAGATGCTAAATAAATGGTAAATTTGGACTTGCAAAACCTTTTCTCATGAAGCCTTTTTAATGTGTGTGAAAGATGATATGTAGAATAAAGCTAATTGACTACATAAATTAATTCAGTCTGGATGTATTTAAAATTTTTGCTCATTTGACTTTCAAGAATTTTTCTTACAGGTACAATAGCACAATCATGCAAAGTTGTATATATATCTAGATTTATATTAAAGAATTTCTCTGCAGCTTTGTTTAAAATACTGGAATTTTGAAACTGCCTAATATACAAATATTAAATGGTCATTAATAATAAATTATCATATATATATAAAATTAAATATTATTCATTCAGAAATATGTGCAGTGTTGTTAATTTTAAACAGGTGAGAAAATATGCATTTTCTAAAAAAAATATGTTGTTGTTCATGTAAATATTACCTACATTTATGTTAAAATCCAGGATATTACATTTATTTATTTATTTATTTATTTACTTTAATGTTTAATGTTTATTTTTATTTTTCCCTTAAATAGATTATTGTCAAGTTGGTTTTCATATAACACCCAGTTTTCATCCCCACAAGTGCTCTCCTCCATGCCCATCACCCCTTTTCCTCTCTCTCCCACCTGCAGCAGCCCTGTTTGTTCTCAGCATTCAAGAGTCTCTCATGGTTTGCCTCCCTCCCTCTCCCCAACTATTTTGAACCTTCTTCTCCCTCATGGTACTCCATTAAGTTCTTCCTAATCCACCTATAAGTACAAACATATGGTATCTGTCCTTCTCTTCCTGACTTATTTCGCTCAGCATAACAGCCTCAAGTTCCATCCATGTTGCTACAAATGGCCGTATTTCATTTTTTTCTCATTGCCACGTAGTATTCCATCGTATAGATAAACCACATCTTCTTGATCCCTTCGTCTGTTGATGGACACTTAGGTTCTTTCCATGTTTTGGCTATTGTTGAGATTGCTGCTATGAACATTGGGGTACATGTGCTCCTATGCATCAGCACTCCTGTATCCATTGGGTAAATTCCCAGCAGTGCTATTGCTGGGTCATAGGGGAGTTCTATTGTTAATTTTTTGAGGAACCTCAACACTGTTTTCCAGAGGGGCTGCACCAGTTTACATTCCCACCAACAGTGTAGGAGGGTACCCATTTCCTCACATCCTCGCCAGCATCTAGAGTCTCCTGATTTGTTCATCTTAGCCACTCTGACCGGTGTGAGGTGGTATCTCAGTGTGGTTTTGATTTGTATTTTCCTGATGATGAGGGACGCTGAACATTGTTCCATGTGCCTGTTGGCTGTCTGGATGTCCTCTTTGTAGAAGTGTCTATTCATGTCTTCTGCCCATTTCTTCACTGGATTATTTGTTTTTCAGGTGTGGAGTTTGGTGAGTTCCTTATAGATTTTGTATACTAGCCGTTTATCTGATAATGTCATTTGCAACTATCTTTTCCCATTCCATCAGTTGCCTATTAGTTTTATTGATTGTTTCCTTTGCTGTGCAGAAGCTTTTTATCTTGATGAGGTCACAATAGTTCATTTTTGCTCTTGATTCCCTTGCCTTTGGGGATGTGTCAAGTAAGAAATTGCTGCAGTTGAGGTCAAGGAGGTTGTTTCCTGTTTTCTCCTCTAGGGCTTTGATGATTTCCTGTCTCACATTCAGGTCCTTTATCCATTTTGAGTAGTTTTTGTGAATGACCCCATTCACAATTGCACAAAAAAAAAAAACATAAAATACCTAGGAATAATCCTAACCAAGGATATAAGAGATCTGTATGATGAAAACTATAGAAAACTTATGAAGGACATTGAAGAAGACACAAAGAAATGGAAAAACATTCCATGCTCATAGATAGGAAGAATAAATATTGTTAAAATGTCATCACTACCCAAAGCAATCTACACATTCAATGCAATCCCAATAAAAATTGCTCCGGCATTCTTCTCAAAGCTAGAGCAAACTATCCTAAAATTTGTATGGAACCACAATAGACTCCGTATAGCCAAAGTAATATTGAAGAAGAAAACAAAATGGGAGGCATCACCATCCCAGACTTTAGCCTCTACTCCAAAGCTGTCATCATCAAGACAGGATGGTATTGGCACAAAAACAGACACATAGACCAATGGAATAGAATAGAGAACTCAGAAGCGGACCCAAAAGTATACAGCCAACTAATCTTTGACAAAGCGAGAAAGAGTATCCAGTGGGAAAAAGACAGCCTCTTTAACAGATGGTGCTGGGAGAACTGGACAGCAACATGTAGAAGAATGAAACTAGATCATTTTTCCATTTTTCATATGGATATGTAATATCCATAGCCAGGACATTACATGTAATGTGATTATGTCTCAAGAAGAGTTTTAGTGTGGATATATTTAGAGCAATTTTGTAGTTAAAGTTGTATAAAAATTTTAATAACTTAAATGTAGGTTTTTAATATATTTTCTTTCTGCTGCTGCTGATGCCATATATGAAGACAGAACCTAAATCTTATCCTTATATAGAGGGATAAATATAAATGTACTCAGAATGAATTTCAAAGCAGTAATTAAAAATATTTACTATTCCATACTGATGGAATGTTTATGAATGAGCGTTACCTAAGAAATATATTCTGAAGCAGCTAGTGTGGCATTTTTTTAAAGTAACACATTACAAAAGCAATTATACCATGAAAAAGTTTACGTCAGGTCTCTGCTCTACCATGGATTTAAAAGGATCATTAACTTCATTGCAAATTTTTAAGCAGGTGGTATGCATCAAGGATAAACATTCTGAAATACATGAGTCCATCGAGAATTCTTGTGTAAACATTGCAATAGAAGAGCTCGAAAAGGAACTACAGTTACTTGCTTGGAGCTTGCAACTGGCCAGGTGGTGCAGCTAGACCTTCTTCCCTGAGAGACCATGGATTCCGTGCGTACCTCCTTAGTGACATGGGAAGTTAGATGACAGCCTCAGGGTTTCTGCTTGGGGATCCCTCCTGAGGATCCTCACCATGCTTTCTCTCTCAGGGCCTTACAAGTTGTAACCTTTGTAGTCTTTTCTGAGGAGCACCAGTTAGTTGTAATTTTGCTACATTTTAAGTTGTGGTGTGTTGGGGAGGAGCATGAAGATCTCAAAGAGCCCTGATTTGCAGTGCTGGCTGATTTCTGTGTCATAAATATTCCCCCAATGGCTGATTTCAAGCTAGCAATGTGAAGTCACTTAATGAACATGGAGTTGGAGAAACATGTGAAACATTGGCTCATGTAAGCCATTGCAAGCCAGCTTCAGCACATTGCTAATTAAAGACATATTTGGTCTCTCTTTGCTTCTTTATAGGCCCTGGAACTATTGTTTTGTTATATTTTACAGTGATACTCTATTATACACTGTATATGCACAAACAGGCACACACATAAATGTGTGTCTGTATATGTGTGTATGTTTGTATCTGTCTATGTGTGCTTAAATATGTCTGTATATATACATGTATATATACATGTGTATGTATGTATATAGATATATAGTGTTTCTCATTCTTGTCCTAGGCCACAAGGGCATAATGACTGATTATATTCCAGAAAGAGGCTGCTGAAAAAGCATTAGTCCCTAAAAGAAGATGACATGGAGTAGGTCCACAGCTGAGCCACTGTGGACAGTGTTATGAGCAAAAAATAAGCCTATGTTGTTGCAAGCAACTAATACTTGGGAGTTATGTTTTATTACATTATAACTAATCTCCAGGACTAAAACAAATTTATTATCAGGCTTCTTTTTAAGCACTTTGTTCAGGATAACTCTATGTAATTATAGACAAAATATATAGAGAGAAACATCTATAGTATAGAAAATTACACATATAGATGTAGTTTCCTCTCCTGCTGTCAAAGGCAAAAGTCTGAAGAAGGCTTTGAGCATAGCCTTTGCCCTAAATGAGGACACTTGAAGTAGTTCTGACCATGCCACATGGTCACTGTGACCTAGCAAACTATCCTGGGGAAGGATGATAGCCTGACAATAAGATTAGGGTTAAAGTTTCCTGCTAGGAGAAAAATAATCTTTCCAAAATTGGTTTATAGCATGTCTTACAGTGTGGTTCCTCATGTTTTGAACTGTACCTTTCTCCTTGTTAAACAACTGAGAATTGGAAATAACAGTGACAGCTTACAGTATCTTTCTAAGTGGATGAGAAATTATTCCCATAGAGGGCTTTACAGCATAATCCCAGCTCAAGTAAAATTTTATTAACAAATCAGATAACCTTGATTTTCTCTCTAAAGCACCTTTGAATGAGGTATGATATAAGATCTTTACTTAAGGTACCATAATCCCTCTTACAACAAGACGAGTAATGCATAAAATAGACTTAAATGCACTGCTGATCTTTCACTGAGACAAGCCTAAAAAGACTTACTCTGATGTCAGCACTCCTCATATACTTTCTCTTATAAAAACCAATGGCGGTCTTCCATTGGCCGCCATTCTTAGCATTAACCTAGCCTTTTGTAACTTTTGTGTGACAGAAGGTAGGGAAGGTATTGTAGACCTTGTTAGATTTCGAAAGGAGTCATGAAGTCTTTCTAAAACACCTCAACACTCTATGAGAAATGAATATGAAAGTGTACATACAGGCTCACTGATCTAAACTCTTCTCCCATCTTCCTTTAAGTCGTCTGCTTCTCAAAAGTCTCCAAGGTCCCCATGTTGCTTCACAATTTAGTTTGGCTGTTTTCTAGCATGTAATTTTCTTTTTCAGGGTGAAAATTTTTATTTGATTTTATTTTTTAATTTCCTTTCAGTTTGTTTCTCCTTTCTTGCAGACTTATTGGGATATAATTGACATACAGCATTGTGTAAGTTACACAACGTGATGATTTCATATATGTATGTATTACTAAATGATTTACTGTTTTGGCTCCATTCAAATAGACAATACAGTGTTTTGACTATGCTGACCGTGCTGTACATACATTACATTCCCAGGGCTTAATTATTTTCATAACTAGAAGTTTGTACCCTTTGACCAGTTTTACTCATCCTCCCCCTGCTCTGCAATCACCAGTCTGTTCATTTCAAAGAGTTTAGTGCTTTAAGTTCCAATATATGAGTGAGATCATACAATATTTGTCTTTCTTTCTCTGACTTTGTTACCTGAGTTTAATGACCTTGAACATCCAGGTTATCGCAGAGGGCAGAATTTTTTTTATGAATGAATAATATTTCATTGCATGTATATATGCCACCTTTTCTTTGTTCATTTATTCATTAGTGGACACAGAATGCTCCTCTGGTTTTGGCTGTTATAAATAATTCTGCAAAATACCACTTCAAGTTAGTGATTTAACTTTCTTTGAATATATACTCAGAAGTAGAATTGCTGGATTTTACAATAGTTGTATTCTTAATTTTTTGAGGATTTTCCATACTGTTTTCATAGTGGCTCTACAATTACATTCCCACCAACAATGCACAAAGTTTCCTTTTTCTACATATTCTTGTCAAAACTTGTTACTTTTATTTTATTTGCTTATTTATTTATTTGGTGAAAGCTATTCAAAGAATGAGTTGATATCTCATTGTGGTTTGGATTTGCATTTCCCTGATGATTAGTGATACTGAGCATTTATTCATGTACCTGTTGGCCATTTGAATGTCTTCTTTGGAAAAGTATCTATTTAGATCATTTACCCATTTTAACTGGATTATTTATTTTTTATCACTACTGAGTTGTATGAGTTCCTTATATATTTTGGATATTAACCCCTTATCAGATATGTGATTTTAAATTATTTTTTTTTCAATTCAGTAAGTTTCCTTTTCAATTTGATGAGCATTTCTCTCTCTGTGCAGAAGATTTTAAGTTTTATATAGCCCCATTTGTTTTGCTTGTTTGCTTCTTTGTTTTTTGTTTTTGTTTTGCTTTAAGTGGAGTGATTTCTTTTCTTTAACCTTGAATACATATAATTTTTGAGTGGTTCCCTCTTTACATCTTTGAAATCTTTAGTTTAATAGTTGTAAAAATGAGAAGGGACAGTAAAACCTACCTGAGGATCTTTATTTAATTATAAGGATCTTTAAAAATTTCCCACATCTGAAATGCCATCACTACCCCTAAACCTTACTAGATGTAGGTAAAGTATTAGATAAAATTTAAAAACACCTCCCAAATAATGTCTGTATGCCCCTTATTAAGCCACTCTACTCTCCAGTCCCTGTGTCCTTTGGAAATTACTATTGTTCTAGATTGGTAGTTCCCAAACCTAGTTACATCAAAATCACATGAAGGGGGTTCTCTTTTGTTTTGTTTATTTTTAATATTTAGGCTCACCCTGATCTATAGAGAAGATCAGAATCGCTGAAGTTGGGTTGGAAATCTGTAATTTTAAAAGCTTACAAGTAATTCTGATACAGATTCACTACTTTAGATTATTACTCTGCCCCCAGGAAGACAACTGCTGTTAGATAAAATCTCATACTCTGCCTTCTTTGACTAAAGTCTTCTGAGATCTGCCATTCAATACTATGGTAGGAATAATTTCGAATTAGGTCTGCCAGATAACCTCCAGTAGCTAAATTACTTTCCCTGACAAATACTGACTCATGGTATACTGGGGTATCAATGAACTACATATATTTCCAAATATATGAGTAGGATATCTACAACCTTATCGGAATATGCTAATTATCAAAAATATGAGCAATTCCTAAGTCTACAAACCAATCCTGAATGTAGAACATCACAATTTTGTAGAGACTTTAGAGTATCTGAAGAAAATTTGTTAACATTTAGACATAAATTTTAACACAGTTCTCTCTACATGTAAGTTTCCAATAAAATCCATCTTGGCCAATATTTTCCCTACTCATCTTTATCCATCAATCTACAATGAGATTACTGTGCCTCACGTGTGGCCATATTCAGTAACTCATCAGTTAACGCTAATAATCACCTGTTCCTCTACACAATGTTTTTAAAAGGTCTTTTCACATAAGATGATACCACGTCTCAGCTGACCCTTCATTCAGTTTCATGCTCCCTTCGACCACTTTTCAAGTTCCACTTCTGTACCTAGCTGACACCTTTTTATTTTTGTTTTTTTAAGGTTATTTATTTTGAGAGAAACAGAGACAGCCAAGGGGGGGGGGGGGCAGAAAGAGAGAGAGAGAGAGAGAGCATCCCAAGCAGGCCCCATATTGCCATTGCAGAGCCCAAATAGGGGCTGTACTCACCAAACTGTGACATCATAACCCAGGCTTCCCTGAGTGGTTCCCTTTTAAACCTTACTCCTTTGCCTCTGGCATGGATTTAGAGATCTCAAATTTCTTAAAATCAAAGAAATAGAGCTACATTACATTACTAACATGTGCATGCTGAAGCCAACTGACTCCACTGAAATCAGTATCTGTCTTTTGGTTAATCATGTTGTAAAAAGTCCTAAAAACGGATGAATCTTCTCTAACCTACCTGAAAGTCATTATTGCACATATTGAAAGCTACATATTTATGCCAGGTATGTGAGAGTAGAGGAAGAAAATTAAAGTGTTCTAATTCCATGCTTTCTATATCTAGTACAAAACTACATTTTTCCTTTAAAAAATCATGGAATATATTTTATCATTAAAAAATACATATAGAATACTTGTCATTCAGCTACAAATGATGTAACCAGCATCTCAGGACACCTCTCCCTCTGCTTTCTGCCTCAGGGTAGAGAGGTATATAAGTGAAACAAACAAGCTATTACCTAATAAAGTGGGGGCAGGGTGTTAAAGTTATGAAATCTCTTCAGATAGTTATATAAACTCATGTGATATTATCCTAGGAAATGTGCTTCATAAACACAAAGACACTATTTATTATAATCAATTTTTATTCAGAGACATCTTGTTAAGGACTTTTTATAGGTAAGGACATCCTTCCTATAAAACTACCATTAGTCTACTTATGTGGAGTTCCAGTTATTCTGTTAACAAAAAAATTTAGCTGAATTGCCAAACTTCTTTTTCTTTTACTTTGAACATCACCTCCCTGCTGTAACCACTCAACAACAACAAAAATCGAAAATGCCAAAGGTTGTATGTTTTAACTCCTTTCTCTCTGTATGAATTTCCTGTTACTGCTGTAACAAAATTAGTACAAACTTAGTGACTTAAACCGACATAAAGTTCTTATCCTAAAGTTCGATAATTAGATGTCTGACATGAATTTCACAGGGAGACTATCAAGACTTTACAATGGTTGGTAAATTTGAAGATATTCAATAAACCCCCTAAAATAAAATACAGAGAGAAAATAACGACTGAAGAAAAAATTAGAATCAGTCTACTTTAGATGTAACTGAAGTCCCAGAAGAAGAGAAGAAAAGAGAGAGGGAGAGAGTGGTGACAAATGTTTCAGCAATGAATGGCTAAAAATGTGCTATTATAAATTGACAGATTATGAAAGTGAGTAACCCTCAAGCAAAAAAAAAAAAAAATTAAAAAATATACACAAAGGCACTACATAATCAAGTTGTTGATATTATTGATTAAAAAAAAGTCTTAAATATAGCCAGAAAAAAACAATGCATAGAATATTTAAAAAACAGCAAATTTTTCCAAAAATATGAATGCCAGGGTCGCCCAGGTGACTCAGTCAGTTAAGCATTCAATTCTTGGTATCAGCTCAGGTTGTGATCTTGTGGTTTGTGGGACTGAGCCTCACATTGGACTCCATGCTGACCTTGGAGACAGCTTGGAATTCTCTCTCTCCCTCTCTCTCTGCCCTGCTCATGCTTTCTTTCTCCCTCTCAAAATAAATAAATATTTAAAAATATTTTAAAAAGGAAATATGAATGACAGGAAACAATAGAACTGTTAGAAGGGGAAAAAAGGAACCTAGAATTATATACTCAGAAAAAATTAAGCCTAATTCAAAGCTTTTTTTGGAACAATAAAAACTGGATTTAATTTTTTTCAAAAAGAAATAGAAAACTATATTAACATTTGACAAAATAGACTTCAAGGTACTAACCTATTATAATGGAAACTGGATACATTATGATTAAATATTTTTAAAAAACAGGAAAACAAGCAATAATAAACATAAAACTGAGCTTTTGCCTTGAGTAAGTGGAAGGATGGCATTATAATCTGTACACAGAAAATCTACAGGATGCACAGGTTTAGAAAGTGAGATTGGAAGTTACTTTATGATGACATTAACTATGAGATATATTTAGACATCCACGTGGAGGTATTATGTAGGGACCTGGGTAGATGTGTCTGAAGTTTTAAGGAAACATTCTGGGCCAGAGATAAGTATTTACAAGCAGTTGTCATGTAGATGGCCTGCACAGGCTTGAGACAAGATGATATCAACAAGAGTGAGAATGGATAGAGAAAAGGATCAAAGACTGAGATTTGGGGTACTTGCATGAAAAGAAGTTAGGTAAGAAGGGTGGGTGTAATAAATGAGATTTGGATTTAGAGACCAAATAAATAGAAAAACCAGACTGTGATTCCTTGAAAGCCCAGTGAAGAATGTATTTCTAGGAGAAGAGAAAGATCAATTGTTCAGTACAGGTGACATGCCAAGTAAGATGAGGTCTGAGAAGTTATCATTGAATTTAACAGTCACATTCTTTGTGACATTGACACAGTGAAGTGGTAGGAAAGTTGTATTGAAATTGGTGTAAAAGAATGGAAAGAGAGAAGTTAGGGGCAGAAACTGTAAACATTTCTTTCAAGAAGTGTGGGGATTAAAAGAATTTTTTAAAGGTAGTCTTTGTAGTATGATTATACCTAATGGGCAAATTATAGTTATAGTTGAGAGGAAAATTAATAATGAAGGAATTAAATGGGTCAATTGCTGGGGCAGAATCATGTAAGATAGAGGAGATATGGCATAAATAAAAACAATTGCCTTTATGTAATCTCATACATTTCATCTTTTTTTGTTTCAAGCTTTTATTTAAGTATTAGTTAACATACAGTATAATAGTTTCAGAAGTAGGATTTAGTGATTCATCACTTACATATAACACCCAGAGCTCATCACAAGTGCCCTCCTTAATGCCCATCACCCATTTAGACCACCCCCTGCTTACCTCCCCTCCAGTAACCCTCAGTTTATTCTCTATAGTTAAGAGCCATATTTTATGGTTTGTTTTGTTTCTCTCTCTCTTTTTTCCCCTGTTTTCAGCTGTTTTATTTCTTAAATTCCTCATAGGAATGAAATCATATGGTATTTGGCTTTTTCTGACTTATTTTGCTTAGCATAAGACACTCTAACTCCATTCATGCTTTTGCAACTGGCAAGATTTTATTCTTTTTTATGGCTGAGTAATATTCCTCTGTGTGTGTGTGTGTGTGTGTGTTTGTGTGTGTGTGCGTGTGTGTGTACATACATGTGTACTACTTTTTCTTTCCATTCATCAGTCGATGGAAATTTGGGCTCTTTCTATAATTTGGCTATTGTTGATAGTGATGCTATAAACATCAGGGTGCATGTGTCCCTTCAAATTAACATTTTTGTATCCTTTGAGTATCCTAGCAATTGCTAGGTCATAGGGTAGCTGTATTTTTAACTATTTGAGGAGCCTCCATACTGTTTTCCAGAGTGGCCACACCAGTTTGCATTCCCACCAACCAATACATTTCATCTTAATAAAAGGAAAGATGACTAAATTTATAATTTAGATTGTTGCCATGTGGATAAAAGTGGTGG
This sequence comes from Hyaena hyaena, assembly GCF_003009895.1. Classification (NCBI taxonomy): domain Eukaryota; kingdom Metazoa; phylum Chordata; class Mammalia; order Carnivora; family Hyaenidae; genus Hyaena; species Hyaena hyaena. Next base: position 1,764,111 of record NW_024080985.1, on the reverse strand, counting down.
TAATAATCTGTGGCAGTTCCCTTCCTACTGTTTTTACTTTTAAGAAAGAGGAAAATACATTCATTAGCTGACAGTGAAGACACGGAGAAATGTTGGAAATTTAAGGACAGAAGCGATGATGTGAAATAACTGCCTGGAGGAGAAAATATAACATGATTGCCATACAACATTAATGCTCAGTTCATATTCCTAGTCCAAATTTAAAGAGAGGCTAATCAGTGTCATCTTGTGTTTGTGTCAAACCACATTCAGCTACAGGCAGATGACGATCGGCAGTGGATAAAGAGGTGAATTTAATTAGGGTTTCAGGTACTCCATGGTCACATCCATAATATATAGAACAAAGAGTACTCAGTGCTATTCCTCTTTCTGACTCCATTTTCTAGCTCACTTATTTGAGTCTGGAGTAAATGAAAATATATTTAAGGCCGGCAAGTGCTTTCAGTATAGTAAGATAGAAATATCTTAGAAGCAATAGAAAAGCATTTCACTGTGAGCTAAGCCTCATACTTTCTGTCACTTATTCAAAATCCACTGAGCTGAAAGTAACAGAAATTGGATTACTATTGAAAATTGAGAAAATAATATAGTATTCCAAAAGCAGTATACAGCTCTTAGTTATATATATTTTTCTGACAAACTTTAAAACAAATAGAAATTTACTCTCAAGAGTTTATTGTGCTGCAGTGTAGTTTTATTAGGCAGATGGTCTGCAATAAAAAGCAGCTACAGAATATGTTCTACAAAGTCAAAATACACTGCACTGCCGTGTCAATGTTCTTCCTCTGGTCAAATAATTTGGGATTGTGTATTCAAGTGATGAGAAATCGCATCAAAAAGTTATAGAAATAGGTAACACAAACCCGTAACTTTCTCCTTTTCTTTTTTTCCTATCTTGTCTCACGTATTATTCAATGATTATGAATCCCTTTTTCTCCCTATTATATCCATATTTTAAAAAAACCCTCTGCCCTAAACTAGTATTATAATCTTCTGAAAATTTTTAATTGAAGCCTATCCCTGAAGCTTCCAATTTAGCAGCATCGTGTCCCTTCCAAAGACATGCAAACAGTGGGTAGTTACAACTTCTTTCTGCGCAGTAGATATTGTTACCATGGCAACGGTGGACAACAGAGAACAGCAGCACACTAGTAAGTTCCCTGCACTTTAATAAATGGTTCCCTTTCATCTATTGCTATATTCATAGCCTATACAGAATTAAAAATCAACAGGATGCTAAAATCTGAGACACTCATATAATAGCGTAAGAAAACGTCATTCTCTTTTCCGTCAAATTTTTTATATATCCTCCACAATAAGTGCTTTTCAGTATGTAGATGACTCATGGCTCTACAATATCATGATTTGCCAAAATAGAAGAGTGGTAAACAGACAGCAATATAAACTGAGCAAAAGCCTCCCTATTTTATGTTCAGCTTTTGTGAGTATGTATGTGTGGGCATGGATCTCTTTCCCTGAAATTCATATGGATAGAGTCAAGAATCCGACTCCATCAGTTATTTCTTTTTCCTTTTAGACTTTTTTTTTTTTTTTTTTGGTTCCCACCTGCATAATATAGGACTTCCAGCCCCGTGAAAGTCTCACTATTGTTTCTGGAGGTTTCCAGGAAGGAATGTCACATGTACAAAACCACATTGTCTTTCCACAGCAGTAATGACAACAGTGGCCCAGCCTGCGATGTGCCCTTGGAGGTTCACCCAGCCCAGACTCCCAGGCGCACTCAGTGTGGTGTCACTTGTTCCAGTGCTGCACCAGGCCCATGTGCTTCCGCCTCTGTCCTGCCTTATACCTTTGCCCTTATTGCTGTACATTTTCTCAGTAGTGATCTACCTGTGTTTTTCAAGTGTATCGTGCTGACCCTTCTCCCTAGGATGGTGTTCCTGGGCTTGCAAGCTTAGGACATCTTTTTATCTGCTTTATGACATCATCCAACACCTCACCCAGGAGTCCTTCGTGCAACACGGAACCCCTGAACTGAGCGTGGACACTCCCCCTCTCGGATCTTTTTTTAAATGTTGATTTATTTATTTTGAGAAGGAGAGAGGAAGTGTGAATGGGACAAAGGCAGAGAAAGGGGGAGACAGAGAATCCCAAGCAGGCCCCATGCTGCCAGCACAGATCCCAACACAGGTCTTGAACTCTTGATTGAAACCTTGAGATCATGACCTGAGCCGAAACCAAGACTCTGATGCTCCACTATCTGAACCACTCAGGTGTACTAGGCTCATTTTTATGAGATTTGGGAACCACATTACCTATGGCAAGTGCTCAGTATCATTGTGCTTGATTACATGATTGATTTGGCCAGAATTCTACCCAGTACAATTTTGAATAGAAGTGATGAGAATGGACATCCATTTTTTGTTGCTGATTTCAGGGCAAAGCATCTACTCTTTTACCATTAAGTATGATGCTGCCCATATGTGGGTTTTCATAAATGCTCTTCATCAGGTTGAAGAAGTTCCTTTCTATTTCTAGTGTGTTCAGTGGTATTTTGTTGTTGTTGTTCAGTGTTTTTATCACAAAAGACTGTTAGATTTTGTTAAATGGTTTTTCTGCATCAATTCAGATTATCATGTGATTTCTTTTAATTTTACTGGCATGATGTATTACATTGATTGTGATTTTAAGATTTAAACCAGTGTCAGATCCCTGGGATAAATCCCATGTGGTCATACTATATAATTCTATTTATACATTTATATATATTAGTCAGTATATTTTTGAAGATGTTTGTGTCCATATTAACAAAGCTATTGATGTACGTTTTTTTTTTTTGTTTTTTGTTTTTTTTACTGTGATATCTTAATCTGCTTTTGGTTTTAGGGAAATACCTCGATTCCATGCTTTGTTGCTAATGAAGTCAGTTCCTATAATTAGGAACTATATGTTCTGTGACCTGCATCTTTCCCCAGATAAATCTCGAATTCAGGGCCTTAAATATAGGACTGGGGACAACAGGAAACTTCTCTCTGAGTAATATTTTCACTTAAATAACTGAGTGCTTGGTGGGGGAACACAGTAGTCTGTGTTCTTCTCGGCATGGGACTCACCTACTTAGAAGATTAGAGAAGTGCTATTGGGTCCTCAGTATTCTCAGCAGGCCATGCCAAATGGAGAGCCCACATTCTGCAAGTGTGGAAAGGGAGCCTTCACCTGTCGCCATCACTATCTGGGAATTAGCCTCAGCAACAGGTATCTGGGGGCAGGATGAGAAATGTTGGAGTCTTGCTCCTTCTGCGAAGAAAGCCCTCTGGCTGGGAGCTGGTGGGGGGAGAATGTCTTGTTCATGACTGTTGCAATTTAGAGTGGAGCCACCACCTCACTGAACCACGTGGGTGCAGGGAGAGAGCAGACTTCATTCAAATATTACAGATTGTTGCTTTTCTTTGTTTGGTAGATATCATTGATAGATATTTTATTTATTTGTCATTTGAACTTAGGACCATTCCAAAGACTTTGAATGCTTTTTCCCTTTGTTTTCATCTTTGTTTTAATAATTTTTACCAGTTTCACTGGGGAATGACTCCCCAGAATTTCTCCATTGAATGGAAGTCCATTTGAAATTAACAACAGAAGTTTAAACAAACTATGTTAAATGAGATATGCTAATGTCTCATCTTAAAAGAAGTCTTAGTCAAAGAGATATCACAACTGCAAATACAGACTTTTTACAAAGAAATAAGAAAGGAGTATAAATAATGGAAAGTAGCAAAATGACATAAGGCAGTGAAATAGGGTTCTCTAGCATTAAATTCCTGTTTTGAAACCTACTTGTTTTGTAAAATTTGGTAAGTTAATTTATCTCCTTAAGACTTAGTTTGTATAATTACAAACTATAATAATAATAATAATAATAACCCCTTAGTGTTCGGAGTTTTCTCTGGATTCATTGAGATAGTATAAGTAAAGCACTTAGTATGGTGTCTGGCAAAAGTAAATGTTTTATTAATATTACATACAAATATTTTTTTACTAGAGTACAACCAAAACTTTAGTTAAAGGTAAACTTAGAGAATTAAATATTATTAAGTAAATTATTAAGTTAAGAAGGAAAACTCAACTGGCTTTACTCCAGAAGGATCCATACTTCAGAAAAGCAAAAGAATCAATGAAAGCTTAATCTGAAATTAATCACTAGAATTTTTTTAATGTAGATAAATCAGGGGGTACTTTGGTGGCTCAGTCAGTTAAGTGTCCAACTTCAGCTCAGGTCATGATCTGGGTGCTCATGGGTTCAAGCCCCACATCAGGCTCTGTGCTGACAGCTCAGGACTGGAGACTGTTTCAGATTCTGTGTCTCCCTCACTCTCTCTCTGTCCTACCCCCACTCTCACTCTGTCTCTCTCTTTCTCTCAAAAATAAATTAACATTTAAAAAATGTAGATATATAGGCAAGTGACAGATCTAAAAATATGGAGAATGAATACTCAAAATTATGAATGAAACAGTGAAATTGATTGACCACTTAATATATAAGATATTTCTGTTGAGGCATAATGCAAAACAGCTATTGGGACTAGAAGTAAAAATCATTCTTAGTAGCCAGTAACTCTTAACCCTTTACACTTGGGTATAGTGTATTGGGACTTTTCCTAACTTTAATCCTAAGAAGGGAAATGACCCAGAAAGGGTTTTTGGAGAGTTATATGCATTCTCTTGGTGGATGTTTCCTCTTCATCAAGAGAAAAGTGTTTTAGGGAAACAAAGCACGGTCTCTGTTTTAGTTGGGAGATAGAGCAAAAGTTTGACTGCTTTCCTGAAGGTCCAAAAGCAAGAAAGAGAGACTGACTGGCCGGCTCTTGTTCTGGGAGTCAACGGGCCTGCCAGACTGAGAGTAGTTTGTATTTCTTGAGTTTGCCAGGACAAAGAATGAGTGTTGCCTGAGGGCCGGATATGTGCCACACATCAAAGAGAGCTGTTATCTTACAACCTGTTGGAAAGCCTGCCTAAATAGGACAAATATACATGATAAAAAAGAAGATGGAATTCTTGGATATCACTGTGTCCCAAGAAGAAAGTAGTTACTAGAAAAAAAATAAATAACTTTCCTCATATCAAGGAGGTTACAGTTGAGAGATTCCCCAACAGGGGAAAAGATTTCTTCAAAAAACTCCTGAAGATATCCAAGAGAAAAACAATCTGGGTGCAAGCCTATCACTTCCAGGGAATCCCAAGTTTAAAACTCTAAGCTTGCTCAACAAAAAAGCAAATGTCCTCTCATTTCATCTATCTTCCATCCAAGTCTCAATCTTGGCAGGGTCAGAAACTAAGGTTAAATGGATCAAACTAAGGACAATGGTAGTAGTAGGTGGAAGAGAAAAAGAAACCAATTGTATGTCCTTAGTAGTAAACCCTTTCCCATAGAAGGCTTGAACTTGATAAGAGGAGGGGAAACATAAGTTTACAAGAATGAAGATGGAAACCATCTTTTCTAAGGGACCAGGCCAGAACCAGATAAAGAGATCTGAATAAGGTTGATTCCTGGATAATAGAATATTTACTAACTATAGATAGTAGCTCTGAACAAGAAATAGGTTGCCTATAAAAATACATGTAGAGAAGACTAAAAATTGTGAGACTATAACAAACAACTTTATGCCCACATACATGTCATTCGTTTTAGATGAAAAGATTATTTGCTTAGGAAAATAGGCACTCAATATATATTTTGATTTAAACATTAAAAAAACAAAGAACCTTTAGTGAGATAGTCCCATATCAAAGAAATCAATTAATTTAAAATATAGTTAACAATTATAACTATTTTAAAAATATAAGACTACAGATTTAAAACATGACCAATAAAAATATCTACCTTTAAAACAAAAGAGAAATCCTAAGCAAAACCTATAGGGATAACAGGACAGAAAGCATTTTTACAAGAAAGAGAAAAGCTGAATGGAATGAAGATTTAAAGATCCTGCTCCAGAAGGAAAAAAAATAAAATAATGTTACTCTTTCATTCTAATTTCATTTCATTCATATGCGGGTGACTGACATCGAAAAGCAATTAAAATCAACATCTTAAAGGATTTTTTTACTTGACAAAGTCAATTATTCCACTTAATTTGGAATTTAAAAAGTGCATAGAAAAAGGCAATAAAACACATTAAATTTAAAGGGATAACTCTAAATAAAATTTAAAAATCATTTTATAAATATATAATAAATAAAAATTGTTTCCATGTGATACTAAACTATACTAAATAGTAATGTTACAGAAAATCCAGGGATATAGAAAGTCATATATATTTCTATATAATTATATAATGAAAAGATAATATTTCTAATGGAATTATTAGGTAAAGTCTTCTGGAGTAAATTGTTAAGTAGTATATTCAGAAAAATAATATAGATAGAATAAAGACTAAAGACAGAAACTAACATCTTATAAAAATGGTAAATTAAGTTCTAAAAAGAATGTAAGTATAAGGCAGAAAATAGAGACAAGTACACACTTCTTTGATTTTAGGGTAGGGAAGGACTTCTTTGCCAGAAAGAAGCTATAAAAGAAACAATGAAAGAACAATTGGGAAAATTGACCACAGTCAACTTTTTAAATACTTTAATTTAAAATTCTCCATGATAAAACAATTAACATGAATAATACCAAGACAACTAAAGTGAAGAAAAAATACATTTTTTGTAGCATATATAAAAAAAACAGATAATGACATTAATATTCAAAGAAATTTAATAAAACCAAAAGAAAACAGAATTAACCTAAAGATATGGACATTTGTTGTTCAGAATAAAAATGTGTGACATGAAAGGATATTCAGTCTCGTTAGTCATAAAAATACTTCATTGTTATTGGAATAAGCAAGCTAGGTGTTACAATAGACAAACACAGAAATCTCAGAAGCTTAACAAAATGAAAAATATAGTTTTATTTTACTTTATAGGCTATGTTGCATACCAGTTTCCTAGGGCTGCCTTGACAAAGTACCAGATTGGGTGGCTTAAACAAAAATGTATATTCTTCCAATTCTGGAGGCAAAAAGTCCAAAATCAAGATGTTGGCGTGGTTGGTTTTTTCTTAGTCTTCTCTCCTTGGCCTTCGTATAGGTGTGTCTGCATACAGTCTACTCTCTATGTGGCCATGTCTTAATCTTCTCTTCTTCCCAAATACCAGTAATATTGGATTAGGGCCTACCCTAATGACCTACATTTAGCTTAATTACTTCCCTAAAGACCCAGTCTCCAAGGACAGTCACACTAAGGTTAAGGAGTCCAATTCAGCCTGTAACATGTAAGTCAGCATGCTTTTCTCCAACTTGTAGCTAAACCATCTGGAATCTATGGCCTTCAAGGATAATATGGTAAACACTTAACATGGCCTCTGCCATAGGCTATAAGGTGGTGTCCATTTCAGGAAATTAAGAAAGAAATAATCAGAGACAAATTCCCAGTAAATAAACACAAGAGTATTTAGGAAAAAAACTCACAGCATTTACACATTATAAAAGGCTTATATTAAGGAGAGGGAGCAGCTAATTATATCAAATTTGATTGATCACTATGGAACAGTTGGAAATTCTTTTTTATTTTAATTTATTTTTTTTGGTTGGAGCAGAGGAGGTAAAGAGAGAGAGTGCACTCAGGCTGCCCAAGTGGAGTGGGGGAGGGGCAAAGGGAGAGAATCTTAAGCAGGCTGCAGCAGCCTGACATGGGGGTGTGGAGCCAGGGCTCGATCTCACAATCCTGGGATCATGACCTGAGCCAAATCAAGAGTGAGAAGATTAGCCAAATGAGCCACCCAGGTGACCCTGAAGTCCTATTTTAAGTGAGCATATTATGGGATGCCTGGATAGCTCAGTCCATTAAGCATCTCACTTTGGCTCAGATCATGATGTCACAGTTCATGAGTTCAAGTTAGAGTTTGAGCCCCATGTCCAACTCTGCACTGACACTGTGGAGTCTACTTTGTATTCTCTGTCTCCCTCTCTCTCTTTGCCCCTACCTGCTCTCATGTTCTCTCTCTCTCTCAAAAGTAAAGAAATAACATTAGAAAATAAAAATAAAAATAAAAAATATGAGAAGTAGAAATGTTCATGTTATAGTAGACATGAAATAAAAACAGAACAATTTTATGATATGTTAGATGTCAATATGTTTTTTTAAGGAAACATCTGTATCATACAGGTAAGGATAGAAAAATAGATTATTACCATTTTTACAATGGCTGACTGTGAATAATGAATATTTTCAGTGGCTTTACATCATTATAAACTCCTGTTCATAACAGTTTTTCCTTGCTGAAATCTTAATAACTGGAAATTACAAAAACCTATTCTAAAACGATGAGCATGTTTAAAACAACAGTATTAAGGTGTAATCTGGTTACAAAATCCACCCATTTTAAGTGTACAAATAATAATTGTTTAGTAAATTTGCCAAGTTGTGCGATCACCACCCACTCAGATTTAGAGCATTTTCATGACTAATAAGTTCCCTTGGACCCATTCACAATCAATCCTCATTTCCATTTCTCGCCCAAGGCAACCACTGATTCATTTTCTATCTCTTCTGGACATTTCATATAATTAGAATCATACACTATGTAGATTTATGTGTCTGATTTCTTCAATTTAGCATAATCTGTTCACCTGTGATGACAAACTCATCAGTTTGATTGGGAGAGGGGAAAATTGGGGTTTTGCAAAGATAAAGCAAAGCTCCTATTCCAAAGAGCTACACAGCTTCATATCTACATATACAATGTTGTTCCTATTGTAGAGTATGTCTGAAAATTAGGTTTCTTTTTAGAGAAAGTATTTTTTTTCTTTGTTTTGTTTTGTTTCCATGGAAAGAACTGATATAAGGATAGCAAATTATAACATGAATATCTGTCCCTTGAATGTCTCAAATTAAGTCTTCCAATTCCCTATACTACCCATCTTCAGCTGATTTAAGGATTAAATCATCCTTATCATCATTGTATAGTTGGAAATTTAGCATTTTACCCAATACCCACAGCTAATCTGGGGAAGGCAGGCTTAATGTTCTTGTTATATTGAATTTATACATTTCTCTCTTTGGACATTACCCCAAAGTCCTTATTCTTTAAGTTAAAATGGACTGCTAAAGGTGAAGTAGTTTTAGTTAATATGGGGGCTGGGGCTGGGGGCGGTGGGTTACACCTTTATGCATCATAGCTAAAAGCTGCATGATGAGGTTAAGACATCCAAATGTTTAAAATTCATTAGTCATTACTTCCTCTATGGAATCTTTGGGGTTGGGGGGAGGAGGGACCATGCTTTCAACCAAGTTAATGGGGCCATTCTATCTCAATAAGCTCCTCATTTCTACTTCTCTTAAGATTTTATTTTATTATGCTAAAAGGGAAGTTATACATACTAAGTGCTAAACATATTCTAGCATTTGTTGTACAGCTTTGGTGTTATTACATTTTGCTGCCATGATTTGTTAAACATCACATGTTACTAAACAAAGAGATTTTTTTAAAACCTTGTGAGTAATTCAGATATCAACATCCTAAAATACTTCTTTCCCTCTCTCTTTTCTCTTAATCACCCTCTCCTAGATGCACAACTCTGATTGAACTTCGACTAGTTCTTTATTATATATATTAAATCTCTGTTCAGAATTTTTATGTAAAAATGCATTATTTTAGAATCAGAAAACTGTTCACTTAATTGTGCCAAATGAGAATACTATGGAATAACGCTTTACAAAATGAAGCCATCAATTTAAACATCTTTAGGGGGGGAAAATGACATGAATTCCTCCTACCTCTTCAGGTTACTTATTCCCAAGTCAGTTCCCACTCTGAATGGGGGAAGCACAAAATCTCTAGCTACTTTTTTGCTGGTTGCAGTCTTGAGGTCAGTCAGAGCAATATCATCTTGCAGACTAATTGCCTCTGGTCACATGAAATTAGGTCGAGGCCCTGAGGACCCCTCCCACATCATTCTTGTTCTAAAATTTTGCTGAACTCTTTCTTTTTTCCCAGAAGCTTTTGATGTTCATTCTTGACCTTATTTCTTAGATTTAAAAACAGTGTAGCACATTTTACTGCATGCAAATAAAAGGGGTGTTTCAAAATTAATCTCGGTAACAAAAGGTCTTAAAATTATTTTATCTTATTTTTTGGATGAAGTTATCTACTGTAAAAAATCCCTACAAAAAGTAGGTCAAAAAGATCATACATTAATTTGGGGAAAGAGTAATATTTTTGAGTTGATGAAAAAAGTATAAGCATAGATTAACTGAGAACAATAGACGTGTTAAAATATACAAAAGTCATAATATTGTTACTTTATTTTTAATGTTTTATTCATTTCTGAGAGAGAGAGAGAGAGAGAGAGAGTGAGAGCAGGGGAGGGTCAGAGAGAGAGGGAGATACAAAATCCGAAACAGGCTCCAGGCTCTGAGCTAGCTGGCAGCATAGAGCCTGATGCGGGGCTTGAACCCATGAACTGTGAGGTCATGATCTGAGTCGAAGTTGGAGGCTTAACCGACTGAGCTACCCAGGCGCCCCAATAATGTTGTTACTTTTATCAAAGAAAATTTTAGACTTACTTTTTTTTTAATTTCAGGTGAAATTATTTATTATTATAGTAAAAACAGCTCAGATGATTATTATGTGTCTATTTTTGTTATATTCAGAAGTTTTACTTCTATAGCAAATATTAATCTAATATTAATTTATAACATTATTGAACATATGTGCAATATTGATTACAGTTATGTGTATCTTTTTTTATTATTCCATATTTAATTAAAAACCTGTTAAAGTCAGGACGTCTGGGTGGCTCAGTCAGTTAAGCATCCTACTTCAGCCCTGGTCATGATCTCCTGTTTGTGGGTTTGAGCCCCGCATTGGGCTCTGTGCTGACAGCTCAGAGCTTGGAGCTTCCTTCAGATTCTGTGTCTCCCTCTCTCTGCCCCTTCATGACTAGCACTCTGTCTCTCAAAAATGAATAAACATTTTAAAAAAAGTGCTATTATAATCAAATGATCCCAAAATCTGGTTTTCTACATTTGTGACCATATTCTATGCCATATGTGGTGTTTGGTAATTCCCATTTTCAAGGAGAAAGTTTAACCTTACAATATATAAATGAAGCATTATATTTTGCACTGAGAGATCTTTCCCAGAAGCTTACCAGTACAATTTAATGAGTCCAGTGTTAGCGAAGTCAGGTTATGCTATTTAAGACTTTCCTTTTATATTTTTAATAGAATGTATAGATGAAAGCTCTCTTGAAAATACATAATTATAAATTATCCTTCCAAAAGTGTGAGTGATGGGTAAAATAATGAATAAGTCATCTGAGATATTTCTTGTTTTTACAAATAGATAATATTTCAAAGACATCATGATTTATAATAGTTATTCTGAGAAGCTTTGACTTGTATACAGGATAAGTGCATGTTAAGCTTTGAGCTGAAGGATTTACTTGAACTTCAAAATAAAAATATTCTGCTATTCCAAAGTAGCAGATTCATAGCCTCTCAGCATCAGCAAGGACCTTAGAGATTTGCCCCAAGGAAACCTATTTACTGAATTCCCTTACAGAGCTGTTTAATCTTTAGGTGAATTTTTGATAGGATTTTTTCATTATTTTGAACACAAATGTATCTTTGTATAATTTCTAACTACTTGGTGCTGCCCTCTGGAGTTACACAGAAGTATAACCCAAGTGACAACGTTTTGACTATCTGAAAGCAGCTATTGTTATATATATCCTACATCATCTCTTCAATATTTTTGTCATTCCTAATGTTTTGTTTTCAGTGCCCTTTCAATGCCATGCTTACTCACCTTCAGATAGGCTCTAATTTATTGGTGAAGTCTTTTTTTTTTAATATTTTTATTTTATTTCTAGGATAGAGAGAGAGAGACAGCGTGAGCAGGGGAGGGTCAGAGAAAGAGGGAGACACAGACTCCAAAACAGTCTCCAGGCTCTGAGCTGGCAGTCAGCACAGAGCCCGACGCGGGGCTTGAACCCACGAACCGCGTGATCATGACCTAAGTGAAAGTCGGACGCTTAACCGACTAAGCCACCCAGGCGCCCCTATTAGTGAAGTCTTAAAATGAAATTTTACCAACAAATTAAATATTACAGGAATAAACAAGATAGACCAGAGTAAGATTTTTTCCTTCATATTTTATTTTCTACTAAATCACTGACTGTGATAATTCCATTTTCTCTGCAGAAACAAAGTACAAATTACATCGACTTAAAAATCTGTATGGCAAAGTAAACTATCAACAAAATAAAAAGACAGTCTACTGAATAGAGGAAAATATGTGCAAATCATATCTCTGATAAGGGGTTAACATCAAAAACATATAGGGAATTCATACAGCTCAAGCAAAAACAAATAATTCAATTAAAAGATGGGCAGAAAACCTAAATAAATATTTTTCCAGAAAAGACATAACATATGGGCAACAACACTAATCATCAGAGAAATGCAAATGAAAACCACATCTGTCTAAACGTTATCATAAAAAACACAAGGGTTAAGAAGTGTTGGCGAGGGTGAGGGGAAGATGGAACACTTGTGCACTGTTGGTTGGAATGTAAATTGATGCAGCCATTATGGAAAACAGTATAGAAGTTCCTCAAAAAAATTAAAACTGCCGGGGCGCCTGGGTGGCTTAGTCGGTTAAGCGTCCGACTTTCGCTTAGGTCATCATCTTGCGGTTTGTGGGTTCGAGCCCTGCATCTGGCTCTGTGCTGACTGCCAGCTCAGAGCCTGGAGCCTGTTTCAGTCTGTGACTCCTTCTCTCTCTGACCCTCCCCTGCTCACGCTGTCTCTCTCTCTCTCCTAGAAATAAATTAAAAAAAATATTAAAAAAAAATAAAACTGCTATATTATCTGGTAATTGCACTTTTGTGTATCTATCTGAAGAAAATTAAAACACAACTTGAGAAAATATACGCACCACTTGTTCATTGCAGCATTATCTAAAATAGTCAAAATATGGAAACAACTTAATTGTCCATCAATGGATGAATGGATAAAGAAAATGTTACACACAGACAGACACTCATACACACACACACACACACACACACACACGATGGGATATTATTCAACCATTAATAAAAATAAAGAATGAAATCTTGCCATTTGCAACAACATGGATGGACCTTGAGGGCATTATGCTACAGAAAATAAAAGATAGGAAAAAAAACCCAAATACCAGATGATCTCACTTATATAGAGAGTCTAAAATTTTTTTAAAAATTTAAACATGCTTTCATAGATACAGAGAATAGATTAGTGGTTGCCAGTGATATAGATTGGTGGAGTAGGGGAAATGAGGGAAGGGGGTCAAAAGTTACAAATTTCAGCTATAAAGTAAATAATTTCTGGGAATGTAATGTGCAGCATGGTGAGCAATACTGTGTTTATTATATAGTTTACATTTATATATATCATATTATTAATATATATCTATCATATACATTATTATAAATTATAGTTTAACAATACTGTGTTGTATATTTCAGAGTTACTAAGATCTTAAAAGTTGTCACGACAAGAAAAAAATTGCATAATTATGTATGGTGACAGATGTTAACTAGACTTATTGTGCTGGTTAGTTCATAATGTATACAGATATCAAATCACTACATTATTGACTTGAAACTAATATAATGTTATATGTCAATTATACCTCAGTAAAAAAAAAGAGAGAGAATTTTCTGTGATCATTTCATTTACTTTTACTGTAGGAAGACTTACTCATAATAATCCCAAATATAGAATGGAGATTGAAGTTTAAGACCCACTGAAGAATCACATAAACAGAGGTGAATTTAGTGCTGATGAATGAACTTAATGAGAGTAAGCTGAAATTATATAAAAATTACTTTTAACATTTTGTAATTGTGCTTTGGAATATTTTGATTTGTAGGAATAACCCTTTGGTAAGCTCCTATTTTAAATTGTAAATTAGTATTCTACTGAAGTAGAATAGAATGGCATTGAGAAGACCCACTGATTTGCAGAATTCTTTTCTAGACATAACTTTATTTTTATTAATTTCACATATAGAAAAAATGGATTATTTTATGTGAGGACATGTAACAATTTGGTCTGATAAGCATCTTAGGCTTTTAGGATCCAATTCTTAAATGTCAGTCAAACTTAACTATATATTCTAGTATAATTCTTTCATGACATAAAAAAAAATGTGTCGACCACAAAATTTCCATTTTTAGTGAAAATGTAATTTCTACTAAACATACCACTTAATAAACTTTTAAATGAATATCCACTCATCAAACATTGAATTTCTTATTCATTAAAAATTTTTCCAACTATTTACATGTAGAGGACGCATACTACAGAGTTTAAGTCAGATGCAACATTATAGTCGTTAAGTATAGATGCCATGTGTGATTGTTTTTCTCTTGGGAAAATATTTGTTGAAGAAAGATACTCTGAATAGAAGTAAGGTTCAATGAATTTAAAATTTACCAAATTTAAAAATCCAAGTTTCAGATTACATTTTATTTAAAAATTTGAAAATAATAAAACTGTATTTTAAATTTTCTCTTCAGGGGTGCCTGGGTGGTTGAGTCAGTTAAGCATCCTGTTTTGGTTCATTTCATGATCTTGCATCAATGAGTTTGAGCCCTACATTGAGCTCTGCGCTGATACCACAGAACCTGGAGCCTACTCCAGATTCTGTGTCTCCCCCTCTCTCTGCCCCTCCCCCAGCTGCATTCTGTCTCTGTCTCTTTCTCCCTCTGTCTCTCAAAAATATACATTAAAAACTTATTTAAATAAGAAAAAAGAAATCTCCATATTTGGTTGATAAATAATACTATCACTCTATCTGTAGACCAAATATTGTATTTAACCTATACTTTTATTCTAATCCTTATTTTTTACTATTTTTTAATGTTGATTTATTTTTGAGGGAAAGAGACAGAGCATGAGAAGGGAAGGGGTATAGAAAGAGAAAGAAAGATATACAAAATGGGAAGCAGGCTCCAGGTTTTGATTGCCAGCACAGACCCCAATGCGGGGCTCAAACTCAAAAACCACGAGTTCATGACCTGAGCCACTGCTGGACTATTAACTGACTGAGCCACCCAGGTGCCTCTTATTCTAATCATTAAAAAGAAATACTGTTACAGCAAGTTTGAACCAACTTGTGATACTGGTTTGCTTGTTCTTTGTTTCCTCTCTTGGCTACTGTCCAACTCACATGCAGCAATTCAAATAGTCAATATCCATCAATTCAATGGCATAAGTTAAACACATAAAATAAACCACTAGGCATGTAGCCAACTTTTTGTACATTGATAGAGAACTAAATACATGTTAATGAAGGCCTTGGGAAAATTTGAGTTGAAATAATGAAGACAATAAGACACGATAAAAACCACAGGATTAGCTTGACATGGTATTTGTTAATTTTAAGGTTATTGTAATGTTTGAGCATTCCATGTGCTAAAGATATTATTGAAGATTAAAGAATATTTTAAAAATTGTTTAAAGTCAACAGATTTTACTTTGACAATTAAGGGCTCTGGTAACCTCTGTGTGGGACAAGTCTGGTGCATTAATTAGCCTGCATAATCATTCAGAGCGGTCCATTATATCAACTCAACCCAACTCTGTAAACACTCTTTCTGGATTTGACCAGCAAACTAACTACAGGTTTTAATGCAGTCATTTAAATGTTTTTTTTCTTTAAAACATTTTTTATATAATTTTAGGCACTTGTTTTTCTCATTGAGCAATACATTGAGGAAATTCATTCCACTCAACTAATTTAGTGTAATTCATTTTCTTAGCACTTCATTATATTTCATGGTGTGAACTTGCCAAGATTTATACATCCAGTTCCTTATTGGTGTACATTCATACGTTGCCAGCTTTTAGCTGCTACTATGAAGAATGCTACAATAAATATGCTTTCACCTATGCACTTATGTACTTGTGTTTTTATTTCTATGAGATGGAATCCAAGAATTAAATTGCTAAGTTGAAGGACATATGCCTTTTCTATTTTAATAGAATTTTCCAGATTACTTGTCAAAAAGTACAAACACATTCACATTTACCATCTTGTGATACAGAAAAATACTTTCTTGATACATAAAAACATTTTTTTTCAAAAATCCACTATAAATTGGAGTTTCTTAAACTTCTTCAGTATCAAGATCTTATGGTATTCCATTTATACCTCAGTTTAAATTTCTTATCTTTTTTTAAAGTTCATTTTATTTATTTTGAGAGAGAGAGAGAGCAGGAGAGGGGCAGAGAGAGAATGAGACAGAGAACCCCAAGTAGGGCTTCACACTGTCCGTGCAGAGCCCAATGCAGGGCTAAACTTCTTTTGCTAATAGTGAGTTTGAGTATTTTATATATAATAACATATAGGCAATCCAATTTTATCCCTTATTATCTCTCTATTCATATACTTGGGATAATTTTCATATACTTTGGCTTTTTTGTTGTTGTTACAAAAGCTTTGTAAAACAAAAAATCTTAGCACTTCTTCTGCATTACAAACATATTTTTCACACTATATCATTTTTCTGTTCACCTTCTTTATCTTTTTCTGAAGTATTTAAATTATACGTATAATATATAGTCATATAAAATATATTTATATATAAATAACGCATATGTTTTTCTATATAAAGTTTTCTGATTTATCTATCTAAATATAGCTATATAAAATATATATAGTTAGATGTAATTTTTAATTTCTAGACTTTTATTCTAGTCTCCTAAATTACATAAGCAGTCTCTAGGTTTTACTTCAAGTTTTATAGTTTTATCTTCATAGTTAGTTGTGTAAATGATAAGGGCTTTCTATGATATAGTATAAGTGCCTACTTTCATTTTGACCAGGTAGAGAACAACAAAAGTTATCATGATTTGTTAAATTGTTCTTCCATTTCTCTCTGATTTGAACTCATGTTGTCTCATGAATTTTTCCTCATATCCATAGAGATCAATTTCTTTTTTAAAATGTTATTTTTTATTTTATTTATTTATTTATTTATTTATTTATTTATTATTTTACAAATCGTTTATTGTCAAATTAGTTTCCACATAACTAATTCCTCAGTTTTTGTCAGCATTCAAGAGTCTCTCATGGTTTGCCTCTCTCCCTTTCCCCCACCATTTCCCCCTTTCTTCTCCCCCTTGTTCCTCCATCAAGTTCCTCCTAATCCTTCTATACGTGCAAACATATGATATTTGTCCTTCTCTGCCTGACTTATTTCACTCAGCATAACACCCTCAAGGTCCATCCATGTTGAAAGACATACAGAGACAGCATGAGCAGGGTAAGGTCAGAGAGATACATACACAGAATCTGAAGACAGGCTCCACGATCTGAGCTAGCTGTCAGCACAGAGCCCGAGCAAGGCTCAAACCCATGGACCACGAGATCATAACCTGAGCCGAGGTCAGACCCTTACTCAACTGGGCCACCCAGGCGCCCCAGTAGATATCAATTTCTGAAGTTTTTCTCTGCACGATTGATTAATTAGTATATCTTTTTTTTACTTTTTTACTTTTTTAATGTTTTGTTTATTTCTGAGAGACAGCATGAGCAGGGGAGAGTCAGAGAGAGAGACACAGAATCTGAAACAGGCTCCAGGCTCTGAGCCGTCAGCACAGAGCCCAACGTGGGGCTGGAACCCACGAACAGTGAGATCATGACCTGAGCCGAAGTAGGACGCTTAACCGACTGAGCCAGCCACCCAGGCGCCCTTAGTATATTTTCTTAAAAAAAAAAAAAAAAAAGATTTTGATTTCACTATGCAATTTGTTTTCACATCTTTTTTCTGAACATTTATTCTTCTAAATAAACTTCTCAAAAATATTATAGAATTGAAAGATATACTCTATTATAATTTATTTAAAAAATGTTTAATGTTTATTTATTTTTGAGAGAGAGAGACAAGAGTGTGAATGGAGGAGGGCAAAGAGAGGGAGACAAAGAATCCGAAGTAGGTTCCTGGCTCTGAGGGGTCAACAGAGAGTGCTATGCAGGGCTTGAACTCATGAACCACAAGATCATGACCTGAGCTGAAGTTGGATGCTCAACTAACTGAGCCATCCAGGCTCTCTGCACCCTATTAGGGTTTTAATTGACATTGAATTAAGTTTAAATATTAATTTTCAAATAATTAATATTTCCATGATGTCAATACAAAACATGTAAAAACATGGAATGTTTTCATGTCATGTTTTGAGTATTCAATAGGACTTTACACTTTTTAGAGTAAGTCCTGAGCCTTTATTACTAAATGCAAAACTAAATGGTTATTCATTATAATTGATTTATTAGGTGGAATACAATTTCCTTTTCCATTTTTGTTGCATTTTGTGTAATGATAGAAAATTGTATATTTATTTTATATTCAGTACCTTCCAAAATCTTTCATCCTAAAGTTTTTTGTTAAACAAATTCTCTTGGGCTTTCAATATTTTACAATATTTATCATTATCTCACATTATTGTATTTCTATATTAGAAATTCAAAAAAATGTTTAAAAATTATGGTAATAATCATGTATAGCTCCTGTTGGAACTGATTTTTTTCAGTTCTATCTTCTTTAAATTTATGTATTAGTGATATACTTGTTCTATAATAATAATTGAGGAAGCACTTTCATTTTCTATTATATTGAGTAATTTATAGAATATGTGAAAAATCTGATCTTTATAAGTTTGGTAGAGTTCCCTTGTGAATCTTTCCAAGTCTGGTCCTCTTAGTGGAGGTATATTCCTGACAATTTTCTATACTTATTATATGTGAATACATTTATTTAAGCTTTATTTCTCTGGTAGAGTTGGTATTACCAATTTGTACTCTTTTATGCAGTTATCTATTCTTTTTGTTTTCTGTTTTTTGCATAGAATTACACAAATTGACTGTATATGATGTCATTTTTAAAATATTTTGCAGGAAGCTTGGATGACTCAGTTGGTTACACATCCAAGTCTTGATTTAGGCTCAGGTCATGATCTCAGATCATGTATCAATGTGAATTTCAAGAACCATTGGCTCAGTTGTAATCATGTGACATTGGGCATCGGGTACTATTTTTATTGCAAGACATCACTCGTTTATCAAGTTAAAATTTACTAGAAACGTTTGCCTAACTTGCAGAACACTTGTATAACAAGTTACTCACAATCCAAGGTTTTAATATATTCTTTAGAGAGTAAGCCAGTATTCTTAATTATTTTATGATAAATACACCTTAATATAATGCTAGTTCCTACCATTGTAAAATATTTTTGTTTTGTTTTTTGCTTTTTTTTTTAATGTTTCTTTATTTTGAGAAAGAGAGAGAGAGAGAGCACAAGCAGGGGAGGGGCAGAGAGAGAAAGAAACAGAGAGTACCAAGCAGGCATCTTGTAGTCAGTGCAGAGCTGGATGCAGGGTTCAAATCCACGAACTGGGAGATCATGGCCTGAGCCCAGATCAAGAGTCAGAGCCTCAATTGACCGAGCCACCCAGGCTCATTGTAAAGTATTTTGAATTAAATTCTTATATATAGCGTCATAGATTTAATGAATACCTTTCCGTAACAAAGAGATGCATTATGCACTCAGAAATCTCAAAATATAGTGTTACTAGGATTTAATTTCTGCCAAGATGTCAAACTAAATTCTTGAACAAAACTTTTTGATATACCTAGAATAACTGAAAAAAATAATTGTGTTGCCTGCAGAGGCCAGAACTGTCAAGAAAATGCTCATTCACAGGGAAAAAACACACTTGTAGATAACATTTGCCCTGTGGTATTACTGACATCTGATGGCCTAGAGCCTGAATTTTAATAGACCAGATGCCAGCCACAGAAGCTGGGTGAAAAATCAGACTAAAGTTTTCTGCATTAAACTGTAATATCTGAAGGGGAAGCTCTTAATAGTTAAATTAAAGAAGAGGGGGTATTCTGCAGGGGGAAAGTTGCCTTTTTCTTCTTTGGCCCTCCATAAAGTAGAGTAAAAGACAAAACTATCCCTTCAGAATTTCTTAACACGAACTTATATCCACATGTGTTTAGGACTATAATTCAAACTACTTGTATATTTTGAAAAAACTTCTACCTCTATATCTTCCTGTATTCTCTATATTCATTCATATATAGTCACATTTCTAAAATGTGTCAAAATTACCTAGACAGCATCACCTAATATGAATCACTGCATTCAACTGAACTGAATTCAACATTCAGTTTCGATACTGAATCCTCAGATGTCTTTGGAAATGTATGAGTATATTTCTGGTTGTCACAATGATGAGTGCATGTGTGGCAGGAGGGGGTATGGGGTTTGCCCTGGACTTCATTGAGCCTGTACTAAGTATATTCAATAGCATGAAATGTACAACATAGATCTGCCCAAAAATGATCCTGTCAATAACACCCATCTTGTGAAGTTTGGCCCACTGATACATCAATACAAGTCATTATCAATCAATATCATCTTTTGTTCATATATTCACTCACATATATTTTATTGTATTTTATATTCTAAGCATTTAATTATTCAATGAGAATAAGAGAAGGAGAAAATATTCCTTATTAGCTTATATATTAATTTTTCTTCCTCATAAGAATGATTTAGGCACAATTTTCCTCTCTTTGAAATCTTGCAGTCTTTTTGGTGTGTGTAGCAAAGTATGTTAAGGTAACTAGTTATATACGAAAATATTATTATATAAAAAATTATTTTTTAAATGTTTTATTTATTTCTGAGAGAGAGAGAGAGAGAGAGAGAGAGAGAGAGAGAGAGACAGCGTGATCAAGGGAGGGGCAGAGAGAGAGGGAGATACAGAATCTGAAGCAAGCTCCAGGCTCTGAGCTAGCTGTCAGCACAGAGCCCAACATGGGGCTCGAACCCATGAACTGTGAGATCATGACCTGAGCCAAAGTCAGAGGCTTAACCAACTGAGCCACCCAAGCACCCCTAGTTTTTTTTTTAAAAAAAGATTTAAACATTTATTTATTTTTTTGAGAGACAGAGAATAAGTGGGGGACGAGCCGAGCAAGAGGGAGTCACAGAATCCGAAGCAGTTTCCAGGCTCTGTCTGAGCTGTCAGCACAGAGCCCCATGTGGGGCTCAACCCCACAAACCGTGAGATCATGACCTGAGACAAAGTCAGACACTTAGCCAACTGAGCCACCCAGGCACTCCTACACAAAAATATTATTAACACATATTTTTACTGCTTGCATCCAAGAGTCCTTAATT
Organism: Hyaena hyaena; assembly: GCF_003009895.1. Lineage (NCBI taxonomy): Eukaryota > Metazoa > Chordata > Mammalia > Carnivora > Hyaenidae > Hyaena > Hyaena hyaena. The sequence goes on along the minus strand of NW_024080985.1, from coordinate 1,742,859 downwards.
TCAGACTCTCATCTAACAAAACAACACTTTTATCCCTCCTACTCTGTTCAGAAAGGTAAGTTTGGAGTATCCTCATTCTGTTATTTTGTGCCCAAAGAAGTTGGATATTCTTTCCAGATTGAGTTATTAGAAGTACACCAGACAGTTTTTTGGATGATTAACCATAATGATCTAAAGACAAGACTACATCAAAGTGATTGTGTTTTTCTTAGGGACAGATACCACATCCTAGAGGAATATAAAATAGAATCTACATGCAATAAATACACTTTTTTAGCAATTCATTTGTGCCACCCGGAATTCTCAAGATGGCATCAAAAGTCTTGTCCTGGGATTCATATCCTGTATACGTTCCTCTCTTAGTGAGTTAAGAATTGGATGGAATTTCATTCTCATGATAGTGTAGGTTATTTGGAAAAAGTAAATGGATTTTTAAAATATAATTAAGGCCACTAATCAATAATTTTAGACTAATCCAAAGGGATATTAACATGGGTAGTCCTGCCCTTATGGATATATAACTTATTTTTAATATTATATTAATGCTTTTAATATTTTAAGTTTTTTTTATTTTACTGTAGAAACATTTTTAACATAAGATCTACCTACTTAACAAAGTTTTAAGTATATAATACATTAGTTTTGACTCTAAGTACAATGTTGTACAGCACATCTCTATAGCTTATTCATCTTGATCAATTCAAATACAGACAGATTCTCTTATGTTTTATATTTCATCAAGTGCTTAAAAAGGGAAAGAATGATGTCAAAAAAGAGAGAAAGGGTATTCCAGGTAGCTAGAAAAGGATTTCCAAAGACATGAGAACCTGAGAAAATAGGTCATGTTTACTATATTTTGTGAAGTGTCATCATTGGAACAATTATAGCATACAGAATGATGTGGTGGAAATTATAGTTGGAAAGGATTAAAGGAAATCTTTGTGATATTTTCCATTCTCAGGCAACTCCATAATAAAATAAATTGGACAAAAATAGAATGTGATATGATTTCACTTAGAGACAGGTTGTTATATAATCAAATACTATTAATCTTGACCATAATCAATTATTTCTGCATAAGGTAATTTCCTTTATCCATGTTTGTTTTGGCATTTACTTTACAAGACCAAAAAGCCCTGATAAATCAAGTTACTGGGCAGTCTAGCAAGCACTAGCTGATCTCCATTCTCTCTCCATTGTTCCATGTAGCAAGCAAAAGTATGTGTGACCCCCACCAATTATGGAACATATATCTTCTAAACAACTTTTCCTTACCATGCTCCCTTTTAACGTTCTTTTTAGAATCTATAAGAGTTCTGTACTTGTGAACCTTAAACTCAGAGGCTTAGAGTTTGACTCTAAGTCATGTACTACATTATTACTATTAAGTTGGATAAAATGTATTAGTGCAGCATTAAATACTTAATTGTGAATAAGTTGATAAATACAGGGCCTAAGGATGACAAGGACTTTGGCAAAATAGAGAAATAGAATTAAAAAAATAAAATACAGATAAAATGCATTGGATGTGCTTAGTATATACTTTACTGACCTCTCCATAGCATTCTATGTTTTAAAGTTCATTGAATTCATTTATGCCCTTTTCAGATATTGTTTCAATAAATCAGATATCTTGTACTTCTCTTGTCAGTCGTTCGGGCTACTGTAGGCGCAAAAACAAGACAGACACAGTCCCTGCCTACATGAATCCTCAACTGTGGTTGAAAAGACATTTTTAGGGGTGCCTGGGTGGCTCAGTAGGTTAAGTGACCGACTACTGATTTCAGCTCATGTCAGGACCTCATGGTTTGTGAGACAGAGCCCAGCATCAGGCTCTGTTATCAGTGCAGAGCCTGCTTGGGATTCTCTATCTCCCTCTGTCTACCCCTCCCCTGCCCATGCCCATGCTCACTTGCTCTCTGTCAATAAATAAATATATATATTTTTAAAAAGACATTTTTATGAAAGGTATCAGGCAATAAAATGATTACATATAATTAAAAATTGTAAAAAATCTTATGAATGCCATAAAGGAGATGAGCTAAAGAATACAGTGGAATGCCATTTTAGATAAGGAAGCCAAGAAGGATCCATTCAAAGATGCAGCTTTTAATCTGACACCCTTAGGATAAGGAAGAGCTGAATACAAAGCGAGCATAGGCAATAGCATCTTTAGTAAGGAAAACATCATCTGGAAAGACAGTGGTGTGGGGAAGGACTCTAATAAGCTAACAGGCCAGTGTGGCTGAAGAATGGTAAGGGAGAAACAATGTCACTATTAGTATGTATTTAATACCCAAAGCAGATGCAAATTTGTCTAACCTTGTATCTACCAAATAATTCTGAACCATAGTGATCTATCAAAATCACTTTTGAGTTATGACCATAACGTCCAAAGCAGCAGCCGTGACAATAATAGCAACATGCACATCGTTACTGACCTCATACATTCTGATACAAACCTGTGGGGCAGAGGCTGATGTAGGGAAGGACACAATAGAATAATTATCCTTACACATGGGACATGCTGAGACACAAATGAAGGAGCTATCTATGTGAGTTCAATATTAAAAATCCACAGGGTTAGTAAATTACAGGGTGTTGTGGAAGTGAAAGAATCCGCAGCCGATTATTTTCTTAGCACTGCCAGAGCTGTGGTTTAACAGACTGCCTAAGTTTTATATACAAATATGGCCTGCATAATATAAAATAAATATGGAAAATATGAAAAGTCCAATGAAAGATACAACTCAAAAGAACGATTGGAGATATAAATGTCTGTTCTGGAATGGTTTATTCTTGACAGTAGAATTGTTTTCTTCAGTAGTTTGGGAACTAGAGCTTTTTACCTGACGACAATGAGAATTTCAATGCTGGGGAAGCTGACGTGATGTACTTTTTGTTTCACCCTTTTCAGTTGTAACTGTAATAATAATTATTTACTTATCCTTAGCTCTCCTGAGGCTTAAAAGAAATCTCAGGATTGAAACATATTAAAGGTTAAAGGTGAGCTACAGTTCCTAAATTCTCAGTAGGCCCTCGTGGTTTCTCTTTTTCCTTTGTTGCACAATCTCATCAATGTATTCCGGCAACCTGGAAAGAATGAAACTCTCAAGAAATACGTTAGACACTTTTTAAAAACCATAAACCAATGTTCTAGAAGATATACATTTATGCCAGGCTCAGGAAATCAACTTAAAATTGCCAAATGCCTCTTGGATCAATACTCTCACACACACTGTCATTTCACTGTACAATCATTTGAGAATGTGAGACCACCATCATTAGTCACTACCTTGTCCTCCCTTGTGACGTGATGGGATGCATGTCATGTAGGAGATGTTTCAGTACCTATAAGACCTATTAGTTGTTTACCTTGTGAATAGAAGTGTTTTTATTCTATGACAGCTCCACTAAGCTCTTTATTTTTAAATATTCTACCCAAAGAACAACCTAAAGGAGGTTTACGTTACGATTTCCTCCCAACTTGTCAGGAATCTAGTAAGAGCTTTTGCAGTTTATCAGTTTTATTTCAGTGTGGATGCCAAATATCATTTTCATAAAATACATCTGTTTAAAAATGAATATAAACATTCAACACACACACATATACAACACAATATTTAAATCTTAAACATCTCATTGTAGACATAATACATATACAGTTATCTCCATGTATAATTTGTTACACACAGAAGGAAATAAAAAGTACTTATAATGCTACAACCCAAAAATAACCATAGTTAACAATTTGGTCTGTTACTCAGTCTTTTATGTAGGCATATTGATATACACATATATTGGCAATATGCTTTAGATAATCCAATTATATTACACAGACATCGATGACATTGTATATTCTTAAAGAGAATACATTTAAAGGGATATAGTATATTTATCAAGCAAGCTGTCTGTCCAAATCTACATACCTACCTAAGTAAATATTTAATTATTTATTTCTTATTCTATTGTTACTTTTTAACCACTGAGATTGTTTCTAAACTGTAGGTACCTTAAATATTCTTGCTCTATTTTTTCTTTAATGTTAAGTATGCATATTCTTAAATTTACTTCTTTGAAATACTGTTATCAACATGCACACACTAAAAACTATAACTTGCTAACTATATTTTCTGCACTTCGGTTCTGTCATTTGCAAAATACAGAAAACTGCAGTATTATAAAGTTTGAGTATGAATACAAGGACATTATCACAGTGTTTGGCATGTAGTGCTCAGCAAAACGTTATTTTATAGTTGATAGTATTATTGCCATCATATATTTTTATTCTCATCTGTTAAGTACATCCAAATAATATAGCCGTGGATGTGATATTATTAGAACCAAAAACAGAATACTCTTTACAGCTTATTTTAGATGGTGCTAAATGGACATCTTTGGTAATTTATGATTTTTGTCTTCTTTTATAAATAGATTGTACTTTTTTTCAATACAGTCTTTCTGATGTCTGCCTTGCAACTTCTTGGGAGTAAAGTTTTTTTCTTTCCTTTTTGAAATCTTTTGTCTAGAACATTCCTTTGAGAAGACACTTGGATAGAAGTTAGAAAGCAGAAGCTAGGAGACAAAAATGAGAACATATTAGAGAGAAGGTATTTAAAAAGAAGTTAGTTCCCATGAAGGAAAGAGCAGAAACAGAAACTCGGAGTTGTGGTTGTTGAATACCTGAGGACTGAGGTGGCAGAGCAGGGGTTTGGCTGCCGACAGAGCTGCCAAGATGGTGAGGCCGGAGATGCCCAGATTCTGAAACAAGAATTCTCACTGTCTGTGAGCCCAGGTTGTTTGGTAACCCAGACGATTTTCTATCGTCCAGACTTTCACTGAAAAGAAAGTCCTATTATCTAAGGTAAGCCGATTGTGTTTCTGTTTCCTGATACTTGAAAGAAACCTAAGTCAGCCTGCATGCATAAAGCAGCAGCAGGATATTAACCAGGCTGATGATAAATAAACACAAGCGGCTTTTGTCAATACTACAAAGTACAGATCACATCCCGCGGGCCTCGCGAAGACGTTGTACTGCTTTAAGCAGAAGCTGATGTGGCAAGATAAGTGGCTTTGTCTATGTATTTTTTTTTATATAGATAAACCTACAGGCAATGAAAGACAGAAATATAAAGGGGTGATAAAATTGGAATCAGAAAGAAAGAAATCAGCAAGAGAGTCAGTCAGGGAGAGACTTAAGAGTTGGAATGATCCAAAATTTGAGATTGATTGACATCAAAATAAATCCTCCGGTTTCAGGCCTGCAGGGTGATACTATGAACTTGGACTTGGAAGAGGAGGAACAGTGGACCTCAGAGTTGGAAATGAGTGTTGATAAACGAAGGGAAGGTTCAGCTTTGGCATGCTAAGCTTGAGATATATCAGGGACACACTGGCATTAATGTCTTCCAGACACTTGGATATTTGCAGCATAGCAAAAAGGTCTTTCCCAGAGTTACGTTTGCCTGCCGTCTGTTTTTAAGCATGAAAAGAAATTGCGACCTCTTTCACTGAGAAGCTACAGTATTCTTAGCAGCAGTATAGGCCCTACACCATATCCAAGTATCTTGAACGTGCTCATGAGATGAAATAAATCACCAGGATACATCTTGGGAAAGGAAAACCTACAAAAGCATTTCTAAAAAAAGAACAACACAGCACAGTCTAAAATTTTTTAAATGTAGTTTTCTGAATCTTAGGGGAAAAAACAAAGCAACTTTTTGCAAGTCTTAAATATTCATTTTATGTACATAACGTTTAGTTGCTGAATATAAGAAAAATAATTCTGCTCAGAGGAAAGCAATAACTATGTTTCCTACATGTCCCCAGTTTGCATATACGATCTGAAAGTAGTCTCTGCCACTAATTGGCCACTTTTCTTTTTTTAATTTTTTAATGTTTTATTTATTCCTGAGAGAGAGAAGAGAGCGTGAGCAAGGGAAGGTCCGAGAGAGGAAGACACAGAATCGGAAGCAGGCTCCAGGCTCCGAGCTGCCAGCACAGAGCCCGACGCGGGGCTCCAACCCATGAACCGTGAGATCATGACCTGAGTCGAAGTCGGAGGCTTAACAGATTGAGCCACCCAGGCGCCTCTAACTGGCCACTTTTAAAAAATGGTTGGTTTTCCAAGGATACAAGAGATCTATATAATGAAAACTATAGAAAACTTATGAAGGAAATTGAAGAAGACACAAAAAAATGGAAAAACATTCCATGCTTATGGATAGGAAGAATAAGTATAGTTAAAATGTCATTACTACCCAAAACAATCTACACATTCAATGCAATTCCAATCCAAACTACACCAGCATACTTCTCAAAACTAGAAAAAACTATCCTAAAATTTGTATGGAACCACAAAAGACCCCAAATAGCCAAAGTTATACTGAAAAATAAAACCAAAACGGGAGGTATCACCATCCCAGACTTTAGCCTCTACTACAAAGCTGTCATCATCAAGACGGTATGGTATTGGCACAAAAACAGACACATAGACCAATGGAATAGAATTGAGAACTCAGAGCTGGACCCAAAAGTATACAGCCAACTGATCTTTGACAAAGCAGGAAAGAATATCCAATGGAAAAAAGACAGCCTCTTTAACAGATGGTGTTGGGAGAACTGGACAGCAACATGCAGAAGAATGAAACTAGATCATTTTCTCACACCATACACAAAAATATACTCAAGATGGATAAAGGACCTGAATGTGAGACAGGAAACCATCAAAACCCTAGAGGAGAAAGCAGGAAATAACCTCCTTGACCTCCACCGCAGCAACTTCTTACCTGACACATCCTCCAAAGCAAGGGAATCAAGAGCAAAAATAAATGATTGGGACCTCATCAAGATTAAAAGCTTCTGCACAGCCAAGGAAACAACCCACAAAACTAATAGGCAACCAACGGAATGGGAAAAGATAGTTGCAAATGACATATCAGATAAAGGGTTAATATCCAGAATCTATAAGGAACTCACCAAACTACACGCCCGAAAAACAAACAACCCAGTAAAGAAATGGGCAGAAGATATGAACAGACACTTCTCCAAAGAGGACATCCAGATGGCCAACAGACACATGAAACGATGCTCAGCATCCCTCCTCATCAGGGAAATACAAATCAAAACCACACTGAGATACCACCTCACGCCAGTCAGAGTGGCTAAAATGAGCAAATCAGAGAACTCTAGATGCTGGCGAGGATGTGGAGAAACGGGCACCCTCCTACACTGTTGGTGGGAATGTAAACTGGTACAGCCCCTCTGGAAAACAGTGTGGAGGTTCCTCAGGAAACTAACAATAGAACTCCCTTATGACCCAGCAATAGCACTGCTAGGAATTTACCCAAGGGATACAGAAATGCTGAGGCATAGGAGCACATGTACCCCAATGTTCATAGCAGCACTCTCCACAATAGCTAAAACATGGAAAGAGCCTAAGTGTCCATCAACGGACGAATGGATCAAGAAGATGTGGTTTATCTATACCATGGAATACTACATGGCAATGAGAAAGAATGAAATCTGGCCATGTGTAGCAACATGGATGGACCTTGAGGGTGTTATGCTGAATGAAATAAGTCAGGCAGAGAAGGACAAATACCATATGTTTGCACGTTTAGGAGGATTAGGAGGAACTTAACTGAGACCATGGGGGAGAAGAAGGGGGGAAATGGTGGGGGAAAGGGAGAGAGGCAAACCATGAGAGACTCTTGAATGCTGAGAAAAAACTGAGGACTGATGGATGTGGGGGGGGAGGAGGGATATAGGCATGGAGGGGGACACTTGTGGGGATGAGCACTAGGTGTTATATGGAAACCAACTTGACAATAAACTATTTGTAAAAAAAAAAGTACCAATTACTCTAACAGAAAAAAAAATGGTTGATTTTAATGGAGTACATTTCTCCTAAAAACAAAAAAAATAGTTTCTAGTAAGAGAAGTCAGATATCAAAAGGGTTGTAAAATTGTATAATCTTTATAAATTCACAAGTATAATTTTAAAAATAATTAATTCCCAAGGTAGTTATTTTTTATAAACTATCTTTTATAATTTCTTTCTTTGTACCTTTCATTCCATAGAAATGAAAAGCTTATCAAAAAGCATCACTTCTATCATAAAACATACTATTCATTCTAACAAATATTTTATATAAATGTAACCCTTATACCGAGATATTATTAATTAAACTGCATGAATCCAAAGCCATGAGACAAATGATATAGAAAATACTAGAAAGAAAACCAAGGGGCCTCCAAAGAATTTATTTAAGAATCTAAAGAGATCAAGAAAGCATTAAACACTAAGATAAAGCCAAGTCAACACAAATCATCTTTTTTTAAATAGAATTAAAGGTATAATGTGGTAATTTTAACCAAAATTTTGCAAAACAACATGTGTGAAGAGCTTAAAACTATCTTTACATTGAAACAAATCAGGTGATTAATGACTACATTTGCCTCAAATTGGCAGAGATTAAATTTAGCTTTATGGGTACAACACAACCCAGTTTGGTTTCCACATCTATTTACTTTGGCTTTGCTTGAAAATCATTTTATTTAAATAACAAATGCCCCTTTCTGGTCATCAGAACGGTCCATCTTCTATCTTAATTAAATCCAATAAAAATAAAACAAGAACAAGAATATAATAACCGTTTTGCACAATATTCAATTTAAGACTAAAATATTGTTATATCACACAAATTGCATTAAGCCTCACATTCCTGGAAAGAACAGATTTTCTTTTGTGATGGAAAAAGTGCTGACAGATAGAACACTGTGGAGGCATCATCCACAGAGAACAATAAATTTAGGAAAATATGTAAGCCTTTGCTACAGTGGTTTTCTAGTATCTATGATTATATGACAAAAGACTCTTTATCTTTTGTGTGCAGCCAAATTATGAAAAACAACGCTAAATGCATTTTTAGAACAAGAAGGAAAACTTAAGCAATACTAAATGAATAAAACAAAACCAAATCATGAAAATTCAACTGAAACTAGTTAAATGAAAGTTAAACCAGAGATGAAAACACTAAAAGGCATTTGCACCAAGATCAGGAACAAGGCAAAGATGCCCACTCTTATTATTCAATATTATTATTATTATTATTATTACTTCTACTACTACTACTACTACTGTTATTATGAAACAATTTACTGGCAGTAATAGACAATACAATTAGAAAGTAAAATCAGGGGTCCCTGGATGGCTTAGTTAATTAAACATCTGACTCTTGATTTCTGCTCAGGTCTTGATCTCACTGTTTATGGAATTGAGCCCCATGTAAGACTCTGTGCTGACAGCGTGAAACTTGATTGGGTTTCCCTCTCTCCCTGTCTGTCTCTGCCCCTCTCTGCTCATGCGTGTGCACACAGACTCTCTCTCATTCTGTCTCAAAAATAAATAAATATTTTAAAAAGTAAAAAAAAATAAAAATAAAAAAGAATCAATTAGAAATCAATGTGTAAAGAGGGGATAAAACAATCTCTCCTTGTAGATGGTATGATCACACATCTGGCCTATGTCAGACAATTGATGATAAATAAAGTAAAAAAAAAAAAAGAATAATAATTCAGTGAAGTAGTAGAGTAGAATTTTGATGTATAAAGATCAATTGCATTCATATACACAAAAAACAAACACGTAGAGATCATAAAGATTAAAGCCATCCTTATAGCATCAGAAAAGATTTGGGAAGAGATTAACAAGAAATGTGCAAAAATACTTTTGTATTGTGTTTTCCAATACAAGGAAACATTTTAAAATATTCCTGGAAGACAGCAAAGTAAACTTAAACAGGTGGAAATATAACCCCTCTTCCTGGGTAGAATAATTCAACATTATAACCAAGCGAATTCTTTCCTACTTAATTTATAATTTCAGTCCACTAATTCAATAATGTCCAAAAAGCTATTTTCGTTTATTCTTAAGTTTAATTATTTATTTTGGGAGACAGAGAGCATGAGCAGGAGTGGGGTAGAGAGACAGAGGGAAAAAGAGAGAATCCTAAGCAGACTCTGTTCTGTCAACATAGTGCCAGATGTGGGGCTCGAACTTACGAACCACAAGAGCTGAAACCAAGAGTCAGATGCTTAAATGACTGAGCCACCCAGGCACCCCATGAGAAGCTATTTTTAAAATATATTGGATACAAAAGTTTATGCAGAACAAATAAATATAAAAGTTTAGAACAAAGAAAACTGGAAGAAAAAAACTACAAAGTAAGGTATTAAAACATACTGTAATGACAGTTATTGAACCAATGTGGTACTGGGTCAAGTATAGATAGACCATGGAATAGCAGAAGTCCAAAATGAGACCAAACTACATACAAAATTTACCATATGACCATGATGACATCTTAAATCATTAAGCTAAAGATGGACATTTTAATAAACTGTTATGGGACAATTGGAGAATTATTTTGGAAAGTATCAAATTAAAACCATCTTGTATCATATATAGGGACAAATTTTAAATAAATTTGGCATCTAAATATTGAAAATGAACACCTATACATCCTCGAAGAGGTTAAACATAAATGTCCCTGTAATCAGGATTTAGGGAAAGGCTTTCAAACTCTGACTCAAATCTGAAAGCAAGAAAAAAAGCTTTATGAATTTGACTACATAACATTTTTCTAAATTTGAGCAAATCACTTTCAAAAAGGCAAAAGATAACTGACAAAATGGGGAGAAAATATTCACAACACCTAACACAAGGAGCTAATGATATAGACAAGTCCCCCCTCCTTCGCAGTTTAACCTTCCATGATTTCAGTGACCCAGGGTCAAAAGTGGCCATTATGTCAGAAGTTCTCTAATAGTCGAATAGCAGGTCACATGCCTATGCCGTTAATCTCACTTCATCTCACCCCGTAGGTGTTGTGTCATCTCACATCATCACAAGAAGGGTAAATGCAGTACAAGAAGATATTTTGAGAGAGGGAGAGACCACATTTATAAAACTTTGATTACAGTGTGCTATTATAATTGTTTTATTTTAGCATTACTTACTGTTAATCTTTTACCGTCCCTAATGTATAAATTCAACTTTATCACAGGTATGTATATATAGAAAAAACATGGTACATATAGGGTTCAGTATTATCTGTAGTTTCAGGAACCCATTGGGAGTCTTGGGTTGTATCTCCATTGGATAAGGATATTAGGAGATCTCTAGAATTGAGGGTCAAAGCACCATAAACCCAAGAGAAAAATGACAATATACATTAAAAGACAAATTAATAGGTATAAAAATGGCTGTCAAATATCAAAAAATATATTAGCACTCAATCAGAGAAGCAAAAATGGAAAATTGAGATACCATTTCTAATCAGGCTGACAAAAAATTTAAAATAACATAATACATCCTTTTATCAAGATTGTGAGAAAATAAGCACGCTCATATGTTATTGGTGGGAATCCAAATCAGTATACTCCTTCTAGAGGGAAATTTGACAATAACAAACAAAACACAGTACACAGTACACCACTTACATTTCACTTCCAGGAATCTACCTTAAAGATACACCTAAAAAATATAAAAATGTACAAGTTACTACATTGCAGCAATAATGTTTGCAATTATAAACCATTGGAAACAATTTAAATGCCCATACAGAGGAGAATGGTTGAATACCTACTGGGGATCCATACACCAGAGTACTATGCAAGTATCAAAACAAATGAGAATATATATACAAACTAATATGGTATGACTTCTAGGCCACACCATTCAGTGAAGAAAGCAAAGAATGAAACAATATCTATAGTATATACTTTCTCCATTTCAGAAAAATGGGATGTAAAAAAGCACATGCTTCTGCTCATTGGAATTACATTGGAATTACGGGAGAAATAAATCAGAAACTAAAGAAACTGCTTGCCCAAAAGGAGTAGGTGGGGAGCAGGTGGAGGAGAAGGTGAAATGGTATCAGGGTCTAGCAATATAATGGTGTCACTTCTCTGAGTACATTATTTGTATTGTTTTGATTTTCAAAACCATAGTAGTGTTTCACATGCTCCCCAAATAAGAAAACATTAAAATCAGTTAGAGCACAGAGAAAACATAAAATGGAATAAAATGCTAACAAATGAACCTAACTGTATTGGAAATAATAATCCTACCGAAGGATAGGAAAGTACAAAAATTGACCTCCATAACCTTGGACAATAGTACTATTGACTGACTCCTGTAAGCCTCTAGAGACAAAAATAATTGCACATAAAAGCTCCAATTGAGTTAGTAAGTGTGTCATTCAAAGGGGAATTAGCAATTGTTAACTACTAATTGTTAGCGATTATAAAACTATATTGGGTATACAGTAGAACTGAACAAGTAAATATTATATTGTTGATAATTAGAATGCATTTATTCACCATTGGGAAAAAATACAAATAAGGAAAAAGGAAAAGCTAAAATGAGTGTAGTGGTATTGAAAGGGAATGGGAATCAGAGGATCAGTATGAATTTATGATAGGATCCACACACACATGCAAATGCACGCATATACACACAGATGCAGACATGTAGACACGCATACAGGCATAGTTAGCATACTTAACATGTTTCCTCATTTTGTCTACTGAGAGGGACTTGAAGCAATGATACCTTACTAGCAATGAGCCCATGGTACATTCAGATCTTGGTTTTTCAATATGATTCTCTAATAAAGAATGAATATGATTCTTTGAAGAGGGTTGAGGCATGAAAAATACAAGATGACCATGAAACTTTCTGTCATGCCAGAAAACACCCAATTCATTATGCACATGAGTCAGAAGCCACCTTGAAGATGTTCCCAGTGGCCAAATCTGGTATGAATTGCACCAAAAAATAAATAATAATAGTAATTTATTATAATCCCTACAATAACATATATATCCATGGATTCATGTTGAAATACATACATGCATACAGACAGATACCATACATAAATGAAAAGGAGCAGTTGTCCCTTCTAAAATCCCAATTAATAAGTATGAAGGTAAGAGGTTAATCTAAAATCTCCATGATCATGAAGGTAAACACCACCATGATCATCGTTTCAGGTAAGATCCAAAAATGGTTATTAAAAGTATCCAGTGAAAATTTGAGGAAAAATAGTGTTTGCCTGGCTTGCAGTATTTTGCCCCAATCTATGCAACAACTACAAAGGAAAATATAGACTTGTATGGCAAAGAAACCCAACAGATATCAATCTTAATCAAATGAGGGAGGTTAATCTATATCCTCCTCAGAAAACCCTCAATACAATGTACTGCGAAGGGCACAACATTATTTGTACAGTATTCTTGACAAAAAGGTGTAATCTCACGAGTTCCATCAGGCAAACCTAAACTGAGGGCGTTTTCAAAAATAATGTATCTGTACTCTCCAAAAGAATCAATGTTATAAAACACAAAAAGGAAAAATTGAGGAATTCTCACAGAAGAGACGAAGGGAAATAACAAGAAAATTCACCATGGGATCCTAGATAGAATTCTGGAATAGACAAAGGACAATAGTGAAAATACTGATGAATTTTGAATTAGACTGTGGTTTAGTTAATAGGATTTTACTGTATTAATATTAATTTTTCAGCAACACTAATATTTATTACGATTAGTTCCCTGGTCTTGATAATTGTGCTATGGTTATGTAACATTTTTCACATTAGGAGAAGCTGAATGAGGGAGAACCAAGAACTCTCAGTGCTAGATTTGTAACTTTTCTGTAAGTGTAAACTTAGTTCAAAACATAACATTAAAAACAGAACCAAAAGTTTCGATGCTTATTGAATGCTTTATCTTCATACTTTCATGAGCACATTGCACATATCGACCTAATTGTAGGTGCCAAATAAATACATTTCTGAGTAAATCCTTGTTTTGTTTATTTTTTTCATGTTTTATTTATTTATTTTTTGGAGAGATAGCGTAAGCAGCGGAGGGGCAAAAAGAGAGAGAGTGAAACAGTGAAACAGAAGCAGCTCCAGGCTCTGAGCTATCAGCAGTGTCCATCGTGGGCTTGAACTGGTGAATTGTGAGATCATGACACGAGTCGAAGACAGATACTTATCTGACTGAGCCACCGAGGCCCCCTAAATCATCATTTTATACATAAACTATATGTTAATATTAAACATTTTATAAATATCATAATGTTAATTTTATTACAGTCAGGGAAAATAATTTTGTTCCACTCCTTTATTTGTTCATTCCAAACACCTATTATTTTACAGGCACTCTGCTAAATGCTGAAGATTAACAATAAGAAATAATTTTTTCATAGACACTACTTTTAGTAGAGAATAAAGACATTGATCAAATTATCACACAAATAAATGTGAATGATAACTACTATAAATGAGGAAAAAACATGACTTTATAAAGGCTTACATGAGGATTTGATCTTGTCAAATAATTCAGTGATGTGCCACAACTTACTAAAGATAATTTTTTAAGTGTAAAATAAGTGAAAAGATGATTTCTCTGTATGCAAAATTTAAAGACATCTTCTATTATTTGTTTTATCAGGACTATCATGTAGGTATTTTTCTGAGCTACAGACACTGATAAAATCCTTAATGGTTAGTCAAGAAATAAATGACAGTGAAACTTTTTATTATACTACAAAAGCAACTCCTGATAAAAACTTCAAAATACTACCAAAAACTTAAGCACACTTTGTATGGTAATATCTTTCCTCTTGTTCAGTTTTCCTGGCATACTTTTTTCTGTAATGAAAAAGTAAAGTTCGGTAAGTTATTTTTGAAGTTAAATCACCCATGCATTCTTGAAGTAAACCTCATTTTATGTCAGGCATTATTCTTTTTATATGTCACTTTAACAGAGGTGCTAATTTGGGGGGTGGTTATGTATGTATCATTACAAAAGCAGTTTGTCTGTAATTTAGGTTGTTTTTTTAGCATTTATTTATTTTTGAAAGACAGAGAGTCAGAGCGTGAGCAGGGGAGGGGCAGAGAGAGAAGGAGACATGGAATTCAAAGCAGGCTCTAGGCTCTGAGCTGTCAGTGCAGGGCCCATCCCGGGCCTCCAACTCACAAACAACGAGACCATGACCTGAGCTGAAGTCGGCCACTTAACAGACTGAGCCACCCAGGTGCCCCTGTCTATAATTTAGTTCTGCAGTCTTTTTCAGGTTTTGGAAGCAATATCATACTGGTGTCCTAAAAATATATTTGGGAAGTGTTTTCTCTGTTTTTATTCTTTGGAGGATTTTACTTAAGAATGGAGGCATCTCTGCCTTAAATAAGAAAAATCACTAACTGACCTGATGTTTCCTTTCTGGAAACAGTTTTACCAACGTATCCTTTTTTCTTTAATGGATGTACTACTATTCAAATTTTCTATTTCTTTTACTGTCAGGCTTATTAATTTGCATTTTCAAGGAGTTTGTCTATTTCACCCAAACTGTCATATTTGTTGGCATGAAGTTATTCATAACACCTGCTACTGTTTTCTGATATGGATAATCAGAAGCCAAATTTACCCTCTCCTATTAAAGAATCAAAAACCGGATATAATGTATAAACAGTGTTTTATAGACATCGACTAACAGGCAGAGCAGAGCTGTGATCTCTGAGAGGGGAATAAAGCAGGAAAGCACTCCGTCATACCAGCTTATTGTAAGAAAACAGCTTCTAGGGCACAAGACAGGAGGGGAAAACCAAACAGATCCTAATTATTCTGCTGATTTGAGAAGGAAGAGATTGGGCAGATCCACGTGCTAGAATTTGCCCAGAAGAGAACCAGAGAGGAGGTAGAGGGTGCTCATGATCATGATCATGATCTCATGATCTGCAGACATCTCTTGGAGTCTTTGGCCGAGTCTCACTTCATGTATGAATGAAATGACACTACCTGAGACCCAAGAAACAACCACCAGCAAATGTAGTAGCAATGTGTAATTATTGTCTTTTACAAAAGTATTGGCAATATATTGAAATAAAAACAAAAGAAAACATCAAAATGAAAAGCTAACCCTTTACAACAGATATTTAAAAAAATAACCTTTGTCATGAAGAAAAACGATAACTGTACTTATTTTCTTTAAGGGTTTACTCTGTGCCAAGCATTACGCATTTGTTCCTTATATGACCTTGTTCAAATAGATGAGAGAGGAGCTGGTGTTTAAAGAAGAAGGGTATTTATTTGACTGAAACACTTCTTTGTTCTGTCTCTTTGGGATGTGGAAAAAGGAATAACTTAGACACTACATAGGATAACATTATTTATAAACGTATATATTAGAACTGTACTATATAAATAAATATGTTGGTTAAAACTTGAAAAAATGTCCGGGTCTAATATCTAAATTGAATTTCTTCAGCTTTCCTTAAATTAAATCATTTTTCTTTGACACCTTCCTGATAATCCAAAACTTTCCTTGTTACTTAAAGGAAGTCTTGACAATATGCTCCTCTGGGAAAATTCATGGTGATGCTTGTTATTTTAAGGTGTTGGATCCACGGGCATAAACGCTGACATCGGTCAACAATCACACAACCCTAATGTTTGGAACATAGGAATTATCCAATTCTTTTTTTAAAATTCTTTTTTAATCTTTATGTATGTTTGAAAGTGAGAGAGAGAGAGACAGATCACAAGCAGAGGAGGGGCAGAGAGAGAGAGACACACACACACAGAATCCAAAGTAGGCTCTAGGCTCGGAGCTGTCAGCACAGAGCCTGACACGGGGTCCGAAATCATGAACCACGAGATCATGAACTGAGCTGAAGTCACACCCTTAACAAACTGAGCCACCCAGGAGTGCCAACAATTATCCAATTCTTAATTGATTACCTCAGACTTTTGCCAAAATCTCTCTTCCTTGAAATAGGCAGAAGAAAATGTTTTCCCTATCATATTTTTGTACGATTTCAAATTGCATTTATTCTTCCAACCTAATACATCTCAGTGTGACCCTTATAGTAAATATGTGATTTAAAGAAAACAAGAGCAAACAAAGTGTAGTACAGTGTTTTCACTTTATAAAATTATATGTGTACCACATCTTGGGATATTTAGAAACGAACGAAAAATGTTAATATTTAAATGTATTTTCATAATAGAGGCAAACTGTTTCCAAATGACTGTATAGGACTCACAATACACATTTTACCATTTGGTAACATTTCTCAAAACCAAGCACAAAAGAGTGTTTTTGACAAGGCTTAATTGCCCGGGTAAAAAAATGTAATGTGTAAGTGGGTTTGATATGCTTATTTTCTATGCAGAGTCATTTCTGTAATGATAAATAGTTATACTACATGCTTTTGGATTTTTCTTACTGAAATGATTACTTCTTTGAAGTTGCATAAGGTTGGGTGATTTGTTCTCAGAAATGCTTTCTGACAGGAGATAAAAGATACTGTTCTTTGCAGTGCTTTTCATGGTGAAGTGCAATTTTTTGTCCTGGTGCATTTATTCTTAAAGAACTTGTAAAGCTTAAACTATGATATTCCTTTAAAAAATGCAATTGTCAGTGTGATAAAAATACAGATTTTTTTTCTAAGCATGTTTATGCTTTTAATATCTAGTAAGATAATGTTGGCCTGTTAGCTAAGCAAGAGTGCCTCTTCATCAGTCCAGAAAAACAAGTTTCTCTTTTCTTTTTACCTTACAGCTCTCTTTCATAAGGCATATTTTAAAACATGGTAAGAAAAATCTTATGTGTGGAAAACTGAGTTGGTATGTGATTATCTAAGTTTGTTTTGCTATTATTCATAAGTTCATATACCTATAAACTAGTACAGATAGAAGCATACATACATAAAGGAAAGTCCTCCATTGTACTTGTATTTACATTAAAGGGTTCCTTGGTTTCAAAACTTAGATATTCATTAAATTTTGTTTGAGTCTAATGTATATAAATAAAAATGAACTCCTTTAGAAGTCAAATATAATTGTATACTTAAAATCCCTTTTAAAGGTACAATTTTGTCAAATTGTTTTGAACACTTTGGCAAAACATATAATTTAAAAAAAATTTTTTTAATGTTTATCTGTGAGAGAGATACAGAGTATGAGTTGGGGAGGAGCAGAGAGAGAGAGGGAGACACAGAATCTGAAATAGGTTCCAGTCTCTGAGCTGTCAGCACAGAGCCCGATGCGGGGCTCAAACTCACGAACTGCGATATCATGACCTGAGACAAAGTTGGAGATCATGACTTGAGCTGAAGTTGGACGCTTCACCGACTGAGCCACCCAGGCGCCCCCAAACATGTAACTTTTTAAGACAATAAGTTTGACCCAGTTAATGGTTCAAATTCTGGCAGGAGAGGGGTAGACGTTTGGTTTTCAATCTTTCCCCCTTTTCTACCAAATACCAGATAAAACAACCAGGATAATAGAGTTAAAACAGTTAAAACAAAGAAGCAAACTTGGATGGCATCTTAAACAGAATGTTGTGACAGGAAATCCCCCCTGAAACATGTGTCCGAAGCAGCAAATCACCTAAGAGAGCAGGAACAGAGGGCTTTAAAATCAGCAGAGCAGCCAGAGTGATAAGGAAATGATGGTTCCTACAAGGCACAGAATTTAGAAATTCTGGGGCACCTGGGTGGCTCAGTCAGTTAAGTTTCTGACTCTTGGTTTGATCTCAGGCCAAGATCTCAGGGTTTGAGAATAAGATGGAGCCCTGTGTTGGGGTTTACACTGATAGCATGAAGTCTGCTTGGGATTCTGTCCCTCCCTCCCTCACCCCTTCCCTCCTTCTCTTTCTTTCTCTCCCACTCTCCCACTCATACACATGCTCTTTCTCTCTCTCACAAAATAAAAAAGAAACTTAAAAAAAAATAAAATTGATAAAGGGATCTGCAGCCAAGCAGTAAATTGGATAATGGGGAAGTGACAGAATTCCCTGCAGGCTTGAAATTGACTGTGAATACCAACAAATGCACAACCAAAAAATGAATTGCATGGGGAGTAGGTAAAGGCCTCAAGGAGATCGAGGTGTTCCTAAGTGGTATAGGTTTCAGAAATCTCCATCAAATGTTCCCTGTGGGTGAATGGAGACTGCTTAAGAAAGGGATGGAGAGAACATGGAGAAAAAAGGATCACAGAGTCGAGAGGAATGGTTCCAGAGATGGCAGATCTGAGAAAATGCCAACAAAATACAGCTTAAAGGTGAGAGCTTACCTTTGGGAGGTAAGTCCTCAGTCAATTCATGTTTAGGTTTCCCCAAGATCAAGATATCTTTTACATCTTGTTGTGTAACAACCAGAAGATAAAGTCATTCCGTGCAACAAAGTAAAAGCCCTGAGAGGTGCACCGGAAAGCCTGTGGCTATGTCTGCTTGCCTGCGTCTCCTTCTCCTACTTAGTCTATCTTTACCTTTCTTGAAACTTTAGGACAGAATTTTCTACGAAATCCTGTGGGTTCTCTCTTAGAGACTTGTGAATCCTTTCAGTTATCTGACCATGTATTATTGCTACATAAGCTTTCATGCAGAATATGATTGGGCAGATTGCTGGGACTTCGCTGAGCTTACAGAGCTGGTTGTATAAATTAGGTTGCATCTGCTAATAATTGCATTATGCTCACTACTATATTGCTTGCTAATCCACTGATGACTGCCAAGTATAAATCTCACCTCTGGAAATTTCCCCTTGGTTATATTCTCCTGTAGTTATCAGTTTCTAGAATGTTCCCTAAAAGCAGTATCGAGGAGCACCCAAGAAGCATTCATAATTACACTCAGAGACCCAACCATGTTTATTATTATTATTATTATTATTTTATTATTTTGAGAGAGAGAGCGAGCAGGGGAGGAGCAAAGAGGTGAAAGAGAGAGAATCCCAAGGAGGCTCTGCACTGCCAGCATGGAGCCCAACGTGGGGCTCGAACCCATAAACTGCAAGATCATGACATGAGCTGAAATTAGGTCCTATGCTTAACCAGCTGAGCCACCCAGACAACCCAAGACCCAGCCACATTTACTCCATCCACTCTCCAGGTCTTGGCACCATCTCGTTTCAGGTCCTCAATCACAGAAGAGCTTGATTACTTTGTATGTCTAGACTATTGTTCAGCTGATTGCTTCCAAGTCAATCCAGGTCACAGCAACAAAGGACATTTTTTGTATGGAGTAGTCTAGTAGCTCTTTCCATATGACCCACAAACACTAGAGCAGTGATTACTATCCATTTCAGACGAAAGAGCATGATTACTTATGAAGTATTCACAACATAAAGTCGTTCCATGCCTCTGGCACACATCTTAAATCAAATAAAGAAACAACTTTATTCTCTAACATGGCGTGTCTTCTATTTAGAAAAACATGGCTCTACAGTCAAACACATTTGGTCCCACTGCTTTATCTACTAGAGTAATCGTGGATAATTTACATCATCCTTACAGTCTGCTTCTCATTTGTAAACCTGAATTAAATGATATAAAACACCTCATAAAGTAAATGTGATGAATAACTGATTTTCTAACTATTTATTGATAAGCAAAGAGAAATCTTGTGATAAATTATATCTCAGTTTATTTTAATTAGTACAACCAAAAAAAAATTCGTTCCTACTCCAATTAACTACCTAAAATTTTCTGAACATCTCTGAGTGCCTAGTGCTATACTCTAGACCATCTGATCCTGTCTTCATATTCAAGTTAATATCAGTCCTTAACTACCAGAGTGTACCACCCTCTTTTGTACATCAAAAGCACTTGTCAATATACTACATTTTGGCCTCATAGAGTAATTTAGCTTCCCAAGCAAATATAGGCCTTATACATAGTCCTCTGTTAATTGTGAACTCCTCGAGGACAGGGAGCTTGCTTCTATTACTGTACCTTCACCTACTTAAATGTTTAGAAACAACTGTTCAAAATGTTGAATTTTTTAAAATTATCAACACAGTTGATTAACTATCAACACATAGTTAGCAAGATGAATTAGCAAATTTTGAGATAGCATAGGAAAAAAACCCTAGTATAGGTAACCTTTCAAAAACAAGATTAAACATGAGAATCTCAATACCAAAATTACCAAGAAGTTATTGTATGTATGTATGGATGGATGTATGTATGCATGTATGCATGTATGCATGTATGTACGTATTTTTAATTTCTAGCTTTCCATTTTGGTTTAATTACAGAATAAGGAGAAGTCTCACAACTCAGAAAAAGGACTTACCCATACACTACACACAGTTTCCTCAACTGTTAATATCTTCATATCTTAATATGACCATAATGAAATTATCAAAAATAGGAAATTGACATTTATGTAATACTAGGAAGTAACCTGCAGACTTTGTTGAACCCACCAATTGTTCCACTAATGCTCTTTTTCAGGTAAAGGATCCAACACTGTACTTAGTTTCATGTCTCCTTCCAATCAGGAAGAGGATAGTCTTTCATGATCTTGACATGTTCAAATAGCATTGGTCACTGATTCCGTAGATGTTCCTGAATTTAGGTTTGTTCGATATGTTTTCATGAATCAACTTTGGACAAGGTACCACAGGTGTGACGTTGCATCCTTCTCAGTGCACAGTATCAACCTACAGATTATACTGATGGTTCTCATTATCAGAGAGATTCACCTTGATCACTTGGTCAATGTGAAGTCTGAACAAGTATCTCTAGATGACTTTTTTCTCTGAAATTAATATACTTGGTCAGTGTGAAGTCTGAACAAGTATCTCTAGATGACTTTTTTCTCTGAAATTAATATGTATTTTCTTGAAAGAGAGGTTAGGACTATATAAATAAGCTATTTCTTATCATCTTTCCCTCATTAATTTTAGCTACATTCTTGTCTTCAGCAAATATTAGTGTGCTATTCACCAAATGTTGAATTTTTTTTATTTCCATGGTTCCATCTCTATGTAGTAATTGGAATTTTTCTGTAATGAGAAACTGTCCCTTCTCTCTCATTCATATATTTATTTTTCTATATATAAGTATAAACTTATGGATATTTCCCCTGAGGGCTATAAGACTTAAAAGTAAATTAAATAAATAAATAAATAAGTAAATAATTAATTAAATTCAAATCTTATTTGCTGCACACCTTGATTTACAATAAAAAATAAACTACTTTAGGGGCACCTGGGTAGCTCAGTTGGTTAAGCTTCCAACTTTGGCTCAGGTCATGATCTCACAGCTGGTGAGTTTGAGCCCTATGTTGGGCTCTGTGCTGACAGCTCAGAGCTTGGAGCCTGCTTCAGATTCTGTCTCCCTCTCTTTCTGCCCCTCCTCCACTTGCACGCTGTCTCTTTCTCAAAAATAAATAAATCGTAAAAATTTTTGAAATAAAATATTTTAAACACACAATGACGATTACAATGATAATAGGTATAATGTTCCATGTTTTTATACAAAAGATAATAATAGATAGTAACGGATACAGTAAATGACAATAAATATAAGAGAAAATAAGTTACTAAACATTTCACATTCTGCATGATCTTACTTCTTTCCACTATCATCCAGAATTTGGACAAGATTGTATTTAATGTGACCCTCATCCATTTGTCATTTCCAGGTTCATCAAAGGGATTGAGTTCACACACTCTCAACTAACTCAAGCCTTAAAAAACAAAACTCAAAGTCTTCAACTTGAATGCTATTTCCAGCACCTGCAGGCTTTCTGCATGCTCTGTGTATTGAGTTAATTTTAAAAAATATAACATAAAAGAAATTCAGAGTAAGACATGATTATTAAATAAAACTGGAAAATGAGAGGGCCCACCTAAAATCTGAGAGACCTACCCAAGGGGCTATAGAATTGAAGTTGCTTTGTAACTATAATTCAAAAACTATCAAAGACATGAAATAGTTGGATGAAACTAAAATAATATGCATTATAATTGTATATTCTGAACTTAAAGTTATCATTTTTCCATAGAATTGAAATTTGTCATTCACTTTTGAAGTATTCTTGATGGTCTTGTTTAATTAAAGACAAATGAGGAAACATATATAAAAAAATAAAAAGAAAATTATTATTAAGAATAATACATACCTCAGCATATTTATTCTAATATAAATATGAACATAATGATTAAATGCTCAGATTCTAGAGGGAGAGAGACTGATTCAAATCCTTTTCTACTATTTACTAGCTGTGAGATACTGAGTATGGTTTTAAATTCTCTTTCGTAAGAGAGGATAAAAAGAATAGCAAATTTATATGTTAAAATACAGCTATTCATTTTGTAAGAGACCAGTTTTCCTTTAAAAATGAGTTAAGATAATACTTCTTCAACCTTTTCTTAAGATCCAAAAAAATAGATATAGATAGAATAATAATCATGAGAGACTGGAATAAAAAGCCAAGTCAGAATCACTTTAAAAAAAATTTAAACCAAGGTGAACAGACCAATGACACTTGAGTCACACACATTTCCTGGCACCGAAATTTATTGTAGGCACTCTAATCTAATGTCCCACTGAGTACCGGACCCATGTTGGCACTTAATAAATGTTTGATTAAAGGGCCAGACTATTTTGCATTTCAAACATTTATTTCCAGAACTTTGTGTTCTTTCATTTCAGCTACAGGCCCTTATTTCTACCCTCTGCATACATATTAAGTTTCAAAAATGCAAGAATTGGCAGTAGGTACTTCATGAATGCTATTATCAAAACTCTTAAGAAATCCAGATATAAAGAGAGAATTGCAACACATGAAAAGGGCTTGCAAGCCGTATGAGTGAAATTAAAGCATAGAGAACATTCACAACCAGTTTTTCCTGTGAAATGAAGATTTAAAAAAAATGGAAATATGCATTCACTAGCCAGGTGGATATTTATAATTTGTAGTTATTATTAAGGATTATATGTAAGATTGTTGTATGCTATCATGGTCCTTTCCTACTCAAGCTGTTTGTGCTTTTAAGAGAAAATATAATTCTCTTTTCTTATAAACTAAGCATCCAGTAAATCTAATACCTAAGGGAAATTCCAAGACTGAACAAAATAGCTAGACCAGGGATTGCCCAAATAACTTGTTTTCAGTTTTCTTTCTCGATGACCAAAATGCGAGCCTTCTCCAATTTGTTTATTAAAAGAAATTAACGGTTTTGTTGCAGTGTTTGTTTGTTTTGCTGGTAATTTTGTACTAAGATACGTACGTACCCAGACAAATAACAATTATTTAAGAAGGTGATTTTTCAAGGCTCTGATACTTCCCATATTTCCTGTAACTCAATGCTGAAATCCCTCTACAACATGGCTGACAGGCATTCTATTTCTCTTTGAACATTTTCAGCCATAATAAACCACCACTGATTTCTAGTCAAAACTAAATTAGTTAAATGGAGGCCTTTTGAAGCATTTAAGAGAGTCTGTTAAACTAAACTAAAAGCACTAGAAACCTGGTTTCACACAAGTTAGGCAATTTTTATTACTATACCATTGTAATAATTAGAAGTAATGTATTTTTTGCCATTTTATTTTAACAGACCAGAAGCTCAGCCAGATCCAGATTGAGAAGCTTTAAAAAATTGAAAATGTGGCAATTATTTTTAATTGCCAGGTTCAGGGCAAAGCAATTTAAAATTACTAGAGCTTCCATTTTGTTTCCAGCACTTTAACTTGGAAGTGTGTCAAGTAATTCTCTACTATGGCAATCTAAATTACATTAAGCCAATTTACAAATGGAACATTTTAAGAATCATAGATGAGGAAAAGGCTATTAAAATAAATAAAAATGGATATAGAAGACTATTGGAGTGTAACTATTCTGGACTGGGAGCAGGGATGTATTCTTATTTTTTAACATATGATATAGAAGGAGAAAAATCTTATGTAAACTCTAAACTTTCCTGGTAACACCATACTCTGAGAATCATGTTCACTTATAGGTATTATAATCTAAAGGGGTGCCAATCTACAGCATATCAAAAGGAGAACAGGTTGGATCATCAAACTGTTCAAAAGGCTTTATATGTTACTGTGGCTAGAGGGAAGACACAGAAGAATTTCCAAAGTTCTATGTCATTACTCTGCTTTCCCCAGGTGGGATTCTTGCTGTTATCCCTGAATTATGGCAGAGAGGCCATTACACAGCAGATGGTAAGAAAAGAGGACCAAAGTTTAAATTAACAACCATCACCACCAACATTAAGCATCCCTTTAAAACAAGGGGATCAGTGCTTTTTTTTTTTGCTTTTGTTTTCTGTTTTGTTTTTGTCTGATCTGATTACCTACTTATAATTTATCCTTGAATACATTATGGTATATTCAAATATATGCAACATTGTGTATTTTAAGCAATACTTTTATGTGATTGATCTGGAGCTGTACACATAGTATTTTGTGGAATTGCAAAGTGATATGTATGTTATGCCCCCCTTTAATTTTTAGGAAAAAATAAATCTTATGTATTGAAGAATAAAAAAAACAACAAAAAAACCCAAAATGCTTTATATGTTAAATGAACTGATATGGTTGGTGTTATTTAGTTAAGAAAAGAAAGGACCAGGAAAGAAATTACAACTGTTTTAAAAGCTCTTGAGTAGCTGTGAGGTACAATCAGGATGCCTGTCAATTTCTGAGGAAAAACGAGGTTAAACTGGAACCAATGAACAAATGTGACCAGTAGGTATATTTGTAGTTTGAAAAAATAATTTTCTAGTAATTAAATTTAGACAAATGTGGTTAAAATTAGAGGTTTCCATCACCAAAAGTATATCTGTAAAGTCTAGTAGATTAAATTTTACCAAAGTGGTAAGGAGGGTTATGCATCAAGCAGAATGCAATATTAGATACATTATAAAATTATAATTTGTGGGGCGCCTGGGTGGCTTAGTCGGTTGAGCGTCCGACTTTCGCTTAGGTCATGATCTCGCGGTTCGTGAGTTCGAGCCCGGCGTCGGGCTCTGTGCTGACTGCCAGCTCAGAGCCTGGAGCCTGTTTGTCTGTGACTCCCTCTCTCTCTGACCCTCCCGTGCTCATGCTGTCTCTCTCTCTCTCTCCTAGAAATAAATAAAACAAACAAAAAAATTTAAATTATAATTTGTAAAGGCACCCAGGTGGCTCAGTCGGTTAAATGTATGACTTTGGCTCAGGTCATGATCTCACAGTTCGTGAGTTTAAGCCCGAGTCGGGCTCTGCGGTGGCAGCTTGGAGGCTGGAACCTGCTTCGGATTCCGTGTCTCCCTCTCTCTTTCCCAACCCAAGTCGTGCTCTGCCTCTCTCTGTCTCTCAAAAATTATTAAACATTAAAAAATTTTAATACATTAAAAAAAATTATAATTCGTCTGGCATCAGAAACATAAATAGAGACTGCGGAGCCAGAAATTTGAAAGGAAATTCTCCTGGCATAGTAGTTTGATATCTAGTCTTATCTTTTTATAGGAAGTTACAAATTAATATGCATGATCCTTTTCTGTAAATTCAAAACCAAATCTGAAATTGGAATCAGATATTAGAAAAATCATCCCCTACTTCTTCTTATTGCTTCATATCCTTTCATCAAGAAGGTAAAATTCAACTTAACGACATGCCTGAGCAAAGACTAAAACAACTTCTATATAGTACACAGTCTTTCTCAAATATTTTCACTTGATATAAGCTTAGTATCAGAGGCATGTCAGTATGTACCCCAGGTCTTGGCGTTTTGGTTTGAAATTCCCAATTCAAGTAAAAATATTTCTTGAAGTCTCACTGTAGGTCTTTAAAATGCATTTTAATGTTTTGCTCTAGCAGAATAAAATTGTTAAACACGTTATATAAAGTTTTCCCAAAACAATTTTGGTAAAATTGATGCTTTAGAAAAGTGTTTATTTAATACACTGTGTTTATAAAATAACTTGGCATCCCTGCCCCTTTAGGAAAACCTGGTCTGCAGTTTGAGAAAGATGACATAAAGATGTCAAATATATATCATATTGACTTTTATTTTAAACTAAAATACAATTGTTGATATTTGAATGTTATTACCCTCTTTTAAAGTTACTATATTCAAAACAACCTTTATTTAAGCTAATAAAGACAAATGAAAAAATATATAATTGTCAGAAAGCTATGAATATGAAAGAGAATGTGCTAGCTTTTCTCTAAAAGTGATAGTTAAAACTATTTTATATGAAGTGGCCTCATCATTTATTTTCATTTAAAAAATGTAAAGCATTTCAATTCCAATTACTTTAAATTAGTATAAAAGCTTTCTAAAATTGAGTCATTATAGTTTAGACCATTGGTCTAAAGAGCTATTTAAGGATTTGAAATGAAAAGTAAGACGATGACAAATAGGCTTCTTTGCTACCTATTGCCAGAGCAACTCATTGGAAGATGTGCTTCCAATAAAATATGATGAAATAATAGAAGTGACAGAATTCTCCATCCAGTAGACTGAACCTTAATAGTTACTTCATAGTCAGTGATAAAACTTAGATTTTAGAAACTAGTCACTGTATTGAGAAATAGAAAACTTGAGTATTCCACTAACCCGCTTCCCAAATACGGCAGAAGAAGCAGAGGGGCTGATCATAAAGAGCTTTGTGCTGTCTGATTAAACAGATTTTTCTTAATCTACTAAAAAATTTAAGAATTATTTTTTTAGAAAGATTAACTGGCTAGAAATTTAAATAAGAATAAAAGGATGTGATTAGAGATAGCATGGATGATTTTAGGTTAAAAAAATGAACATATAGAGAGTAGGAATGGTATTTAAAAGATAGTAAGTGAATATAAATGAAGATTCTGGTAGTCTGTTTGATGTGGAGAGGTGGAAAAGATGAAGAAACCCAGAAAAAACCCTAAATGGTTGGGGTGGCTGCATAAAAGGGGATGCTATTTTTTGAGACAGATCCTAATGATAAAAGGGCAAAGCTTCATTTTGCGGAGAAGGGGAAATTAAACAAGCAGTGTATTTGGATATGGATTTATAGAATTTGAGATGTGTATTAAATATTTGGGGGAAGACTCTCAGGACAAAAGTTATAAATATCAATCTGAGGCTGAGGAAAGAGATTTGAATTGGAGACAAGGATTTCCATATCACCAATTTCAGATAGGATCTGAGTCCTAAGACCTAGGAGGTATGTCCAAAGAGAGTTTATAGAGTATATTTTAGAGTATAGGAGTCCAAGGATGGAAACAAAACAAAACAATTATTAAAGGAATGTCTCACAAACAGAATATAAAAGTCACTTAGAAGAAAGTGTCAAGCAAAAGTATCCTGGAAACAAAAAATGAAGAAGCTTTAAGAGTATTCGTGTATTGAACACTTTCATAAGCCAAATAAATTAAGAGCCATATCCATTTTCTGTTGGATTTGATAATTGAATGGCTTTTGAGTTAATAATTCCAATTCAGGAGGAAAAATTTAGATTGCTTAGATTAAGTAATATGAAAATCTATGTTGGCGCCTTTCTCAAAAATCTGAGAGATAAGAGAAAAGGTAGGACCTTAGTATCTCTAGAAAAATATGGAATATAGGGAGGACTTAATCAGAAGAAGAGATTTTAAGATGTGTGTAGCCATAGGAGAACGAGTTAATATACAAGTACAGTAAAACATACGCAAGAAAATGCATAGTCAGTAGATAAGACCTTTCTAAGATTTGGAAAGAGCTAATGGTGAATTAGTGGAGGAATTAGGAGGAAAGAAAACCATCCCTTTTAGAATTTCAAAAAATGCAGATATAATTATTTGTAGTTTAGCTTTATCTAGTATCAGTTAATCAGCTCTTCTTTTCACCATTAGGGATTTGCAATCCTGATATGTTTCTCAGATTTCTCTATGAGTGTCTAATGTTGGCTGTGTCTATTTAGAGAGAGATGCCAAAGCCCAGACCCTATCCCTCCTGTTTGTGTGGCATAAGAAGGAAACTAGAGGCAGACTGGGAATTAAAAGATAGCTTTGGCCCTGCCTGTTTCCTGTTTTCAAACCCACTATGGAGACATGTACACTGAGTGGATCTGTTCATTTACCTACTACTGATACTTGTTCGCGTCCATTACCCTCAGGCACCTTGGTACTCTGTGCCCTTACTTAACTCCTTTGCCCAAGTGACTCAGCAGGCTATGCTTTTCCTGAGACAATGTGAAGAGAAGGAAAAGTGCTTCTGATAAAATCTTCTATCCCAAAATGTTCCCCATTGGTAAAACTTTTCTCTCTTTTCCTTTATGCCAAAATTGTCCCCATTCCTTGTGACCCAAACACCTTTCATCAGCCCATCAGTTATCTGAGATTTTATGCTGGATTTTTCAGGCTTGTCATCTTCTTTTTTTGGTTCTGTGGTACTCAATCAGAAGGAAATGTCAGTTTAAGCAGTTAACCCTTGTTATCAGGAACCAGTAGACATATGTCATTTTTTTGCTCTAAGGAACATAATTGTGAGGATAGGAGTATTTTCTCTATAAAAGTCCCATAAGGATGGTTTTCTTCACAGTTCTTAAGTCTTTTACTCTCTTTTCAGGAACATGATTTTCTATTCAGCCCTGCCTCCCAGATCTGACCCCAAGAAAACAGATATATTAAAAGAAATACTTTGTCAGGTCATCTAATGCAAAATAATCTGCTCATTGTCTTGTATTCACAAATAAAGCTAAATATCTGAAAATATGGAGCCAGGGTCTTATGAAAACTTATATTCTTTCACATGGGAGAGTTATCTTGATTCTTTAGGCCAGTTTGATGTGGAGATTTTAATTCTATACTGATTAAGTTTGAAGACACTTCTTCCTGACCTATAATTCTATAGGACTCATTTGGTTTTTCTCATCAATGTTGTGAAGTTTCCAGTAAAAACAAACAAACAGAAACACATGTGTGTATTATAGAAATTATGTTTTGAGTATTGGCCTTATATATAAAGTTGCTATAATTACTTATTCTAGTAGATTTATATGTATTTATCATTTCTATCATGCCATTTACCAACAGCCTGGAGAACTTCTTATATTATTTTCTTGTATTGTATATGTGGTGCTGATGATTCAGCCAGCTTTCATTTATCTGAAATTCTCTTTGTTTTATTCTCATTTTTCATGGATTTTTAAATAGAATATATAACTCTGCCTCAACAGATTCTTTTTTAGTCTAGCATTTAAAATATCTCCATATTTGTTGGAGACCCATTGTATCTCATAGGAAAACGATCACCATTTATATTGTTTTCTACATAAGCATTTTCCTTTTGTCTGGATTTTTTAAGAACTTCCTCTTTAACTTTAGTTTTTATCATTTTTTACTGGTATTAGCCTGGCTCATATCCTAAGGCATTAGCCTTATTTTTAGGCATAGATTTTGTTTTCCTGGTTCTCCACTCAATACTTGAGCTGCTGAATGAAATGTCTCCTTTCTGGCTGGGCCAGAATTTCAACATTTCTACCATCAAGTGTCCCCTGGCATCTCAGCCTTTTACATTTTCTAAAGTCCATAAGTGAACCTAATGAAGACTTCTATTCCCTCTCCCCAACATCTTCCCAGGACCCTTTTCTCTGATTATTTACTCTCTAGAGTTCAGTTGCCTTCACAACCTGGAATGGATTATCTGTCCTTCTGTCGTGAGACATCTACTCCAGTTGGGTTATGCCCCCCTGTATTTTGACAAGAAGAGACCATATGTAGGAACCCAGGGCAATCATGGGATCCATTTCTTAGTTTTTTATTTTCACAAGGATTACAATATTGCACTGCCTATTTTTTTAAATCTAAATGTTTATCTCATATGCTTTGTCTATCTCTATAATTGCTTTTGTCAGGCGAGCAAGCCTAGCGCTTTATATCAGCAAGAATCCAAAGTCTATTCTAAGACATATGTATTTTTTAAAGCTTTCACTACTAAGCAAGCTATTAAGTCTAGGTGTGTGTGTGTGTATGTTCTTTATTAATCAGAGGATGTTTTCTTTAAATCTTAGTTTGATCATGGATTGACAGATGGAATACTGTTAAGGTATAAAATTTCCCCAAATTAATCTGTAGATTTAAATCACTTACAAAATACCTGCACCAAAAGCTTAATAAATGGTAATATTAATTATAAAATGAATATGGAAATACAAAAGGCCTAGAATAGCCAAAATGATCTTTAGAAAGATCAATGAAGTTGGCAGACTTCATTTAAATTCCAAAATCAAGACAATATAGTATGGCTTTGGTTTAGTAAAAGCATAAAGATCAATAGGACAAAAGTGAAAATCCAGAAATAAACTATCCAAAGTTTGGCCAATTGATTGTTTTACAAAGCTACAGCATTGGGGTGCCTGGATGGCTCAGTTGGATAAGCATCTGACTTTTGGTTTCAACTCAGGTCATGATCTCACAGTTCATGAGTTCAAGCCCTGGGCTGGGCTCCAAGCTGAAGCTGCAGAGCCTGTTTGGGATTCTCTCTCTCCCTCTCTCTGTACCCCTCTCCCCAGAAAGAGACAGAGAGAGAGTTCACTCTCTTGCTCTTCCAAAATAAATAAATAAAAACTTAAAATAAACAATAAACAAAAGAGTTAAATTTACAAAAGGAACAAAAGAGTATATGAGTACATTCTGTATTTCTTTTATAGGAAGTCTAAAAACAGATATAATTAAACTATGCTGATGGAAATCAGAACACTGGCTGCCTATGAGGAGCAGGAATTGCTAGAAAGAAGCACTGAGGAAATACCCAACATGGTAGAAATGTTCTTCCTAGGTTTTGATTTTGGTATTGGTTATATCAGCTTAAATATTTGTCAAATGTTAACAAATTGCCTCTTCCTGTAAGCGACCTGAGGTGATCTCTGAAAATAGTTCATTATTCACTTGATCCAGAAAACCCCATAAAATCATACATATCAAGAGGTTCAAATCTTCATGCTCACTTTAAGAGCACATGTGAAACTATCCAGGCCATCAAAGATACGCATATCTGAAAAGCCACCAGAAATCTGAAGGATGTCACTTTGCAGAAGCAATGTGTGCCATTGTGTCATTACTGTGGTGAAGCTGGTTGCTGTGCCTCAACCAGACACTGGGACTGGGCACAGGCTAGGTGGCCAAACGTGTGTTGAATTTGTACTGCACATGCTTGAAAATACAGAAATTAATGCTGAATTTAAGGGTTTAGAAGTAGGTTCTCTGGCCATTGAGCACATCCGGGCGAACAAAGCCCCCAAGATACGGCATAGAATTTACAAGGCTCATGGTCAGATTAACCCATAAATGAGATCTTTCTATCACATTGAGATGAGACTTAACTGAAAAAGAGTAGATTGTTTCTAAATCAGATGACTCTGCACAGAAGAAAGAAGATATCCTGGAAGAAATTGAAAAAACCAAAACTTATGGCCCAGGAGTACTCTGCATAAAGTAAATGCAAATAAAAATATAAAAATTCTTCTCAATTTGTACACTTAAGATCTGTACCTTAATTTATATCTAGATTTTACCTCAAAATAAGTAACTGTATGTGCGCATGAGCGCACGCGCGTGCGCACACACACACACACACACAGTTACATACACACATTTAAATTCACTCATTCAAAAAATATATGTAATTAAATAAGAAATGATAGTTTCAGCGTGCCTGGATGACTCAGTCATTAAGCAACCAACTCTTGATTTCGGCTCAGGTAATGATCTCACAGTTCGTGAATTGTAGCCCTGTGTCTGGTTCTGCATGGACAGTGCAGAGACTTCTTGGGATTTTCTCTCTCCCCCCCCCCCCTCTGCTTGTGTGCTCTCTCTCCGTCTTTCAAAATAAAAACACAAACATTTTTAAAGTTTCTTTTAAAAAAAAGAAATGACAGTTTCCTTTCATTTCAGATCTTTCTAATAAAATCACCCATTTTTAAATTTCAATCTGGATAACTGACCCAGAATTTTCTAAAAAGTTATGAGTCTAAGCTACTTCTCTTATGATACATTCCTTCTCCCCTCCTTCCTTCCCTTCTTCCCTCCTTTCCTTCTTTTTGTCCTTTTTTCATTCCTCTTGCCTTCCCTCCCTGCTTCCATCCCTCCCTTTTTCGCCCTCTCACTTCCTTTTTTTGCTTTTTGTTTTCCTGTTCATTGTAAAGTTTGCAGAAAACATGATCCTCCAAGAAAACTGGCCATTTTAATACCTTGTTACAAATGAATTTCAGAAGGAATTAGTGAATAAGAGAAAAAATAGTTTTATTTATTTATGTATTTGTTTGTTTGTTTATTTTTGCCCCATTAACAAATGCTTCCCTGAGATATCAGTTGCTTCTTTGAAAGTTCTCTTCATAACAGCGATAGAGTATTATATTAAACAAATGCTTAGTACATGCAATTTTATACTAAATAAATAACACACATAGGGGCCCCTGGATGGTTCAGTCAGTTAAGCATCTGACTATTGACTGACTCATGTCATATCTCACAGTTGGTGAGTTCGAGCCCCACTTCCAGCTCTGTGCTGACAGCGTGAAGCAGACTTGGGATTATGTCTCCCTCTCTCTACCTCTCTCTCTCTCTCTCTCAATAAGTAGAAATAAATAGTACATTAAAAAAGTCTCCAGAGGTTATTTTCCGAGTAACTTTCCCTCTCTTCTTTTCTCACAGTTCACTGAATGTGTTTGCCCTCAAAATTAAAATATAAAGTTTGTGGTTGAGCTAGGTAGGTAATAAAGCTTTAAGTTATGTTTGAATTGGAAATATTTCATAATTCAGAAAAGACATATGCTATTAACTCAAGAACTAGAAAACCTATATAGATGGAATTCTTTTTTCCCTAATTTATACCAGATTAATGAAGTATTAATTTTCATGGTATCTGAAAAAGTCAAACATGAAAGAAAACACAGAAGGAATTCTGAGGTGACTCCCACCAAATAGCTAACTGGAGAGGTAACTTTATGATACTTGTCAGTTGGTGTCAAATATTCATGTAAAACAAAACTTGGTTTATATATAATATAAATTGAGAGTGATTTTTACTAAGGTGGCTTGCTGCCTGAATAGTAATCAAATGTTAACCAAATAGTGAAAGAAAGAAATAAAAGTTATGAGTAAATATTAAAACAATATACAAAATGAACGGTAAATGATATGAAAATATATTTAAATAACAAAATTAAATAAAGAATTAGGGAAGTAAAAAGATAATGAACTTTGTAGCCTCTGATTTTCTCTGTGTGTATATATTTATTATTATTGTTTGTATATTATATGCTATTATACAAAACATGTGTTATTATGTTTTATGTTTATTATATTATATAATAATTTATATTCACATATATTATATATTATTATATATACATATGTGTAACATCATACAAATCACAATAGAAAGTAGTTGGAATTGTAGAGCACAATAACTTAATAAATGTCCAAGCCATTTTTAACCTGGAAAAGAAAGTCACAGGCTATAAACTTATCCAACACTCTAATTTGTTCAGAAAGCTTAGGAAATGAAATAAGGGCTGGCAAGTTGAATTATGCTCTAAATACTCTATTCTTTTTGTGCACAAAAGCTTAGGAGCCTTGAGATTTATATAATGTGCTTTCTGTATTATAGCTATAAACAAAAGTTACGGTCATTGAATGATAAGCACTTACATTATTCAGTCCCTGGAAATAAAGAGGCACCCATTTCAATTTCTGTGTAAAGATAAAAATATATCTTTTAAAAATGTCTATTCAGGGGTGCCTGTGTGGCTCACTCAGTTAAGTGTCAGCTAAGGTCATGATCTCCTGGTCCCTGAGTTTGCCTCCGGTTGGGCTCTGTGCTGACAGCTCAGAGCCTGGAGCCTGCTTCAGATTCTGTGTCTCCCTCTCCCTCTGCCCCTTCCCCACTAGCACTCTATCTCTCTCTCAAAAATAAATAAACATTTAAAAAGTTTTAAAGTCTCTTCAAATAAGTGTCACTAAATAGCTCATATTTACCATTTTACTTAAATTATATACAAATTGCATGAATATATGAAGGTTGTTTGACTCTTATTATATAGCTCATCAATATTAAAGTAAATTATCAAGGAAAGAACAGTTGTCGAGAATTCAAGTTCTCCAGAAAAATGTGACACTGCTACCAGTGGAAGAGTCTGCCTTGTGTGAATGGAGGTCTCAATCTTTGGATTCCCCACACAAAGATTTACTAAGGATCCGCGCTCAAACGCAACCAAAAGGAAAGTAGCAAGCACAATGCTGTTGACTAAAGGGAAAGCACACTCTCAAGGTTGGAAAGCAGGCAGGTTCTGAGAGTTGCAACGCCCTAAGCTGTTTTGAGATTGGCTATTTGCTGCCTCTCTGGGACTGGAAGGGGCTCTGACACACAGCGGGTGGTTTCTAACGGAGGCTACTTTCAGTTAATTGGGAAACTCCTCCCACAGGTAGGGAGGAGGAGTTTCTGACCCTAAGAAGTTTGTACCTGAATCCATCATGGCAGCCTTTCTCCATGGGAGGGGGCGAGTGTACCCTCAACACAAATGCATTATAAGGAGTCTAGGGCTTACCCTGGGGCGGAGGTGGAAGAGGGAAGCATGTGTTTCCTATCTGTGGCTCTTGATCTGTCAGGTCCAAGGTCTTAGAAGCCACAAGATGAGGATGTTGTGCCCCTAGGTTTTTAATGTGGCTTATTTATCACCGTCCTTGCCTCCAGCTCCTGTCTCTATCATTTCTCTTTAAGGACTTGGGAATTGCCAGCGGGTGTTCTTTCCACTGTTCTGGTCCAGCTTCTACCTAACACCTTTTTGCTGTTGTGGCTTCCTGCAGTCTGAAAATCATCCCTTTAAGATAATTTTCAAGAGCAGCAATATTAACAATTGTCTTAAAACCCTCCAATATCTGTACTAGACTAACCTTTCCCTGGTTGCACTAATGTTAATTTGGTTCAGAAAAATATCCTTCTTTATGAATGTAAATAGCTTCATTTAAAATCTATAAACTTGTAAGTCTGGAATTGTAATTAGAAAACAAAACTGTTGCCCCATAGTTTTTAAAGTGAACTCTTGCTTTGATTGGAAGTCAGGAATAAGAGCAGCTATACAATTATGTTCTTACTTTTGTAACAACAACAATCAGTCAAATTGATTCAAACTGCCTGCTTCGTACTGAGCTGTGAACAAGGGTCAACAAGAGCTTAATGAGAAAAAGGATGTGTTAACTTGCTTCAAATGGCCAATCAGTTTCAACAAACTGAAAACCCATCAAATTATAATTATTTTAAAGTTTCAGTATGTTTAACCATAAAACATTTAATTTACCAATATTCAAGCTTGGCTTGGCTTAGTCTAAACTATAGATGACAGTATATCTGTGATTAAAATGAACAAGTCTTATTAACATCATTTTATTAAACATGTCTTCCCAGAATAACTGTTGTGAAGTGTTTTATATTATTTATATTACTTTGATTTATATTTTAAATTATTGAATGATTTTTTTTGCTCTCTGTGAAAGAGTTTTTGACTTGTTTTGCTGGCATCATTTGATGAATAGTTAATGACTGGATCTCAACAATAAATGTCTTTATAAATTTGCTCCTACCATTTTTACAGGTTAATTGCTACCTCACCTCATAAAGTGGCTTATTTTCTTTTTCCCATCTAACTTTCATTCTTATTAGCAACGTCTTCTGCCACCAAGAAAATGAGTTTTACTGTAATCCTAAAGACAAAAAAATTTCCAGTATAAGTGAAAGATCAAGATGGATTAAAAAACAGTTGTTTGCACTAAATTTAATTTGATACCCCAAAATGATACTACATTTCAGAGACGCTATCAAAATCAAAATAAAGCATGCTTTAACATACATTGTTAAAGTCAGAACTTTATTTATTGGGAAAATTTTACCATGTAGTTTTATATTTTTTTCTCTAATATGTCAGCTTATGTTTAGATACAAATATTATTTCAGATAAGAATCGTCATGGAAAATACAGATATAGACTTCAGGTTAAAAAAGCCATATGGGAATATATTGGAATTATATCACTGAGGGAATCACAAAATCAACAAAAGACCAGAGGACAAGCATCAGAAAATGCTTACAAACTAAGAGTTCATTGAAAAGCTGGGCCTAAGAAAGCCCAGAAGACTTTCCCCAAAAGTCTAAATCCAATTGGCTGTCATCTTTGATATTCTCTGGTTTTTATTGGTGTGTCTAGACAATTCACATTTAAAATGCTTACT
The DNA here is from genome assembly GCF_003009895.1 of Hyaena hyaena. Taxonomy (NCBI): domain Eukaryota; kingdom Metazoa; phylum Chordata; class Mammalia; order Carnivora; family Hyaenidae; genus Hyaena; species Hyaena hyaena. Next base: position 1,705,806 of record NW_024080985.1, on the reverse strand, counting down.
GATATAGTTGTGCCTTCTATTATCAGAATGTCTATTTTGCTTGTAACTTTTTTTTTTTTTTTTGAGAGAGAGAGAGAGAGAGGGTGCATGCTCATGCCAGTGGGGAAAGGGCAGAGAGAGAATCCCAAGCAGGTTCCAAGCTGTCATCACAGAGCCAGAAGAGGGGCTTGAATTCATGAGCCTTGAGATCATGAACTGAGCTGAAATCAAGGGGTGGATGCCTACCTGACTAAGCCACCCAGGTGTTCCAGCTTGTAACTATTTTCTATCCAATGCACTCTTGTTACTTTTTTATCTCTTTAAGTATAAAATTAAGCTATGATGGGCCTGCAAAGTGTTATTCTTTTTTTCTAAGTTTATTTATTTCGAGAAACAGAGAGTGTGTGCTCACACAAGCAAGTGCAGGAAGGATAGTGAGGGAAGGAGAGAGAGCATCCCAGGCAGGCTCCCTGACAGATGGCGGCACTAGAACTAAGGAACCATGAAGTTATGACCTGAGCCAAAGTCAGATGCTTAACAACTCTGCCACCCAGGAGCCCTTATCTCTTTTTTGTTTTTTGCCTTCTTGATTCAAATTAAGTTTTAATACAGTTTTACATGATTCCATTTCCCTCTTCAAATATCGATTATGCTTCTTTTAAAAGTTTACAGTGTGGAGTGCCTGGGTGGCTCAGTTGGTTAAGTGCCCGACTTGGCCTCAGGTCATGATCTCACAGTTTGTGGGTTTGAGGCCCGCGTTGGGCTCTGTGCTGACAACTCAGAGCCTGGAGCCTGATTCAGATTCTGTGTCTCCTTCTCCACCGCCACCCTCTCCCCCCAATTTGTACTGTCTCTGACTCTCAGAAATAATGTTCAAAAAATGTTTTTTAAAAGTTTACAATGTATATTTTTTCAGTACCCATTTCATTCTCAGGCAGCCTTACTCTGCTTCACGTGTGGCACAGTTTTTTCTTCTTCTTTAATGTTTTTATTTAATTCTGAGAGAGAGGGAGAGAGAGAGTGAGCAGGGGAGGGTCAGAGAGAAAGGGAGATACAGAATCAAGTAGGCTCCAGGCTCTGAGCTAGCTGTCAGCACAGAGCCCGACGCGGGGCTTGAAGCCCACGAACCGGGAGATCATGACCTGAGCTGAAGTTGGGTGCTTAACTGACTGAGCCACCCAGGCACCCCAGCACAGTTTTCTTAAAACAGGAATACTTCCTATTCTTCCCTTCCATTCTTATAACATTGCCGTAATTCTTTTATCTATCCATAAGCTCTTATCACCCAGGACATTGTTACTAATATTACACTAATAAGTTATCTATTAGATCAATTAATAATAAGAAAAATAGATTTTATTTATTTTCATTTATTTCTTCTCCAGCATTCTTTCTTTTACTACCTTTCAATCGAAGTTTCTGGCCATCCTAATCTGCCTGGGTTGCTATAACAAATTATTATAAACCAGGTGACTTAAACAACAGAAATCTATGTTTCACCGGTCTGGAAGCTAAGAAGTCAAAGATTAAGGGGCCAGTAGTTCAGATTCTGGTGAAGATCCACTTCCTGGCTTGTGAATAATCACCTTCTTGCTGTGTGCCCATATGGTCTTTCCTTGGTATGTACTGATGGGGAGAGAGGACAATCTCGCAGGTCTTCTTCTTCTTACAAGGGCACTAATGCCAGCTTGATGGAACGACTTTGTTACCATATGTAAACCTAATTACCTACCAAAGACTCCAATTCCATATACGATCACAAGGGGGGTGGGGCTTCAACATATGAATTTGGAGGGAACACAGATACTCAGCCCATAATATTTTTCTCTCCTTGATGTACTACTTTTAACATTCATTGTACGTCAGGTGTACTAGTGATAAATTTGTTCAGTTTATTTGTCTTACAATGTCTTTATTTCTGTACCACTTCTGAAGGAAAATGTTAATGGGTAGAGAACTCTAGGCTTTTGTCTTTCAACACACTGAATATTTCACTCGGCTCTTGCGTGCATGGTTTCTGATAAAAAGTCTGATGTAATTCTTATCTTTGCTCCTTCCAGGCAAGGTGTTTTTTTCTTGTTGTTTTTTCTCTTCTGAATTCTTTCAATATTATCCCATTGTTTTTGGTTTTCTGCAGTTTGAATATGACATTCCTACATGTAAATTCTTTGAGGTTCATCCTGCTTGGTACTCTTTGAGCTTTTTGCACCTATAAATGGTACCTGTCATTATTTTATAAAGTGTAGAGCCATTGTTACTCAAAATATTGCTTATGCTTCTTTCTTTGTTTGTCTTCTGGTATTTCACATATGTATGTTATGCTTATTAAAACTGACCTACGATTCCTGGATATTTTGTTCTTTCTTTTTTTAATTTCTTTTACTCTTTGCATTTCAGTTAGGGAGTTTTCTAATGGTATGTTCTGAAATTTACTGATTCTTTCCTCAGCTGTCGCCAGTCTGCTCGTGAGCCAATCAGAGGCATTCTTCATCTGTTCTACTGTTTTGGGCTTGTGATCAGCCCCTGTAGGACTTGGAGCTGAGATCCACTGTGATTACAGTGGAGCCCTGTTGGCCTGGTGGTGAAGTGCTCTATAAACTTCTGATAAAATGTCACTATTTCAGTCAGCTCATATCTCATTGGTAACCCTCACAAGTGTTTTCTCCCAGTGGTATGTGGTATCATATTAGATTATTTTCACATCAGACCCAACAGGTTTGGCTGGTACTTTGGATGACGGGCATGAGAAGTGGGGAAGGAATGAAAGATGGCTCCAGTGTTTTTAGCCTGACACTGGGAAGGGTAGGGCTACTTCTAAGTGAGATGGAAGCACTTGAGGAAGGAGCCAGTTAGAGGGGTCAAGAAATTTTTTTTAACGTTAAACAAATTTAACATTCCTAGTTTTCCAAAGGCCAATAAATAAGATATGCCAGACATCAGAATTATCTATTAAGTATGTTATAAATACTAGGTATAGAAGTAAGTATTTAGTGGGCGCCGAGGTGGCTCAGTCGGCTAAGCGTCCGACTTCGGCTCAGGTCATGATCACACGGTTCGTGGGTTCGAGCCCCGCATCAGGCTCTGTGTTGACAACTACCTCAGAGCCTGGAGCCTGCTTCTGATTCTGTGTCTCCCTCTCTCTCTACCCTCCCCTGCTCATGCTGCCCCCCCATCTCTCTCTCAGAAATAAATAAAGCATTAAAAAAAAAAGGTAAGTATTTATCCATGATATTTCTTTCATCTAAATAACCATCTGGTTTGGTAATAAGAAGAGAGTAGCCATTATACCTGAAGATAAAAAAGCTGCTGAGGGTACTTTATTATTTTTCAACAAATTTTCAAGTGCTGTTTTGCATATTAGAAATTCTGTAGAATAGGGACAAACACGATTACCATAGTGCCGCTGAAGGTGACATGCATTCCTAGACTTTTTCTTAGTACAAATCATCTTGAAAAGCAAGTACAGACAAGATTACTGCAGCTTAAATTATAAGACTTGACAGTTACTTAAAACTTGCTAATTTGGCTGAGGTAGAACTGTTTTTGTGAAAGATGAAGATAGGAAAATTAATTATTTCCATTGTCTTAGCTTCCAATAATATATGACAACACCAGAGAAAAGTTCCAGTAAGAGGTCACTCTTTCTTTGTCCAGGATAATGCTATTATTAATTTAGCTATCACAGAATCCACAAATTAATTTAAAGTGCCATTGCCAGAAATGCCTGTACACCTTAATTGCTTCTGTATTATTTATAAACTATACTGTGAAAAAAGAGAGAAATGAGAAACTGGAAACTATAAGGCTATTGTGTGTTACAGAAGACTAGCAGAAAGAATTTAGCATGGAGGCATTTATTTTTTTTTAACAAATATTGATGAGTACCTGCAATGTGCCAAATCACATTGCAAGGAAATGCAATTATGGGATACAAAGCAGTTTTCCTGACTAAACTCTGCAGACAGAATTATTTTATTTTATTTTTTGTTTCAGGTGTACCACTGGCAGCTATAAATCATTTGATGATTCAAATTCCTCCAATAATTAATCAACCCCATGGAACAAATCCAGAAAGTGAATTCACTGCTTTGATCTCTTCAACTCTTCAAAGAATCAGAAAGTTGAAAGACAGCTCACTTGTTCTTCGGGATTTGTCCATTAAAATTTACATCTAAATCCAATGCAATTCTAATGTAATTAGCACAATCACAAACATTCTTAAACAGGTCCCTTCAGGGAACTGAATGACCCCTGATAGGATATACCTGGTTTTCTCTTAATATTAAGCTGAGGGAGAATCAGATTAGAATTAAGTTGACACACTAAAGTTATTAATACATTAATATACCCAATGCATTAACTTAATCACACCCACATTTACTAGATTCCAACTTCACTTAGGCAGCTGGAGAGATATTTAGGATTTGTAATCCTTCAGACTTCAATCATACACTCTGTGCCTAACCCCAGTTGGAGATCTGGTCCATCTGGTACTTTTCTCTGTGATTACTTTGGACCATGAAATTACTGTTAATTTAAGAGGCTGGGGAACCTGGCTCAGGCAGTTAAGCATCAGACTTTTGATTTTGGCTCAGGTCACCATCTCATGGTTGGTGAGCTTGAGCCCTGCATTGGGCTCCATGCTGACAGTGCAGAGCCTGCTTGGAATTCTCTCTCCCTCTCTTTGCCCTCCCTGGGTGCACACTACCTCTCTCAGAATAAATAAACAAGCTTAAAAATATATATAAAGAGGCAAATCCATGAAAACCTTATCTTTTAAACAATGGCTTCATGCTATCTTAAGCCAAACTCTGTTCTATAACAACACTTTTGTTTATTTGTTATTAAATTAGTAAGCAAAGGATTTGTTTTTCCCAACTTCCTTTTTAATAGTTGTAGCAGATTCTTCAAATGGAAAGATACACTATGTCCATCTTTGTTTCATATTTCTCTGTTTCTATACCTATGACTCTGTACAATAACATTTGTCTATCCTATCCTATAAAGCCCGTTACTTCTTATTTTTCTGTAAATTCATTACATCCATATTTCTTAGGTTTGACCACTCCCTTTCCAGAAGCTTACATCATGATCTAGCAACTTCTTTACTTCTTTTATATATACATCAATACCCTAAATATTTCTCTTCCTTGCCTGTGACAATATAGGGTATAGCTCAGCCTTCTCCATTTGTTTGCTATCCAATCCTTCCTTTGTCACTTTATTTTGTCCACAGTAACAATCCCATAGTATTGCTGGTTTCTTTCTGTTTAACACTAGACTAATTAATAAATGTAGTAACCAGTCCTTGTTGTTCAGGGGGTTTTTTCACCTCTCTGACACTGTTCTCAGCTTTCCTTCAGTTGATATTTATTTTCAGATTGCCGTTGCAGGAAGGAAGCCTTTTTGGGAAACGAAACCCTATAATAAAGATGGAATCAACATTATATATAAGATTGGAAAAACTAATATGAATTCGTAATCTGAAGTAGCATATTCTCCTCTCTGAGACTCTAGAAGTGGCCTGGGAGTAGCAGCACTTTCACTCATCACCAGTGCTTTTCCAGTACGAACGTTATGGTTTATACTATTACTCAACCTAAGTCAACTGGACCGTTGGCAAGGCAGCTCCTTTCATGTCTTGAGTCAGGAACCAGCATTCACCCATGTAATGGAATAGTATTCAGTAGTGTATTTCAAGATGATGTATTAGTTAAATGCCCTAACAAGTGGAACTAAAGGCACAGGTACATCCTCATCTCCTAGGACATGACACCTGTGCATAAAATTAATAAGGCACTTGTGATTTTTTGAAACAATGATAATAAATCAGGTAGCCCCATCATCACGAGGAATAAATTGGTTATGCGATGATGGCCAAAGGTGACTTTAAAAATACAATGCTTAGGGCCACCTGGGTGTCCCAGTCAGTTGGGCGTCCGACTTCAGCTCAGGTTATGATCTCACAGTTCGTGGGTTCGAGCCCGGCGTCAGGCTGTATGCGAACAGCTAGCCTGGAGCCTGCTTCAAGATTCTGTGTCTCCCTCTCTCTCTGACCCTCCCCTAATCACGCTGTGTCTCAAAAAAATAAATAAAAACATTAAAAAATTAAAAAAATACAATGCTTAGTGAGTGGGGGAGCAAACAGTATGATGTGATAACCTAAAGCTTAAATAAAAGGATTAGCTTTAAGAGTCTTACTCAGCTAACAAGTGAATTTTGCCATAAAAAGGAAGCTAAACTTGATAGCATGAATTAGACATGAAGTATTTAGGGCCAATGATAAAGAGAATAAGTTGATTCATAACCTGCTCTGCCCTGAAAGTATTTTTTTCAGAAAAGGGATTAGATGGGAATAAGTAGTGCCTTAACCCTGGAAAATATCATGTAAATATTGCTACAGTTCCTAGAAGTTATAAATATAAAACAGAAAAATGATGACTTGGTGTTTAGTTTAGGATGGATTTAAATTAAAGTATTTTGATATGTTTAAATTGTTTATATTGCTTAAAAAATTGGGAAAATTCAAGACAATCATATAAAATAAATATGTTATTGCATATTTACATTTTGAGAGAATTTATTGAATTCAATTTGTGATCATTGTTGGTCAAACAGTTTTATTAGAACAAGTTTTGTATGTAATATACATAAATTTACTAAATTGAGCATGAAACATATTATAGATCGTAGAAAATGAAATGAAAAAGCCCTGGTACAAAAGCAAATATAATTAATCCAATGATGCAAAAAATAATATTCTTCTTTTTAATTTTATTAGCATTCTGCTTTTATTGTATCTTTTATACTTTACACATATTTTCAACTAACTATAGATTTTTTTCTATTTCAGTTCACTTAGTATAAAAATAAACACACCATTTTCTCCTGGAGGAAAATAAATCTCTCTCTTTATATATATTAGGTACCTATTTCTAGAGTAAAAATGCAAATCTTGAAGCCATTTTAACTCATCTCTTTACTATAGTCTTAATATCCAATCAAGCAAGAATTTTTTTTTTTTTTTTTTTAATCTCTAACAGGGGCACCTGGGTGACTCAGTTGGTTAAGCTTCTGACGTTTGATTTGCACTCAAGTCATGATCTCACATGAGATCTAGAGCCCGCCCCCCTCCCTCCCTTGGCCACAGACTGTGTTGACAGCTTGGAGCATGCTTGGGATTCTCTCTCTCCCTTTCTCTCTGCCCCAACCCCCAGTCTGCCTCTCAAAATAAATAAACTTCAAAAAAAAAAAAAACAAACCTCTGGGGAGCCTGGGTGGCTGAGTCAGTTAAGCGTCCAACTTCAGGGCAGGTCATGATCTCACAGCTCATGAGTTCTAGCCCTGGGTCAAGCTCTGTGCTGACAGCTCAGAACCTGGAGCCTACTTCAGATTCTGTCTCTATTTCTCTCTGCCTCTCTGTTCTCTCTCTCTCTCTCAAATATAAATAAAAACATTTAAAAAGTTGAAAAAAATTCTAAAATCTGTGTCTTCATTCATAGTTCTACTGCCTCCACTATATTAAAAGTTCCTTTCCCTAAACAGAAATCCCTAACTAGTACCTCTCTCTCTCTTTTTCAGTTTTTTTGAGATATAATTGACAAATAATATTTTGTAAGCTTAAGATGTATAACACAATGATTCAAATATGCATATAAGGCAAAGCAATTACCACAATGTTAGGTAACACAACCTCTCACCTCACATAGTTAGAACTTTTTGTGCATGTGGTAAGAACTTTTAAAATCTACCTTCTTAGCAGCTTCAAATGTACAATACGGTATTGTTAACAATATTCACTATGTCATACATTACAACCCGTGTGTACTTATAACTGGAGGTGTGTACTCTTTGACTAACATCTCCCCCTTCCCCTACCAGTGCCCTCTGGCAAACACACATCTTTTCTCTTTCTATGAGTTCTGTTCTTATAGATTCTACATATAAGCAAGATCATACGGTATTTGTCATTTTGTCTAACTTGTTTCACTTAGTATAATAAACTGAAATTTTATTTATGTTGTTGCAAATGACAGGTTGTGTTTCTTTTTAAATTCTGAGGTATATTCCATCGTGTGTATGTGTGTGTGTATATATATATAAATAATATATATTTATATATAAATAAATATATATAAATTTATATCTATAAATTTATACTTTTTATAAATAAAAAGTAAAATACTTTACTTATCCCTTCATCTGTTGATGGACACTCAGGTTGTTTCCATATTTCAGCTATTGTAAATAATAATACAATGAACATGGGATTACAGATATCTATTCAAGATAGTGATTTTATTTCCTTCAAATGTAAATCAGGAAGTGGAATTGATGTATCGTATGGTAGTTATATATTTTTTGAGGAACCTCCATACTGTTTTTTTATAGTGTCTGTATCCATTTAGATTCCCATCAACAATGCACAAAGGTTCTCTTTTCTCCATATCCTCACCAATATTTTTTATACTTTGTCTTCTTGATTATAGCCATTTTAACAGATGTAAGATGCTATCATCACTCATTTTAATTGTTGATAGATAATAATATTCATAGACACTGTGATCAAGTTAGGTTTTTCTTGCATGGCTTTATCATGTAAAATGTCTCAACTTCAAGCCTATTTCCTACAAATTCAGTGCTGTGCTTATTTGCTTGGCTTTCAAGAACATTCACTATGACCATTATCCTTAAGCAGATTTTTTTCTATTTTCCCACTCTCCAACTTGAACTATCCATTTAAGCCAAAGTGGTCTCACCACTAGCCTTTGGGTTTATCACTACATTAACAGAGACTATACATATTTGTTTAGAACATACTATGTACTCCGTACAAGTTTATTTAATTGATCTTAGTGTGTTTTCAAATGCCATGCGTAGGCATGAACATTCTGAACATTCTGACCCTTGGGACACACTCCTTATATCTCCTACATGTGAACATTCTACTCAGCACACTAATTTCCCACTGATCTATGACACATTCCCATATGGTTATAAACGATTATCTCTACTTTCTTCACAAGAGTTGTCCACTGAGAATATTGTACCATGAGCTTTAGCTTTAGCTGTTTATACAGTGTATTATAGCCTCCCTAAAGAAAATACATTCCCTATTTTAATATAGTCACTCTAATATCTACCAGACTGCTAAGCATATAAAAGATAATTAATAAATTACACAACTATATATTTATTGATAGATAATTTTATATACTACTTACTTTAGCAAATATTTATTTAGTAGCTTTTCAATGACTTACCTGCTTATATTCAATGTGTATATACAATGAAAATAATGGATGCTTTTAAAGTCTCTTCCTTAAGCTCTGTATTTATAGTGGGGAAAACAAAGATAGTTTCAATACAGCAGGAGGAAAACACACACTATTTGCAATGGGAATATAAAGAAAACAAGAGAAATGGAATTTCCAGGAAAATGGTCTTGCTTGTACAAAATATTAAGAAAGGAATACAGAAGATATGTATAGCCTTGCACTAAGCTATTCTTTTATTTATTTTATTTGGTGGTTTATATGTTTGCTATTTAATCTCAAACTAAAATGTAAATTCTTTGAGAAAACAAAGTCTCTTCAACTAGCTCTCTACTGTATCTCTGAACAACATATGCCTTGCATATGATATCTCTAAACAAATATTTACTGAACTACGAAAGCAAGATCTTTCCAATGACTTGGTTAATCGTCTTTTATGTGTCTGATTGTGTTTGGCAGAGGCTGTGGGTGGCGAGGCATAGGCAGTGGGGAAGAGAGAAAGTTTAAAATACGGTATACATATAAAGATTTTGACTCTATTCTAAAGACAAAGATAACCCACAGAAAGAGAGAAGGCAAGAGGAGTTACCATAATCAGATGTGTCTTTCGGAATGATCACTTGGCACAGGTATGGGTGGTATGATATTAATTAGAAAAGATAAGCTGTAATACTGAAAAACTTGGAGGTCATTGTATCCATAATTTAGAACCTAAATAAAATCAACAATAATGAGATGGAAATAAGGGTAGGATTACAGAAATATTTAAGTAGCAGGGATGTAGACTGATGGGTTCATTCTGGAAAACATCCTGGCACACTCATGAATCATAATTTATCATAATTTATACTCTTATGTATATATCACATAAAAATGCTTAGTTATATAAGTACAGATGTATCAGAATTTTGTCACAGTATCATATCTGGCAGGCAGACATTTTAGGCAATGTTGTTGTCTATGACTGGCAGAGCAGAATAGTAAAATATGGTGTACGCACACCATGAAATATTAGCAACCATTATTGAGCAACAGATTAGGGGTGGCTGGGTGGCTCAGTTGGTTAAGTGTCTGACTCATGCTCAGGTCATGATCTCACTGTTTGTGGGTTTGAGCCCTGCCTCGGGCTCTGTGCTGACGGCTCAGGGCCTGGAGCCTGCTTCAGATTCTGTGTTTCCCTCTTTCTCTGCCCCTCCTTCACTCATTCTCTGTCTCTGTCTTTCTCAAAAATAAATAAACATTAAAAGAATTCTTTTAAAGTAACAGATTAAATGTATATAAAGCACAAAATTGGATGGATTATAAAATTACAGCGCTTACCTTAATAAATGAGGTAAAGAATGCAATTTCTAAGAAAATTATATTTGCATAAGAATATGCATGAATACAGAACATCCCATTTACCAATAAACAAAACAAACAAAATATACAGTTAAGTATAAGAAAATAATCCTGGCTTATTTCAGGAGAAAAAGTGTTGTTATTTTTACCGGCATTGCGACAAACCTATATATTTCCATTAGTAGAATTGACACTATGATGCTTAGCTTTCTTATTCCAAAGCAAAAATACAGATTTTCACTTGTTCAAATCTATTCTTGACTTAAAGGCTAAACTTTAAAGGCAATGAAAATAGGAGGCATCATAAATGGTGCTTATTTGATTAACATCTTATTGCCCCTACGGTGACACCTACTGGATTGCCTGTATTGTGGGTTGCTATTCATTTCCTGTTATAACTTTGCTAAATGATTAAGTCGAATGGTTAATTAATAAAGTTTTTTCCAAACCTGCCCTCTTCACAAAAGATGAAGAAGGAGCACTGGAGACTTACCTGTGCCTCCTTTATATCCAGATTTTGGTGCTGTTGTAGATCTTATTCCATTGAACATAGTCCTATTGTACACAAAGACTCTTTCAGATATTTCTGACCAACCTGACAGCTGTTAAGACTTTGACATTCAGAGTATTACACACTAATTAAATTTAAATAATCATGGAAAGAAAAATATACTCATGAAAAATACCAGGTCTTATTTTGAAAAAGGAATTAACTATAATTCATGCCTAGAAACCTTATACCAATTGTTACCACTTCTCTAAGTGACAATTGCTGATGCAGACCTAGCTTCTTGAATTCCATTCTATCATTATCTCAGAAATTAAGAGGTAATCACTCAGGTTAAGTAGTTCTCATTGTGATTATGCTCTAACTCCCTGTCTCTATTGATTATCGATTGTGTCACCACACTGGAGGTGAAACTTTTTCATTCAAATGATCCCATAATGATGTGTACATCCTCCTGATCACCCTTGAACTAGTTCATTGTCGGCAGCATGTTGCAGAGCATAAATAATCATTGAAGTGCTTCAAGACTTTGGTCTTTATGCAACTACTCAACACTTCCTCAGCCAAGTATTAATGAGCTTCCACTTCCTCAGTTACTCTAGTTATTTTGTATTTTAAATTCAATTTGAAAATGTAATAGAAATTTCCTTTCAAAAGTGTAACAGAATTTACAAATAATTTCAATGATGCAATTTTTGTTTATATTTTTACTGTAGAACAAGTTAAAGGAAAAAATATAAATTATACTCTGCTTGTTAAAGATGCTATCATTTTTAACTTCTTTGAGAAATTAGAGAGGACTCATCACTAAATTCTCCAAGTTCAAGTTCCTTGAGAAGCAACACAGTCAATGGGACAACTGAGCTGGGTTTAGTGTTGCCCTTTTTAATGATAAACCATCGTTCAAGTTACTTAAACCCCTTTAATACTAGCTGTCTTATATATAAAATGAGAATAATACTGTCCACCTGTTTATTAGATTTCTATAGAAAACATAATGAATGGAATATAAAGAAGGGTATATTGAAAGAAGGTTATTATGAAAGATTGACTCACATAATTCTGGAAGCTGAGAAGTTCAATGATCTGCCATATGCAGGGTGGAGTCCCAGGAAAGCCAGTGCTATAGTCCAGCCTAGGAATGAACCAAGGAGGCCAATGGCATAAATCTCGGTCTCAGCCCAAATGCCTAAGATTTAGGAGTGCCAATATTTGAGGGCAAGAGAAGACAAATGTGCCAGCTGAAGTAGTGATAAAATTCACCCTTTCTCCACCTTTTGGTATTATTATTCAGTCCTTGAAGGATTGAATGGTGCCCACTTACATTGGTGGGGATGATCTTCTTTACTTAGTCTACCAATTCAAATGCTGATCTCTTTCAGAAACTCCTTCTTAGATACCCTAGAAATATTTTTAGTAGCTCTCTAGACATCCCTTAGCTCCATCAAGTTAACACATAAAATTAACCATCACAATCTTATAGGTTGTGGAGATTATAAATCATAAATGGGAGATGATTGGCCACAGTAGGCATTTAATACCTAGCAGATAAGATTACGATGATTAAGGGGCCCCTGGGTGACTCAATCGTTTGGGTGATTGACTCCTGATTTCAATTCACGTCATCATCCTCGAGTCATGGGATTAAGCCCTGTGTCAGGGTCCCTCATGTGTTGGGAACCTGTCTAAAATTCTCTCTCCCTCTCTCTTTCTCCATTCTTCTCCCCTGTTTGCTCTCTCTGTCTTAAAAAAAGTTACAATGATTTAGATATATAATAGCGTAGTAGATATAAGGGTCAGGGATTTTATAGCCTATCACAGATGGATTCAAATCTTAGTATTGACATATCAGTAATTTATTGTTCTGAGATTCTTTTCCTTCTCAGAAGTGTGTTTGTGTGTGTGTGTGTGTGCTTTGTTAAAAGAGATCCATTTACAGGTCTTTATTAATATTTTGTTGGAGAAGAAATGGGAAACTCCAAATTAAGATTCTTTATGCATTGCTGTTTTAACTGAATATCTTATCTAAATAATGACTAAAAGTTGTTTAAAATGTTTTCATCATTCCTTCCAAAAAGATTAAGTCTTTCTTATGCTTCTTCAAATTTCCGGTTTTGAATGCTCTTACAGGTTTTGTTCTAATAGACACCAATCACAGATAATCAATAAATATTTCAGTTATATCCAACCACAAAAACATGCATTGTGTATCCTCTTTCCATGTAATAAAAATCTCACTTCTGCTTAGCGTTCTGCTGTTTTTAGCATCTTATCCTCATTGCTTGCAGGTAGGAAGTCAGTGGCAGTAATTTGAAATGTGTATTTTCGGGGCGCCTGGGTGGCTCAGTTGGTTAAGCATCTGACTTTGGCTCAGGTCATAATCTCACGGTTCCTGGGTTCAAGCCCTGCATCCGGCTCTGTGCTGACAGCTAGTTCAGAGCCTGGAGCCGGTTTCAGATTCTGTATCTCCCTCTCTCTGACCCTCTCCCGCTCATGCTCTTTCTCTCTCAGAAATAAATAAAAAACATTAAAAATTTTTTAAAAAATTAAATGTGTATTTTCAAGACTACTTGGAAATTTACAAACATGAGCATAAAACCATCCTAATTCGCATTAGCTTTATGTCACAGAATAATCATACATCCAGAAATTTTTACAAGTGTTGTGTTTACTTCATGCAGCAATTAAGACCAGAAAAAGATGGCTTCCAACAAATGATACCTGAAATATAATACAGGAGGAAGAAGAGATTATTACCTCTGAAAACCGTTTAATCATAGCCAAGATATAAATTTTCCACTTTTATGAGTAAATTTAATCAAATTTGGTGATTTCAGATTTAGTCTTATTTTATACTTGAAAATAAAATATACACCGCCTCATTGTTTCACGTTAACTTAAAGTAAATTATCATGACTGTTGATTAGAGTATACATAAAAGACCACATTTGTATAGTGGAATATGCACAGTTCTTTAGAGCAGATGTATATATGTAATGTTGCTGTCAATTAGCATATGTAAACATACTAGAAGGAGGAACTTATGTTCAAGGGAGCTCCACAGAGTCTGTTATCATCTCTAATTTTGCCTTTATTCTGACGTCCTCATGTTATCAGTTGGTGGTTCCTTTCTAGACTTCTCTAAATGTGATTTCTTTATTTTTTTCTGCACCTCTTTACATAACTTCAAGCTAGCCAAATCCATGGTAGAACAAAGCTTGATTTTCCGACAGGGACCAGCAAGTATTAATGTGTGTATGTAGCTGAACACATTCAACTTTGTGAGGGCCACAAAAAGTCTATTAACACAGCATTGTGTGTTTACGTCCAAACGCATTTCCCCAAAGTGTTTGCGTTTGAATTTATTAGATGACCTTGTGGAGGTTGATGGTCATTTTGGATTTAAAATATGTGAAATTGCTTATTTAACTTCAGCTCAAATAACTCCTCAAGCTCCACAACCAATTAAAGCTCATCAAAAATCCTACTTCCATTACTCACCTCCTGGCTGGGAATACTGTCAAGTCTCAGACCACTTAGTAAAATTGTCCATGGTAATTATAATGTCGATAGGCTAAAGAAGATAAATTATTTTAAAGGACATTTTTCTCCTATGTATCTACCATATACATTGACTAATAATACATATGTTAGGGCATTTTGGAGGTTGTATGGTACTTCCTGATCATAGGATTTATTAAAAAGACAAATTATTAAGATGCTTCAAATATAAAACAGATACTTTTCACCTTTTATTTAAGAAAAATCTGTAGTAACTATGAAGGACAAACATTCAGGATAAGCAGATTGACAGATTTGACCTTTGACTCCATCAACATTGAAGTCTCAGTGGTGCTACTTATTAACAAGCTATTTATTAACAGGCAATCTGTCATTGGACAGTTCCGGACAGTTGATCTGTCATAATGATGATCTATGGTATGTTTACCTCAAAATCTCACCGCTGTGTATTTCTCCAGGGAACTTTCATTGAAGGAAGATTTTAGTTGCCCTGTGGCCGATGTTCCTTTATGGGCTGTCATTGCCCTTGTAATAAAGCGAACCATTTCTTACTAAAGAATACGCTGGTAGCGGTTCATGCCATCTCAAACTCAGCATGGTTCTCACATGTTCAGCTTGGCCTCTCAGTGTTACGCTCTTCCTGGAACTTTTTAATTAGCTTCCTGACATGTCTAAGCAGCTGTCTTCTGAATGAGTTTCAACTACCTACGGTTTTCCCCTCGACTGATGGAAAGCAACACAATGCAATTATGATTATTATAACATATATTAACTATCACCAGTGGTTGTAAATCTCCATCCAATCTCCTAATACTTCATGGTCATACAAACGTAAGCCAGCTCCATTTCTCTGGAAAACATTTCTTAGACTTTGCTTATATTCCTTAATTTAAATAATTGTCTTCAAACACGTATAATAACACTAATGTCAACAAAGAGTCAAAAGTTAGTATCTTGTTACACAATAATTTTTTATATTTGATTTTTCTTCCTTTAGTATTTGAAAAATACAGGTTACATAGATAATAATGAAATAAAAATAAATAAGAGATTTAGACAATGAGCTGGACTATGAAAAACAGTTACATTATTAATGTGCCCAATTATTGTTATTCCTATCATTCACTGTCCATTGTTTTTCTTTTATGATAGAATAAGGTAAAATAAGAATAAAGTAAGTAGAATAAGGTAAAAGGAAGTCATTCTGCTTTTTTTTTTTTTTTTTTTTGCAATATTGGCACCAGATTTCATTATTCAGTTGGGAAAGATGTTAAATATTTTACTAAGTTGATAACATTAAGAGTAAAAGAAAAGTAGCTTGGTTTATTGTGCATGATATGCTAAAGGATAATAAGGATTAATTATTCAATAAGAAAATCAGAGCTCTTTAGGACCTCCCTTTCTCCATGTGCTATTAATGTTTAGGAAGGAATAAAAGGTATAGAATAGAGATACAGAATGTGAATATAGGAATGGGAAGCACGTATGAATGGGTAAATATTGCTCTGCACAAACTGCCAGGGAGAAGCAGTTGAAATTCTTGTCAATTTATACATTCTTGATATTGGAAGCTTATAAAACTGAAGTATAAATAAACAATAAAATGTGTTCATTAATATGTCAAGTAGGATTCTTCTTTTTTATTATTTAGCCCAACGTCGTTCACTAGAGCTCAGTCCTGTCTCAGTCATATCCACTAATGCTTCCCTCATGGCCCATAGTCTACATTGTAATGAAAAATATAACTCTTGGGGCGCCTGGGTAACTCAGTTGGTTAAGTGTCCAACTTCAGCTCAGGTCATGATCTCACAGTTTGTGAGTTCGAGCCCCATGTGGCGGTCTGTGCTGACAGCTCAGAGCCTGGAGCCTACTTCGGATTCTGTGTCTCCCCTTTGTTCTGCCCCTCCCATGCTCATGCTCTGTCTCTATTTGTTTCTTAATAATAAATAAATGTTAAAAATGTTTCTAAAAAAGAAAAAGAAAACTCTTATCTTTAATAGCCATTAGCAAAACCTATAGGGAAAGTAAATTTGGAGAAAGAAGTAAAGATGTTCCCTCAACCATATGCAAAATTTATTGACTATCCTTAGGCTATTGACCTTCTTTTTGATTCTTAAATGACAGGATTGTTTTTCCTCTTTGCTTGGAATAAGACCTCCCCAATCTTTTCAAAACTGTCTCCTTTATATCAGTAAGTTTCTATGAAATGTATCCATCAATCTTTGTCCAATTATTGTTTTATATTCTTTATTGTATATATTGTTATGCATAACTAACTTATTTGTTTACTTGTTTAATTACTGTTTCTCCCACATGAGAATATAAGCCCATAAGAACGGCAGTATAATCTATTTTCTACACTGCTTTCCTCCAGAACTTTCATACTTTCAACCAGGGTTTGGGTTACTATCTGTGTATTACAGAAATCCACATTGTTGTTAAATGTATACTACTGAAAAACAATGATGATGCCTATAATTTAGGCAAATTGCCAGCACTTATTACAACTAAAATACATTACAGATAAACTCCAATAGTAATCCAACACATAAAACTCACAAAAAGCTAAAGAAATCTGGTCAAAATTTTGTTGTGGTTTAGCTTCCTGGGAGTTGGTGATTCATAATATGATAATGCATTTTAAATTTATTGGTCAATGTTTCCTGTGTCATTGAATAACATTTAGCTAGGGCTCTTAGGTACTTTTTTTATAAAAAGGAACTAGAAGTAGGTAAGTCATTTCAGCTACAATTGTTAGCTATCTTTCCTGCATGAAATGGTCTTAAGTGTAATCATTCAGTGAAAAATGAGACAATAGACATATCTGGAGTTTAAATTTAAATCAATTACCACTGCTTATGTTACAATTCTTGTAAGTTTTTTACAGAAATAATTGGTTTGTCTAAGGCATATACTCATTATTAAGTATTCCAGTATATGGCTGATATAGTGCCAAAAAATCCATGAGAAACTATAATATGGACAATAAGAAATGGGAGAAAATATATAAAGTGAGTCTTTGCATAATATTGTTCTTTAAAGATGTCTGAGTGATAGACTCAGTAAGGCTGTTTTTCTTATTATTCATAGGTCTGATAATGTTTAGTACAAACTTCCAGCCTAGAAGTGGCATGAACTTATGACCTATATACCTAGATTTAGGGCTAAAATAAGGTGATTTTTATCCCATTCTAAAATTTGTTTTAAAAAATATTATAACCCAAGGGTATTCTTACCCATTGCGGTAGTTATCTTACAAATTGTGAAAAATGATTTCATTTTGCATGGATGTTCTTTGGTGACTTATAGTTTACTTAGTGTGTGAGAACCTATCACTTATTAGTCAAACAAGAATTCAATTTTATTTTATTTTGATTTAAGCCAAAAACTTCTATTTCAATAAACTATTCCACAAAGGAAGACAAAAAGACACAAAGATAAATTCAAAACGGATTAAGGACCTAAATGTGAAATGTGAAACTACAAAAATTCTAGAAGAGCACACAGGCAGAAATGCCTCTGACATTGGCTGTAGTAACATTTTTCTAGATATGTACACCAAGTCAAGAAACACAAGGGCAAAAAGAAACTATTGAGAGCACATCAAAATAAAAAGTTTCTGCACAGCACAGAAAACAACCAACAAAACTAAAAGACAACATACTGAACAGAAGATATTTGCAATTGACATTTCTGATAAAGACTTAGTATTCAAAATATATTAAAAAATTTTAAACAAAAGTCTTTTGGTTTTTGGTTCTTGAACTTTAATAAAAGGCTGACTATGTTTCCTTGAATATTACTTGGTCATTTTGACAGGCATAAAGCAGTTACCATTTCTATCCTGCCTTGTCAGAGCCACGTTCTCTCTTAGCTTTAACATGATTTGGAATCATTCTTTCTTGCTTTGTACATAGCTTTTTATCTTGTAAGTCTTCCCCATAATGATATGCTCTTCCATCTTCTCCGTTTGCTTTTGCATAACACTAACAGGGTACAATTTGTAAACGTGATTATCACTCATGTTCTCATGTGTCATTTGTTATATAAAAATCTATCACAAAACTTAGTGACTTCTATTATGCTTATAAGTTATAATTCAGTCAGGGCTCTGCAGGGTGAACCTCTCTCCAGTCTGCTGGCCTCAAGCGAGGGCTACAAGTTAATGAAGGCTCTTTCACTCAAATGTCTGGCAGTTAATATTTGTTCTTGGTTGAGATCATAGGAAGGACCGTGGCCAAACACCAGTCAGTACTTTCTGCAGGTGGCCGTTTGGCTCCCTCACAACATGGTGACTGGGTTCTAAGCAAATGTACCATGTCCTGTAAGAACCAGGTAGATCAGGCAGACACTATTTGCCTCTTACAACCAAGACCCAGATGTCATGCAGTGAGATTTCTACCACGTTCTGTTATTGTACTACTACATTGTTTGAATTGGGTGGCACTAGTAGATAGAGGTTGCTTCTGCTACGAGGATTTTGCATCCATGATTTTTTTCATGTAATAATAAAACAGAGTTCATTGTATCATAAAATATAAAGATGTCATTAAATACTAATACTACAAAGGTAGTAATTGTGCACTCAGACTATTTTACAAATGTACTCTTTTGCATCCTTAAAAGATTATTCTGTAAGCCTGAAGCTACTTACTCTGGTTAATAATGACTTTAAATGACTGATGTTTAATTTTAAAACTTACCAGAAATTTAATCTAGATGTTAGTACCTTTTAGAAAAATTCCTATCCTTTTTATCTGAACATTAAAATAAGATTGTTTTTATTTTTTTAAAGATTACTTCAGGGGCACTTGGGTGCTTCAGTCAGTTAGTTAAGCATCCGACTTCAGCTCAGGTCATGATCTCACAGTTTGTGAGTTCAAGCCCTGCTTCAGGCTCTGCACTGAGAGCTCAGAGTGTGGAACCTACTTGAGATTCTGTGTCTCCCTTTCTCCCTCTCCCTCTGCTGCTTGTGCTCTCTCTCTCTGTCTCTCAAAATAAATAAATAAACATTAAAAAAATTCAAAGATTACTTTACTTATTGGTAAATCTTACATGAGTAGTTCTTAAGTTCTACTGGTTTCCAATTGTTTTCAATTCTTCTCTCCTTTCTTTTTAATCTTTAATATTTGCTTTTCTGGCACTTCCTTTTACTCTGATTAATTTCATAACAAAGTTTCCATCACAGTGTCTAAATACAAACCCCTGTAATTCTATGGAATAAGATACTCTTTGTATAAAACAGGAATTTGGGAGCCACTGCTCTATCACTTGAGGTTATTTTTCTCTATTCTATTTTACATTAAACTATATTCAGTGCATTTTCTCTCGATTTAAGCCCTGTCTGTGAAATGAGCATCACAAATGGCATGAAATTAAATAAAATAAAGGAAATAACTCTTTCATTATTCATGAATTCACTAAACAAATATTTATTAAGAACTCATAGTGGATGGAGAGGAGCTACTCTTTATTCAAGGGAACATTTAATTAAATCATCATCTCAGTAAAAGTCAGATGCTAAAAGGAAAATAAAAGTAGGAAAACAAAGGATAAAATACAGAAAGCTCACAATAGAGAGTATTAATCAAATGCAATTCCCTACTGATTCATCTATTTTAACATACCATTTCGCAGAAACAGGTTTGTTTTGAAAAAATTGTTTTTACTAGTCATTACTTTTTCCTATATTTTTCTTTCTTGTAGCATGCAATAAATACGAGTTCTTGAAATATTGATATAATTTTCTGAAAATATCAAAGTATATTAATAAAAATAGAAGGCAGACTTTTAGCTTTCTTCCTATGACTTTTAAATTTAATAATTCCAATTGACTTGATGAGGCACAAGTAAATCAGCTTAACTGACTCTTGACTGTAATATGTATGTAAATGTTTTTTGCATTCGAATTGTGAAACGATCAGAAACTGATGTGGCCAGAGTTGAATATTCTAATTCTCTGAAGGAAGGCTTGGAATGAATAAGGCATGCAATGAAATTTTGTAAAACATGTTGGAAGCCCAGTGACCTTAATGTCCTGCATCTCAAATGGGTAGAGGAAAACAACAACAACAACAACAACAAAACAAAATAAAACAGATTTTTGCAGTAAGCTGTATGATAACATCAATCACCTTCCTATGATCAAAGCTGTATACGTAATTATTGTATTTAGAATATTGAATATTATGATGTGGTGACCTTTTCCTGATGCACAGATGTCCTCAGCATATGATAACGCATGGGGGGAAGACATTCAAAATTTTATTTTCTTTTATTTTATTTGATCTGTCACTGTATTCACAAAGAGAATTAGCTATTCTTTATGTCCACAGGATGAGGTGAGGAGAAAAAAATGTTTGCTGCTATTTGAATACTAGTATTAAAATTGTGGGAAAAAGTGGGCCCTTCTTTTCTATTTTTAAGTGGTTGATCTTGATGTATTTATTTTTTTAATTGAAGTATATTTAATATGCAGTGTTATATTAGTTTCAGGTGTATGATAAAATCATTCAGTGTTTCTATACATTACTCAGTGCTCATTATGATCATTGTACTCAATCCCATTTATCTATTTCACCCATCCCCTCACCCACCTCTCTTCTGCCAACTACCAGTTTGTCCTCTTTTTAAGAGTCTTATTTTTCTCTTCCCTCTTTTTTTCTTCTTTTGCTTCTCAAATTCCACATATCCATGAAACCCTATGCTATTTGTCTTTCTCTGTTGGACTTAAAAACGGACCCTCCTTACTCTATAGTGGAAATTGATAAATCATTTCAATGGAAAAATTCATATCCATGTCATTTAAATATATATGTCTTTTGATCTAAAATTTTAATTTCCAATTAAAAGAAAATATTACTGAAAAGGATCACAGTGTTCCACAATTTTTTTAATGTAGGATATTCATTATAAAAAGTGGAATACTTATTATAGTATTGTTTATAATTGAAAATGTCAAGTAGAAGATTCAATGAATAAATACACACGATGGGAAACTTGAAAGCCACACATTGGTTGTAGATTAATATATAATATATAACATGTAATTATTTGAAATATAGTAGCATATTATATATATAGCAAATAACAAATGAGTTAATACATTATAATAATATAATTAATATTTAATAATAGAGGAAATATGTATGTGATGTTGATAAACTGTTAACTGGGAGATGATTACAAAATATTATTCTGCTGTTTCAGAGTAGAGATGTGCTTATTTATGTACTCATATTAATGAAGTGAAGCAAAAAAGACTTCTGCAATATTCATCACAAAGTTAACCACAGTACCTATGTTTTTATGAGGACACAGATGCATTTGGTATCCTTTTTTTAAATTTTTTGAATTTTCTATAACAAACTTAAGAATCAAACCAGTACATGTTCTCTGTATCAAAGAGGAAAAACCTTATGCCATAAACAAATTCAGGAATGGAACCTACCAGAAGGAAGTTTATCTTCACAATGAATCTCAAACGGTCATGAATTTGGGTTAAATTCTCCAAAGAACTGTTAAAGCTTGATTATTTAACATATCACATTTTCTTCTTCATGCACACAGTACTCTCTACATTGGTGAGATCCTAATAAAAGTTGAAATGTGTTGCTTATAAGGCAAAACAAGCAAACAAACAAACAAATGCATTGTCTGTGACATAATTTTAATATGTGAAACATAAAGTTTAACTTGACTTTACAGCCTGTTTCCTGTTCACATCTATAACCAAAACTAGAATGTGCTCCAAAACTAGAATGCCAGGAGCTGTGATTCTATTTCTGCTTTTGATACTTAGAGTACTATGTTAAATTCCTTTAACATCTTTTACCATTTAGTCACTCATATGTAATATTATGGAATTAGCACTACTTAAAATGTTTAAAAAGAGGTTAAGTAATTTTCCCAAGCTCACATAGTAGATTTTGGAGCCATTAATACAATGAGAGCAAAAGGAAAACGGAGCAAAAAATAAAAAGTGAGTTTTCCTCTGATAAGCAATGATTTGATACCTGCTACATTCAAATCTTTTGGCACATAGTTTTCTTATGTGTTTTTCTACACTTGTGGTTCCATATCAGAGAATCGGTATTGGTCTCAGGTGTTGATGAATAAGAGACCAAACAAAATTAGCTGAATCATCTTGGAAAACGGAAGTCCACGTTTTTGAGCTCATGCATTATCTCCATTTCTGCCACCATGAGTATTTTGTTTATGGGCCTGTTGAGGGATGGCCATGAGGCCTACTGGTGTCCACAGAGCATATCATTTTTTTCTCACCTGATTAAGAGCCTCCTTCCCAGTGGATACCCTTGATGCATATTTACATGGGATTCAGTATCTTCATAGTCTTTCCCAGTCTGAGAGGTTTATCCACATAGCTCTTCCCTAGACTTCCTTGTTGCCAATCATCTAATCCTATTCCTCCCAGAACATCCACCCAAACTGTTAGCAACTGCCAATGAACCTTCAGAGATCTGCACTTCTGCCCCTCTCTCCCTTCAGACAAAGAAAACACCCAACACACTGCTTAAAGTTTTCCTGACTGAGTGTATGTCATACATAAAACTCTCCTTAGCCACATGAATGGCTCAGTCATTAAGTATCTGGCTTCAGCTCAGGTTATGATCTCACAGTTGTGAGTTGGAGTCCCACAAGGGTAAGCTCCAGCCCTGCTTCAGGTGAGCATAAGCCTCACTTTGGGTAAAACAGAAGCCCCAGGTGAGCCCTTTCTCTCTCTCTCTGTCTCCCCCCTCCCTCCCTGCCGCCCCCCCCCCTTGCTCACTTGTGCTCACTCTCTAAAGAAAAAGAAAGAAAGGAAGGAAGGGAGGAAGGAAGGAAGGAAGGAAGGAAGGAAGGAAGGAAGGAAGGAAGGAAGGAAGGAAGAAAAAGAAAGAAAAAAAGAAAGAAAGGAAGGAAAACTCCTTTCAGGTAAAAGCTATAGTGCAAAAGAAATCTGCCCACTAATATAGGAAACAAGAGGAAAACTTGTCTGTTGTGGCTTACACTCTGATTCGGAATAATCATCATCCGTATCTATGGGTTTCAGCATCGGAGTTTTGAATTGTATTTTTATTCTTCTAGAGATTAGGAACTCAGAATGAAAGATATTAAGCAGTTAATGCCAATACCACTGGATTTTCTATCACTACCAAATCCAAACCTTTACTGGATGGATATGACCTCTATCCAGATCAAATACTACCCCCACAGATTAAGCTCAGCTGAATAGGAGTTAACATGTCAAAATTACAAAAAATAACAATGGGGAAAAAAATCCATCATGAATGAGTTTCAATTGGCGAAAAAGTCATAGTGTTGGAAGCCTCTCATCCTCCTTAGCTCTAGATATTAGAATAGTTAGACCCTAAATTAACTGTTTGGTATTACTAAGGACATAAAAGACTCAAGTACATAAAACTGAGAGGTTCTAAAAAGTGAAAAAATAGTTTTGAAAAGAGAACCAATTCCCAACTTATATAAAGAAAAAGTGTTATTCATTCAAAATAAGCGAGACCTTGAATGTATAGCATAAGAAGTAAATAACACACATTGAAGAAAAAATAATTAAAATATCGTTCTCCAAAATATTTATAATACACCACAGAGAAACTTCAAGAAGACAAATTAAGAACAAACTTTGAGTCACTGAGGGTAGATTTAGGATTAGGCTATACTTTAAGAAGATATTTCAGAAAAAGGAAATAGAGAATGGGAAAGAAATACAATTCAAACAGACTATAATTTTGAGGACTTTCAAGAATCAATAGAAAAAACATATCCTCAATATGAAGAGTCATAATGAGCCCTGACCAAGAGGCAAATACATGCATAGTCTGATATGTTGTATTAAAATCACACAACTCAATGGCAAAGACAATTATTTAAAAATTTTACAAATTCTCACCCTCTACCTCAGAGAGCAGCAGTTCTGGCTCGTGCACACACTGCTGTTGTGTTTCAATTCCCTGTTCACATTTTAGTAACTGCTTTCTTGTAAACTCAGCTATGGTTTTAGATGATGTAGGATATTTTAATATTTTATTCTGTCAGTAAAAACTTTTGAGATAATTCTAATTCAGCCTATTGCCAAACATGGAAGTCTACGATTTAACTTTCAATTCAGAATATTAATCACCTACAGTGGATTGAAAATTTTATCACTTAATTTTTACAGGACTTAGTACTGATCTGTTTCTAGATTTTTATCTCTCCCATCCCACTATTATGTGAACCTTTTAAGGGTAATGCACTTTGTCTCCTGTTCATTACTGTACCCTCAGCCCATAGAAGAGTGGCTGACACGTAACAGACACTTAAGACCGATTTTTTAGTACATGTATAATGAATAATGAGTTCAGAAACTTGTTGTTAACCTAATAATTCCCAAATCCTGAAGTCATTGTGAAATAATAGTCTATAGTTCAGCCTTAATTCTTACATCTGTCCATTAAATACAAACTTTGAAATAATAGAATTTTCAGTGTTTTTAAGTTTCATTTCAACTCCAGTGAGTTAACATACACTGTAGTGTCAGGTGTATTAAATTTATTTTCATATATCATCTCATCACATATGCCTCCTTTAATCCCCATCACCAATTTCCCCATCCCCCTACCAGCCTCCCCTCTGGGAACCAGCAATTTGTTCTGTATAGTTAAGAGTCTGTTTCTTGGTTTGCCTCTCTTTTTTTCCCCCTTATGCTTCTTTGTTTTGTTTCTTAAATTCCACATATAAGTGAAATCATATGAAGAATATTTCAGTTTTCATCCTACTTATCATATATCAACTTTTCTGTAAGTAAATGGAGAAATGTACAATTTTGTCTTCAGATAACCCTTTCTTTGATATTAATGTTTCTGGAACTCATGAAAAATTTTTTTCCAACTGTGTTATTCACAAAAACTTATCCCTCAAAACCTTAGTAAAATAGTATTATAATAATCTAGAGAGAGATGATGGGGAAGACAAGTTATCTTATTAGTTTAATTACTCATTACCGCGGGACAAACTTATATCCCACAGAGCTATTCTCCTGATAACTTTCATTTCCTTCCTCAATTACTAATTATTTACAGCTGCCAAAATCCATTTTCTCCATGATAACTCTCCTAGTGTTCTAAGAGTGTAAATATTGAATATGGTTGGGTAAACTCAGTATGGCCAGTACTGAAAACAGTACCTCAAAGGACAGAGTTTATTTGTCTCATAGGTGTAGGTATCGGAGAGGATCACTACATGCCATGGAGTGCCAGGGGGCAAGCACCAGATGTGATGAGGTGGTGGAAGACAGGAGTTGGAGAAAGGCTGAGCCAGAGCTAATTGGAGTTTCCAATGGAAAAGCAAGGCAGGGCCGAGTCAACAGTTTAGGATTGCCTAGTTTGAGTATATCTAGCAGTTTGGGGGCTACATGGGTGGCCTCTGGTTCACTGGTACCTCTGGCTCAAAAATGATTAAGGGCAGGGGAAATATTGATGTGGTGTGTGGGAATTAGATAAGGAAGTGATTGGAGATATAGACTCTGGATTGGTTAGTTTGCATATGAACAAGGAGCTCTAAGGTCTTTGCTCTAAAAAAAGGTTAGCCCTTGGGAGAGAGGCAGTTTCATTCCAGCCAGCAGGCATTTTAAGATGTCAAAGCATCATAATATACAGAATTTTTAAAAATGATTAAAACACCCCAACTTAATTTCACAGTGCTCTGCCAAAAAAAAAAAAAAGAAAAAAAAAGAAATGAAAATCTCATTCTCTGAGCCAAGTTCGTAAGTGGAAAAAGAAAACTGCAGATGATTTGCATATCTTTTGAATTGGATTTTAATCCAGTTGCAACGTTGGACACTATGAAAGAGATCGAACTTTACTCATCAGAAACTAGGAAACATATGTGTATGGATGTTTTACCAGAAGGCATAGTTCTTATTACTGGCGTCTAATCTTAAGATTTGAATCAGATAAAATCTTTAATTGGTTCTGCCTGATTTAGGTCATAATTTAATGCTAAACTAAGTACTTCCCCCAGTAGTCATTTTCCTGTAATAACAACAAAAATAAAATAATAATAATATTATTAACAAGCAGAAAGCTCTCCAAATGGCACTACTAGCAATTTATAAGATATTTTGAATTCTTCAAATTGAGGAGGCTGCCTGCCAATGTTGAAACACACTGCCAAGTCGTTATGTGCAGACCAGCTCTCTCTCTCCTTGCCTTTCACCTGTACATCTAACTTTCTATTGAAAATCTCTTAACAACATGCTCAATAGCTTATTAACATGTTCAGTGGGCTCACTGTTTATTACCTTTCCCCGACCCCCCAAATACAAAATACCTGATTCTTTTCCTATAATCCCCATCTTGATTTCCATCCTTTCTACCACCTTTGCATGCTTCTGATCACCAGTTCCTATCCCCCATGCCTCTTATACTATGCCTTGATTCTTTTAACTCATTCTCATCTCCAATGTCGCTACTGTAACTCATTCCATTACTATCTCTCACTTGGTTTGACTGGGTCTCTGCCTCTAGTTTGTTTTCCTTTCCCTCTACTGCTGCATGGTCTTCTTAAAGTGAAAAGAATTTTCCCCTGCTTAAAATTCTTCGTTGTCAGGTTCTGCAAGGTCCTTCTTTTTTTATTTTTTAATTAGGAGGTTTCTTTTAAAATTTTTTAAAAATGTTTTTATTTATTTCTGAGAAAGAGAGAGCAGGGGAGGGTCAGAGAGAGAGGTAGACACAGAATCTGAAGCAGGCTTCATGCTCTGAGCTATCAGCACAGAGCCCAATGTGGGGCTCAAACCCAGGAACCACGAAATCATGACCTGAGCCGAAGTCAGACGCCCAATCGACTGAGCCACCCAGGTGCCCCTGCGAAGTCCTTCTTGATCCAGATCCTGTTTAACCATCTATCCCATGTATTAAGCTTAAACAGCGCTTACCAGTGTTCAGATTATCAGATGGCCATGCACTATACAAATTGTCACCTGATACATTCTGTTCCCTCTACTTCAAGTCTTCTTCCTCACTCCCCAAAAAAAACAGGCCTGATTTTCCTCACACCAAGATGAAGTCAGATGCTTTTCCTAAGTACTTTCATAGATTTTTAGAAATAGGCCCTTGGTGGGGCGCCTGGGTGGCTTAGTCGGTTAAGCGTCCGACTTTCGCTTAGGTCATGATCTCGCAGTTCGTGGGTTCGAGCCCCGCGTTGGGCTCTGTGCTGACTGCCTGCTCAGAGCCTGGAGCCTGTTTCAGTCTGTGACTCCCTCTCTCTCTGACCCTCCCCTGCTCACGCTGTCTCTCTCTCTCTCCTAGAAATAAATAAAAACATTAAAAAAAAAATTAAAAAAAAAAAAAAGAAATAGGCCCATGGTGGCCATTATCACACTGCTTAATTGACTCCTTCATTTCAATGTAAGTTAATCGGTATCTTTTTAAATAAGCAATCAACAAAATAACAATATAAATGCTATAATACACATTTATGTAAATGTGTATCCTCTGCAACTTCTTATAGCATTTTTAAAAAAAGAACCATAAATATTTCTGAAACTTTTAGGAGAAGTGACTAAAAAATGGATTCCAATTAAAGCATCACTTAAGAGAGTCTGATGATGAAAATGGCTGCCATTTTGTTATAATATAAATAAAAGAATTATTAGAAAATGTTAGTTGCCTATTATAGATAGCAATTTAATACCCCTTCCTTTGAAAAACAAAGTCTATGTTGCCTCCCCTTGAATCTTGTGAATATTTTGACAGAGTTGACAGAAGTGGCTATCTGCGACTTTTAAAGTTAGGTAATAAAGGGCTTTTCCCACGGAAATATTATTTTTTCATTGAATATTCAGTGAATATTCATTCATTCATCGGAGTTTTGAGTCTTAGTGTAAGAAGTCCAGCTACTCAGAGGTTGTCACGCAGGGAAGAAACACAACCTCCATGAAGAGGCATGAAGTAGGCATTCTGATTATCGGGCTCAAGAGAATCCACTCTCCAAGTCATATCATCCCATGCACAAGATATGTGGCTGAAAGTCTCCAGTTGATTCCAGTCCCCTGGTGCTCCATTGACTTTAAATATCTGAAACTTTCCTACAAAACTAATAGGCAACCGACGGAATGGGAAAAGATAGTTGCAAATGACATATCAGATAAAGGGTTAATATCCAAAATCTATAAGGAACTCACCAAACTCCACACCTGAAAAACAAACAACCCAGTGAAGAAATGGGCAGAAGATATGAACAGACACTTCTCCAAAGAGGACATCCAGATGGCCAACAGACATATGAAACGATGCTCAGCATCCCTCCTCATCAGGGAAATACAAATCAAAACCACACTGAGATACCACCTCACGCCAGTCAGAGTGGCTAAAATGAGCAAATCAGAGAACTCCAGATGCTGACGAAGATGTGGAGAAAGGGGCACCCTCCTACACTGTTGATGGGAATGTAAACTGGTACAGCCCCTCTGGAAAACAGTGTGGAGGTTCCTCAGGAAACTAACAATAGAACTCCCCTAGGACCCAGCAATAGCACTGCTAGGAATTTACCCAAGGGATATAGAAATGCTGATGCATAGGAGCACATGTACCCCAATGTTCATAGCAGCACTCTCCACAATAGCCAAAACATGGAAAGAGCCTAAGTGTCCATCAACGGATGAATGGATCAAGAAGATGTGGTTCATCTATACGATGGAATACTACATGGCAATGAGAAAGAATGAAATCTGGCCATGTGTAGCAACATGGATGGACCTTGAGGGTGTTATGTTGAGCAAAATAAGCCAGGCAGAGAAGGACAAATACCATATGTTTGCATGTATAGGAGGATTAAGAGGAACTTAACTGAGGACCATGGGGGAGAAGAAGGGGGGAAATGGTGGGGGAAAGGGAGAGAGGCAAACCATGAGAGACTCTTGAATGCTGAGAAACAAACTGAGGACTGATGGATGTTGGGGGGAGCGGGGAGATGGGCATGGAGGAGGGCACTTGTGGGCATGAGCACTGAGTGTTATATGGAAACCAATTTGACAATAAACTATTTGTAAAAAAATTTTAAAAAATAAAAAAATAAATTTAAAAAAATCTGAAACTTTCAATCATAGCTCCCATTCATCATGGGGTAAAGACATGAATCTGTGAAGTCAGAATCTAGAAATATAATGTAATGATTTTTGTTCAATACCACTAACTTTAGAGGCAGCTTTTTGTGTAGCAGTAGAAAATTGAAGTGTGTGTTTATGTGCAGATAGATAACTATTTTCATATGTAGATTTATATATTATAATAATTCTATATATTCTTATACTTACATGATACATAATTTCCTTATATAGTCAGTCAAGAATCGAGTAACATTGATAGGAGATATAAGGTAAAAGGGTTACGTGATCTAGATTGCAGTCCCAGTGGTATACAGGCTGGACTTAGCTGTGAGGAAGTCAGTTAACCTTTTAGCATCAAGTTTTGCATTTTTAAAGTAAGGAAAATGATGTGTCTGCAAAGTTCCTATAATGCCAGTATCAAATCATATGATATACGTAAAAGTCCTTTTTACATGGGAAGACTGATTGGAAGAAACTATCTTCTTTCAAAGCAAATATGTAATTTTAAAAAGTCATGGTATCAGGCAGGTGCCAAATTAGTGCCTATATAACAGTTGTTGCTACAAATTTGCAGATTGAGAAATGCTTATGATGTCATGGACTATGATTATAGTCTGCCGCTCAAATGCACCACCAGGAACTGTAAGACACTAACCAAATCTAGAAGTTTCTTGTGCCCAAGTTGAAACTAAGCTTAAGAACTAGAACTATTTGAATGTTTTATGAAAGCGCTATTCCAAAATATAAACTGCTTTTTCTAAAATATGTTTTAAGTTTATTTACTTATTTTAAGAGAGAGGAGAGGGGAGGGGCAGAGAGAGAAGGAGAAAGAGATTCCCAAGCATGGAGACCAACACAGGTCTCCATCTCAGGAACCTGTTAGATCACAACTTGAACCAAAATCAAGAGTCTGACATTTATTCAACTGAGCCACCCCGGCACTCCTAAAATACTTTAGGAAAGCGTTTAGAGAAAGCCCTACATGCTTGCGATGAGGCTGTCGCCCCTCTAGCTTCCACTTCTCACCTGCACAGCTCTCCAGAGGGTCTGAAAGATCGCTTTTTCCTAGCTCAAAACATTAATGGACTTTCCACTGATGTCTCCCTTGACCATCAAGACATTCCCACCCTTCCCAACTTAGTTTTCTTGCAGTCTTGTCTCGGTTAATAGAAAAGTACCCTCACCTTCCATTTGCACAGGTCCAAACTCAGAATCTCCCATGAGTCATTTATTTCTCTCATAAATCACAGCCGCATCTATTCCTTGAATAAATCTTATTGATGTTGCCTTCAAATATATACAGGATCTGAACATTTCTCACTAACTGTATTAGTTTCCCTTTGGCCTAAGCCATCATATTCTGTATTTTGAAATAACCAAATAACTGTTCTACTAACTTCCATACTTGGCTTTATAGTGATGCTTTTGAAATATAAATCGGGGTGCCTGGGTCGCTCAGTCAGTTGAGTCTCTGACTCTTGACTTTGGCTCAGGTCCTGATCCCAGGGTTGTGAAATCGAGCCCCGTGTCTGGCTCTGTACTTGAGCATGGAGCCTGCTTGGGATTCTCTCTCTCTCTCTCTCTCTCTGTTTCTCAAAAATAAAAAATAAATAAAATAAATAAAATAAAATACAAGTCAAATTACAGTATTCTGTGCTCAAACTCTCCAATGGGTTTCCATCTCACTCAGAAGAAATTCTTATAATTACCTACACAATCTGGCTTCCTACTTTCTTAAATGATGTCATTTCCTGATATTCTCAGCTTCTGTCATTCCATTCTAACAACACTACATCTTGAATCTTCCAAGCATGCAATAATTTCAAGAGTTTGTAATCATTATTCCTTCATCTAGACATTTCAATTCATTTAGTTATTCATTCTTTTCTTTTTTAAAGTTTGTTTGTTTGTTTATTTATTTATTTAGAGAATCTCAAGCAGGTTCCACACCCAGCAGGAAGTGGAGGCAGGGCTCCATCTCACAACTTTGAGATCATTACCTGAGCTGAAATCAAATCGAGTGTCAGACGCTTAGCTGATTGAGCCACACAGGTGTCCCTTTAGCTTTTCATGCTAATGTTTTCTTCTCAGAGAAATATTTTGTGAGTATTTGGGATCAGGACCTGAGCCAAAATAAACCATATTTATTGCACACTACATAAATGCATATATCCCACCTTAGGCAACATCCATTTCCTTTCTTCGTTTTTTTTTTTTTGTTTGTTTTTGCAGATCACTTTAGTCTATCTCAGTTCCTCATTCCTCTTATTTTCTCTCTCCAATATCATTAGAATATATCCTCCATGAGGAGTTTTATATTTTTTATTCACTGCTATATCTACGGTGATTGTTATGATAACACTGGCATATTTAGTGTTCAACAAACATTTGATGAATAAGAAAATGTATATTCTGGTGCTCAACAATATAATATTATGTGACTGGTCTTTACCAAATATACATTGTCGCTCATAGCTGCATATAAAATGCAGCATACTCCCAAATGATGAATTTAGCACTTGAGGGATAAAATTACACACTGGTGAGGAATAGGGTTTATTTTTCACTTTTTTTACAAAGGGGATGAACCACATAGCATTTATTTTCTAGCATACTTGAAGGTAAGATTAAAATGCTTTAAAAACATTCAATTTACATTTCTTAAAAAGGAACTATCAATCACATATTCAATCTAACAATACATGCATGCACCTGCCAACAGACAAATACATTCATTAAGCCTATAGAGGGATGTATGCAAGTGGAAACAATACTGCATTCATATCAGTGAAAAAAGAAAGAAATGTTTTTGTGTGCAAATGTGCCCACTGGTATTAGTGCTGAATGTTAATAACATATCAGTACCCTGAAGTGACTAAATATATGCCAAAGTGTGCTTGCTGTTTCAATCATTTTAAATAATTTCAACAAATGCAAGTATTTCATAATTCATCTTTCATTCAGAGAGGTATTCTGCATAGTCTCCTTGGGGATTCATTTAGGACTAGCTTTTCTTTATTATACTTTGCACATAGCCTTGGGCTTATTGTGAATTTTCATGGTTGATTTTATTTTATACAAATGCCAAGACCATATACTTTCATTTCAATTCATTATTTCTGGCCTTAGCATGACCTTTTGGTTTTATTTTTATTGCCCTTTTCTCAATCATCAACAATCTTGGTTTTATTGAAAAAGTGCAGTCATGTTAGTAACTTTGGAAGAATAAAGTAATTGAGACCAATTTTAGTTTCAACATAAGTATTTTGAATCACAAAGTTAGGGTACTTCTCAAAGCATTTGAGTATTCAATGGTCATATGTAAAAATGAATATGTGAAGACAAAATTATTATACATTATCCCTGACTTCTGTTTCTGTTAAGAACAGAGGGCATCTTTGACTGTTTCTTAAATAACCAACTGTGTAATTGATGGCGTTTAGATGCCCTGCATCCCATGTTCCCTAAGCAGAAGATGACAATCAAACTTTGAGCATCTTCTTTATACATATTTATACATAATAGTTAAATTACCTTCAGACCTTGGTCAAAGGATTTATTCCTCTAGAAAATGGCTGATTTTATAGCTTTCATTCCTTTCATTTCTTACTTTAAGGAATTAACAGAAGAGAGGGAGGGAGGGAGGAAGGGAGAGACATACACAAGAAGTGAGGTGGAAAGGAGAAAGAGAGGAAGGGAAAATTCAGTAACCTAAAAAAGTCATCTTAGTACAGTTTGCAAAGAGAGAAATTAACCAGGAGAACTCTGGGGCAGTTGGGTGGCTCATTTGGTAAAACGTTCAACTCTTCGTTTCAGCTCAGATCATGATCTCCCAGTTTGTGAGTTTGAGCCCCATACAGGACTCCACGCTAATGGTGTAGAGTCTGCCTAGGATTCTCTCTCTCTCTCTGTCTCTCTCTCTCTTCCTGCCCCTCTCCTGCTCATGTTCTTTCTCTCTCAAAATAAATAAAATAAAAAATAAAATAAAATAAATGAATAAAATAAAATATACTTTGAGATTAAAATAGAAAATTCAG
Source organism: Hyaena hyaena (assembly GCF_003009895.1). Lineage (NCBI taxonomy): Eukaryota > Metazoa > Chordata > Mammalia > Carnivora > Hyaenidae > Hyaena > Hyaena hyaena. The sequence goes on along the minus strand of NW_024080985.1, from coordinate 1,672,038 downwards.
TGTGGTTAAAAATAATATATTTTAAAAATAATATAAAAGTTAACTAAATCTCTAAAGTATTGGACATTTGTGTAGACATCAGGCATAGTCCTTAATGATGAATGAAAGAGATAAAATTTTACCAGATAGAAGTAAGTTAATATTCTATGAAGTTATATTTCCAAATGTTATGACTTGAGGAATTGTTTTTATTATATGTACTCTGTGTGTATGAATTCAAATCATAAAGTAAGGAAGAAACTTTAAAACTCATAACTAAATAAATGAAAGAAAAATCCACCAATATTTATAACAGGGACATTTGAATTAAAATTTGTTCTCCAAAGAGTACTCAATTAAGCAACTTTTAATATACTGATCCACAAGTATTCATTAAGCTTCTAAAATAAGCCCACCCATTTGACAAACGATAGGAATCTAGTAAATAAAAGAGAATAATAATAAAGTGTGTTATAGCCCACCTTCTTCAAACGAAAGGAGAGAACCGTAAATACGATTTTTCAATAAAATGAGTCAAAAGACGTAATGGAAAGAACAATGGAGATAATGAACAAAATGGTGCAGCTTGGAGGGCAACAATTAAAATCTTCAGGAAAAGAACCTAGGTGACTGAAAATTTAAAGTTTACGCAGAGTCCATTATGCCATTTGAAAGGAAAGAAACATTCTAGTTGTAGAGAAAAGCGTTTATAGTAGATCCAGAAGGATTAAGACATTTAAGAAAATGCACTTCAAATTTTTGTTTTTGTAAATAATATGTCAAAAAATCTTTGTGACTGAATTTTATTATTTACGAAGAACAAAGTCCTAAAAATTGAATACTGACTTAAGGGATATAGACATTTGTAATACTTATTAATATTGTATGTACCACTATTGATATTGCATATTGTTTTCCATGACCCTTGAATTACAGACTTTTTTGTGCAACAATATTTGGATGACACAATTTATTGTTGATTGAGCTTTCAAACTGCAAATGAAAAAATTATTAACATAATTCATTTTCTTTCGAGATAAATCTGTTCTTTGCCTATAGAAATTTGTAAAATTTTCTCCTTATCTTTTATGATTATTCATATATGTAGATTTGTGCCTTTTTTATTTATATTCCTTGAGGTCCAGTAAGACTTTAAAATTAAGATCAACATGTTTCAGTTTAAATAAACATAAATTATTTATTACATTATTAGGTAAGAGTTCTTTAGACTATTTCCTTGAATTCACTAATTATTTTTCACTATTCATATTACTTTCTCTTTTCTGTAATCTATGGCATATTTGTTTCACTCAGATTTTATGCTTTTGTATTATTATTGTCTTAGATAACTTTTTTGACTATAATTAAGTTTGCAAAAATTTGTTGTTGCTGTTGTTTTTACTTTTTTAATTGTTTATTTTTGAGAGAAAGAGAGACTGCATGAGCAGAGGGCAGAGAGAGAGGGAGACACTAAATCTGAAGTAGGCTCCAGGTTCTGAGCTATCCACACAGAGCCTGATGTGGGGCTCAAACTCACTCATGATGAAATCATAACTTGAGCCACAGATGGACACTCAACCCCCTGAGCTACCCAGGTGCCCCCAAAATTTATTTTTTTTAAAGTTCTAGCCTTTCAGTCCCATTATTGCTGCTTCAACAGCAATATATATCTTTTTTGCTAATTTTCAACTTGCTTTTTTCCTCATTTCCTTGCTGAATTTCTTTACTCTTTACTTGTTCATAGATATTTTTCCATTAAACAACTTCACATATTCGTAGAAGACAGGAGTTCTTGGTCAGGGGCAGATAAGCTACACAGGAATGCATTACTTTTGATCTTATTGACAAAATTGGAAGTTTAATAAATTGGTACATATCTGATGAGGGTTGAGTAGAAAACCTCTATTTCTAGGTCCTCAGTGTAAAGCTAGTGTGCTGTACCACTGTAAGACAGGAACTAATTGGGTCATCCAATGAAGTTTCCTGTAATCTTCCTGAGATTTAAGCCAGTCCCACAACTCATCTGTAGCAAAGAGTCTTGTCTATGCCTTCTCATTTACAGTGGTTCCTCAGTTACTCTTCGGTGCAGGGATTAATCGACTTTTGTATACAGGTTTTGTTTTTGAGATCCTCTAAGAATTCAGTCTTTTCAAATGGATCTTGAGGCTCCACATTATGGCTCTTATTTGTTGCCCTGTTGCAAAACGTGAGTTGGGAAGAACCAAAAATAAGACTACATTCTGTTTAAATGAGATTAACGGCTTGTTATTTCATGTTTCAATTCCTTTTCCTTTCCTCCTTACTATCTGTTGTGGGGTTAATAATAATCAAGCATATAATGAGATGTGATTGGGAAGAGACACCAAAAGATTGGGTATAATGGCTTCCATGGAATGAATCTATCCGTGATTATTGCCTTAGAGAGGTCAGTTGCTGATAATGATAAACAAAGTGATCAAAGTTGGTCATCAATTACCTTTTTCTGAGTTTTATAAAAGAATTGCTCAGTAATGTAATTAATGATGGCCACTGTTCTCAACTAATTTAAAATAAGGTATCAATTTCAATAATAATAAAAGAAATCAATATAAATCCAATACGTTTATTTCTTTTTTATTTTTTTTTAATTTATTTCTAGGAGAGAGAGAGACAGCGTGAGCAGGGGAGGGTCAGAGAGAGAGGGAGTCACAGACTCTGAAACAGGCTCCAGGCTCTGAGCTGGCAGTCAGCACAGAGCCCGACGAACCGCGAGATCATGACCTAAGCGAAAGTCGGACGCTTAACCGACTAAGCCACCCAGGCGCCCCAGCCAATACGTTTATTTCTTGTTGCTACAAATCTATATTATAGCTGCAAGTTATTGCTTATTACAACTTCTTGTTTATTATCCATATAGCCCTCTTTTGTGTTTTGGTTCAACAATAAAAATGTATGCAAAAATATATAATGTTTTCATTTGCAAATAAAACTAAAATGCTTTCATAACTAGATTAATAGTTGAAATGGAAACAATAATCAAAATGAGATTGACATATGTTGAAACAAATAAAAACTAAAATGTAAACTAGTTGATGCAACTTAAAAACACCGGTTACAGAGAGAGTCATAAAAAGGGAAATAACCAAGGCTCAATAAGAGTGGCTGCTTTTCATTTCAAGAAGATTATTTGACTTCACATTTTATGTTTCCATTTATTGAACAATGTAAATATTCATATACCTATCTGTTAATGCTATTATACAATTTTTAAGCTGAAGAATTTTCTTGGTTTTATATTAAATAAATCATATTGAGACTTATTATTTAAGTTCTGAATGGGCATTGAGAGAAAAAAAGTGCAATGTTTACCAAAGCTGCATAAATTATGTGGAATGCTTGTTTTGAATGTTGAAAATCAAGAATTTGAGAGTCGAAGGTTTGGCCTCTAACCAAAGTGTTGTTTTCATCAGTAAATACATGGACTGGTCATGCATGTTCTGTACATGGGAATTTTTCTGTAATACTACACCAGACTAAAATATGATATAGTTCAATTTACAATATTACAAACCAAAAAAGAAAATATAACAGGTAACTCATGAGATGAAAATTAATCCTTCTCTCTAATGTCAGTCTTGTAAAAAAAAAAAGGTGCTATTTACATTATTATATTTTATACTATGTACCATATTATATCATCAAATACTTAAAGCATCTTGCAGATAATATTTAATCTGATAATATGATAACATTAAGTCTGATAAATTTTGATCTGATGAATTTAAATATTTAAATTTTACTCTTCAGAACAAGACCAAATATTATAAAATTATGGTTAATGACTGAATGTAATATTATAAATGTGAAGCCAGCAGTTTTAAATATTGAGTCATACACTAAATATTTGGTAAGGGTTTGAGAAGAGGGTATGGATGTGAATGAAACATTTGCACCAGCATTTGAATCCCTGCTTAACACACTGCCCTTACACATATTCTTTAGGGAGATTTTGTTGATGGGATTTGGCCTAGAAAAAAATGCCCCAATATACAAAATAAGATTCTACAAAATAATTGCAGAAAGAAATTTCAGAGGTAAAAGTAAATGTCAAGGGCACAATGTAGCACAACATGGAGCAGCATCACAAGCTTCTGCAATTGAGTTATAAAGTTTTGCCACATATTGCTTCTGTAGTGGAGAAGGAGGTGGGGTAGTTAAAATGGAACAAAAAGAAAAAAGTAAATTGAGTTGAGAAGAGTGATATTAACAAGATGGCTAAATAAGAGTTTCCAGTGTCTGTCCTCTGAAAGAAACATTATTTGAACAATTGTCCATTCACAAAAACATCTTCCTAAGAGCTAAGGAACCAGGAAATGCCTGGATGGAGCACAAAAATAAAAAGGTAAGAAAGTAGAAAGGACAGTTTCACATTATACAGGTCATGCCTTCCCCAAACCCAGGCAGTACACTCCAGAGAGATATCCAACTCATGGGGAAAGAAGAGTGATGCGAGTACCCAGATTTACCTCAGACCCAAGACCCAGTCCTGTCCCAGTGAATTTAGGGCCAGGCTGACTCCCACATCCCCAGGTTCCACGTCTGCCCCATGCCAGACCAGACTCTGCAGACCCAGACTACAGGTTCTACCCCCTCCCCCAGCACCAGCTGGCCCCTATAGCCCAGATTGTGGGCTCAACCCATTAACAGCTAGCACCCACAGACACAAAGTCCAGAATTTCAGAACAGAATCAAAGTATACCATTACAAAACATCATTAGATCATTAAGGAAGATAGTGAGAGAGGGAAAGAACAATGGAACTAAAAAATAGAATATAACAAATGGCAATCATAAATCCTAACTTATCAGTAATTAATTTAAATATAAATGAATTAAATTCTCTAATCAAAATACACACAGTAAGTGAATGAATTAAAAAAATAATAAAAAAACAAGATCCAACTATATGTTGCCTGTAAAAGACTCTTTTTAACTTTACAGACACACATAGGCTGAAAGCAAAGGGATGGAAAAACATATTCCATGCAAATGATAACAAAAGAGAATGAAGGAAGTGATACTTATATCAGACAAAATAGACTTTAATTGAAAAGTTTCCAAAAGAGACAAAGAAGGAAATTATATGATAATAAAAGGGTCAATTCATTAAAAGGATATAGCAATTGTAAATATACATGGACTCATCATTGGAGCACTCAAATATAAAGCAAATATTAACAGAGCTGAAAGAAATAGGTAGCAAAACAATAAGTGTAGGGGATTTCAATACTCTACTTTCAACAATGGATAGATCATCCAAACAGAAAAATAATAAGGAAACAAGGAAGGAAACAAGAAGGAAGCACAGTGTAGACCAAATACACCTAACAGACATATAGAGAATATTCTACCTAGTAGTTGTAGAATACTCATTCTTTCCAAGCACAGAAAGAACATTCTCCAGACTACATCCTATGTTAGGCCACAAAACAAATCTTCATCAGGGGCTCCTGGGTGGCTCAGTTGGCTAAGTGTCTGACTTCAGCTCATGTCATGATCTCATGGTTTATGAGTTAGAGCCCCGTGTCAGGCTCTGTGCTGACAGATCAGAGCCTGGAGCCCGCTTAGGATTCTGTGTCTCCATCTCTCTTTGCCCCTCCCCCACTCACAGTTTCTCTCTCTCTCTCTCTCTCTCAAAAATAACATTAAAAAAATAAAAAAAAAAAGCCAAATCACCAATTTAAGATTGAAAGCATGTCAAGAACCCCCAACAATTACAATGATACAAAACTAAAAATGAACAACACAAAGAAAACTAGAAAATTCACAAATATGAGAAAATGAAGCAACACCTTTCTAAACAACCAATAGGTCAAAGAGGCAATAAAGAGGAAATTAAAAAAATATCTTGGGACAAGCAAAAATGGAAACACATCATATCGAAACCTAGGGATGCAGCAAAGATAAATCTAAAGGGAAATTTATAGTGATAAATGCCTATGTTAAGGAAAAAGAAATTCAAATAAGCAAGGTAACTTTATACCTCAAGGAACTTGGGTGGGGAGAACAACTAAGTTTATAGCAGAAGGAAGGGAATAACAAGGATCAGAGTGGAAATAAATGAAACAGACCAGAAAAACAATGGAAAAAATCAATGAGAGTTGTCTTTTTGAAAAGGATAAAGTTGACAAACATTTAGCTAGACTAACTAATAAAAGAAGTCAGGGCTCACAAATAAAATTATAAATGAAAGAGACATTACAACTGAAACCACAGAAGTACAGGGACCATAAAATACCACTATGAGCAATTATATGTTAGCAAATTTAATAACCTAGAAGAAATGGACAAATCCATAGAAATATCAAACCTATCAAGATTGAATCATAAGGAAACAGAAAAAAATTTGAACAGATAAATGTTGAGTAAGGAGATTAAAGCAGCAAAAAAAACAAAAACAAAAACAAACAAACAAACAAAAAAAACACAACCTCCCGACAAAGAAAAATCCCAGGACGAGATGGTGTCTGATGAATTTTAGCAAAATTTTAAGAAAGAATTAACACTAATTTTTATCATAATGTTCCAAAAAAATGAAGAGGAAGGAATACTCCCAAACACATTTTATGAGGCCAGAATTACTCTGATTTGAAAGCCAGAAAAGGACACTATAAGAAAAGAATATTACAGGCCAATGAACAGATTCCTAATGCAGAAATCCTCAAGAAAATACTAGACAACAAAACTTAACAACATATTAAGAGGATTATTTACCATGACCAAGTGAAATTTATCTTAAATCCAAGGATGGTTCAAAACATAATAATCAATAAATATGATACATCACATTAGAATATTGATGGAAAAATTTATACTGTCATCTCAATAGATGAAAAAAAGCATTTGACAAAATTTAACAATCTTTTGTATTAAAAAAAACTGTCAACAAATGAGACATAGTAAAAATGTAATAATAAAGGCCATATAATACAAGTCCACAGCTGATATCAAACTCAATAGTGAAAAGTTGAATTCTTTTCTCTAAAATTAGGAACCAAAAAAAAGATTCCCACTAACCACTTCTTAATATAGTACTCCAAGTCCTAGTCAGGGTAATTAGGAAAGAAAAATACCTAGTACAGTATTGATGGAAATGCACAGTCATTATGGAAAATAGTGTAGTGGTTCCACAGAAACTTTAATAAAACTATGTTATGATCTAGCAATCTTGCTTCTGAGTATATATTCAAAAGAACTAAAATCAACATCTCAAAGAGATATCCTCACCCATGTTCAATTCAGTATAATGCATAACAGGCAAGATATGGATTTCACCTAAGTGTCCATTGTTGACTGAATGGATAAAAAAGTGGCATATATCTAAATGGAATATCTTTCAGCCTTAGAAAAGGAGAAAGTCTTTTCATTTGCAACAACATGGATGAACCTAGGGAACATGATGCTAAGTGAAATAAGTCAGGCACGAAAGACAAAAACTATGTTATCTCATGAAGAATTTTTAAAACTCAAACTCATGAAAATGTAGAATGGAATGGTGATTTTCATAGGCTAGTAATATATCCACTGCATAAGTATAAGCTTTAAAAATACAGCATTCATGCTCAAATCTACTAAATATAGCCTTAGAAATGAAGCCTAAATAATTACACAATAGAATTTTCTAGAGACCTTTTCTATAATCCAGATAAAAATTCTAAAAGCATCTGTAAAAATAAACAAAAAACAGTTACCCCAAAACCCAAAGATTTGAATTATTTCTACATTAGCTTAGATGAAAAATTTTTAAAGGAAAGATAAAAGTGTGTGTGTGTGTGTATACAGTATCTTTTTTGGTGGCCTAACATTCTAAATTTTAAAACTCTAGAATGATTTCCATTCCTGCAAATCATCAAAACAATATTTTAAATGTAAAGCATGACTTAAAACATATATGTAAATACAGGAAGATGGATATAATTACAAGTACTCCTGTCATCTTTGATTAAATATTTTTCAAAAATCACTCCATTTTATAATACTTTGTAGTATTCTTTAAATTGCTATAGTCGTTTGCAATATAAACTGCATCCCAAATACTTGATTAAATTAAATAATACAATGCTGACATTTTAGGTGGGAGATTGAATGCTTCCCTTACTCCACATCTTACCACCATATGGACAGAAATCCAGTATTGTAGTGAATTATAGCTGAGCCTTCTGCAAAGAAAAACTATGAATCAAAAACAATAAAATAGAAATGAAGAATGTCTTTGACAACTCATAAGCAGACTGGATATGGCTAAGGACATAATAAATAAACTTAAAGAAAGATCAGTTTTAGCTTCCTAAACTAAAATGAAAAAAATAGAACAGATCATCCAAAAACTCCAGAACAATTTCAAAAGATGTAACATACATCTAACATGTAATTTGAACACCAGAAGAGAGAACAGAAGAAATATTTGAAATAATAATGACCTAGAATTTTCAAAAAGTAATGATAGACAAGCCACAGATCCAGGAAGCTCAGAGAACACAAAAAAGGATAAATATGAACCAAACAAACAAACAAAAGATAGGCATATCATATTCAAAATATAAAAATTGTAAATCTTGAAAGAATCCAGAAATCTTTAAATTTAATCTGTCTATAGAGAAACAAGAATTGGAATTACAGTGGACATCTTGTCAGATATTATACAGACAAAAAGGAAGTGAAGTGTGGTACGTAAAATGTTCAGAGAAAAATACCACCAACTAAGATTTCCATATTGAGGAAAATCATCCTTCAAAAGTGGAAATATAAAAGCTTTCTCAGACAAAAATTGAGGGAATCCTTTGTTAGCAGACCTGCCTTTCAAGAGATGTTAAAAGAAGTTTTTCAGGGTGAAAGAAAATTATGTACACCAGAAACTCAGATCAACACAGGGAAAGAAGAACAATGGAAAAAGAATAATTTAAGGTCAAATAAACTATTTTATTTTTTGATTCTTAATTTACCTCAAAGATGACTATTTAAAGTAACAAATATATTGATTAAAGCACATGGAAAAACAGAACAAATTACAGCAATATATAGGGATGACAAAAATAAATTTAAAATATTCAGTTATAAGGAAACTGAGCTACATGAGAAATGATGTACTGTTATATGAAAGATTAGAATTAGTTAAAAATATATTCTGAAAATTCTAGGGAAATTGATAAATAATAGTTTATAAATAAGTATAATATGCTAAGAGAAGACAGAAATGGAATCTTATTAGAAGTTTAATTAAAATAAAAAAGGTTTATCAGCAAAGCTGATAAGCAGAATACAATGTAAAATATAGTAGATATTAATCCAACTTTATTAATCACCACTTTAAATGTGAATAATATAATTGCAATTGTTAAATCACAGAGATTGTCAGAATGTGCAAAACAAACATGACTCAACTGTATGCTATCTATAAGAAACCCATTTTAAATATGAAGACACAAACAGATTAAAAGTGATAGAAAATGATGTATTATGCTAAAAAGAATCAAAAGAAAGCTGGAGTAGCTATATTAATTGCATACAAAATGGACTTCAGAATATGGAAAATTATCAGGGGAAAAAGGAGCATTGATTTTAATAAGTGGATCCGTTTTCTAAGAAGATATAACAATACTGCATGTGTGGATAACTAACAAAAGATCATCAAAATATAAGGGGCAAAAACAGAACTGATAAAAGATAAAGACAAATCCACTACTATAGTTTGAGACTTACTATTCTACTCTCAGTAATTGCTAGACCAAGCAGGCAGAAAATCAATAAGGATATAGTTAACCTGCACAGTACCATCAATCTAGTTGATCTAATTGACATTTATAGACTACTCCAGCCAACAATAGCAGATTACAGATTCTTCTCAAACTAACATGGAGCATTTAACAATATAAACCATGTTTTGGGCTACAAAATAAACCTTAACAAATTAAAAATAATAGAAATTACACAAAATATGTCCTCAGAACACAATGGAATTAAACTAGAAACAAATAATAGAAAGATAGCTAGAAAATCTCAAAATATTTAGAGGTTGAAAAATGTACTTCTAAATAAGATGGATCAAAGCAATTATCTCAAGAGAGATTAAAACATGTATTGAGCTACTTAAATAAAAGTTAAAATACAACTTACCAAATTTTGAGAATACAGCTAAAAAGTGCTTGGAAGAAAATGTATAGCACTAAATGTATATATTAAGGAAAGAAAATCTAAAATTAATAATCTAAGTTTCCATCTTTGGAAACTAGACAAAAATGGCAATTTATGCCTGTACAAGTTAGAGCAGAAATCAATGAAATTAAAAACAATAAACTCAGCAAAACAAAATCTTTTTATATGAAAAGATTTATTAAATTGACAAACTTTTAGACAAGCTAATCAGTAAAAAGAACAGAAAACACAATACCATTATAAATATAGGGGCTGTCAGTTCTAATCCCACTGACATTTTATGGAATACTACAAACAAATATATGCTTATCATTTTGATAACATAGATAAAATAGACAAATTCCTTGAAAGAAAGAAACTACAAAACACAGAAGAACTAAATATTTTTGAATAGGTCTATATAACCATTAAAAAATAGAAGAAATATTGAATAGTAAAAAAGCACCAGGTCTAGATTGTTTTACCAGTGAATTTTACCAAATATTTATTTAAGTATGGTATCATTTCTCCAAAAATCTCTTCTAAAAAACACTCCCTTAATCATCCCATGAAATCAGATTACTAACCTAGCTAAAGACATTTTTAAAATGTAACTATAGACCAATATTTCTCATGAACATAAATGCAAAATCTTCAAAAAAATATTAGCAAATTAAATCCAATAATGTATAAAAAATATACACCAAAACCAACTGGGACTCATTGCAGGCTAGTTTACCATTCAAAATTTAACCTGCCACATCAAAAGGTTAAAAAAATAAAAACCATATCATATTAATTGAGGTAGACATCTAACACAATTCAACTTGTAATATCAAAAATTCTCATCAAATTAGGAATAGGAGGGAATTTCCTCAACTTGATATATATATTGTTATTGTTATATGAAATTGTTAAAATAACGTTCACTGCAGTTAATGAATGTCAAATTCATGCTTTAGGATGTAGCATTTACTATGAACACTGATATAATGTGATACAGGCAAAATAATGGTTTATTCCATCTGCATTTATCATGCACTTGAGCAGATGGCAGTGAACATTTGTTGGTATCTTTTTCAGAATATATTTCTCTCTTCTTATCCTTATATACCCTATTTTCTTTGGGAATTTTGCTCTTTCCCTGGGATGTGTTACAATAGGGTTGTTCATGACTCTGGTCCTAATTAAAGCACTGGATTCTGTAGATTTTTCCCACCTGTAGACTTCAGGGATTGGGCAATGAACCCATTTATTATACCAATAAATATGCACAGTATGAAGTGAAGTTTTAAACTCCAACATTGCTGCAGCTATTTAGTTGGTAAAAGATATGAGCTTAGAGCTACCGTGGGCCACTGAGTCAAGGCAGAAGATAATCTTGATATTGATAGAAATTTGGGTGAATACAAAGAAAAATCAGATTCTTGATAAAGTATGTTGATTAACGATTGAAACAAACTTCATTTGAACTTAGGTCTTTTTCTTGGCTCTCCAACTCATTGATATATTTGTTTTTATTTTATTTTTTAGCCAAATTGGCTTGTGTTTCCCACAGTTGCATCATGAAGTCTTAAATGATGCAATTGTCTTTATATATTTTTATTAGTTAATCAAGAAACACATTCCTAGGGGTACCTGGGTGGCTCAGTAGTTTAAGCGGCCAACTTTAGCGCAGGTCATGGTCTCTCGGTCAGTGAGTTCAAGCCTTGCATTGGGCTCTGTGCTGACAGCTCAGAGCCTGGAGCCTGCTTCTGATTCTGTGTCTCCCTCTCTCTCTCTGCCCCTTTGCCACTCACACTGTCTCTCTGTCTCTTAAAAATGAATAAACATTAAAAATAATAAAAAAGAAACACATTTCTAAATATTTATAAAGGCACTTGATAAGGATTATTCAAAATAGAAATAACATGAAAATGAAGACTTCCTTTCATGTGACAATTTGTGGTGTCTTCACTGACAAATATAGAGTAAGTCTTCACTGAAAAATATTCAAAATAATGTAATCCCATAAAAGACATATTAATTATATTTATTTTATTTTTAAATGTTTTTTTTTTCTAGAGAAAGAGAATGTGTGTGTGTGTGAGTGTGTGAGTGACAGAGAAGAGGGGAGGAGAGATCTCAAGCATGGTACACGCTGTCAGTGCAGAGCCCAACACAGGGATCCATCTCACAAACTGTGAGAATATGACCTAAGCCATTATGAGGAGCCGGTTGTTTAACCAACTGAGCCACCCAGGCACCCTTTATTTCTTCAATTGTTTTACATTTTTTTTCAGGGAGAGATAGAGAGCAAAAGTGGAGGGGAGGGGCAGAAAGAGAGAGACAATCTTAAACAGACTCCACACTCAGCATGCAGCTCCACCCAGGGCTCCATCCCACAGTCCTGGGATCTTGCCCTTAGCCAGACTCAAGAATCAGGAGCTTAACCAACTGAGCCACCCGGAAGCCCCTTTAACTTTTCTTTTATCATTTTAAACCAATCAATATTAATATCAACAATAGTAATACTAATAAGTTAGTTAATATACATGAGCAATTATTTTTGACCAGTCACTTTTCTAGGAGTCTTATATGTGGGGTGTCCATTTAACATCAAGGAACCTGCCTGGGATTCTCTCTCTCTCTCTCTTTCTCCCACTGCTCCTCCCCATCTCATACTCTCTCTTTCTCAAAATAAATAAACTTAACTAAACTAAACTAAACTAAACTAAATTAAACTAAAATGTTTTCTCTTATTGTGATCCTCAGAAAATGCTGGCAGTTGCTACCTCAAATAAAGACCTCTCACTATTTGGCTGTAAGTATAACACTTAGAAATGAGGGAAGATTAAGCTTCTCATCTATATTAGGTTAGGAGATAGGAGCAAACAGCTAAGAGTTATACCAAGAATCTCTTCTGGTTCTCATGTGGTTCTAGGTTTAGTTTGACATAGAATAGGGTTAACCCATAAACATAATAATGAAAGCATCCTTTGCTGCTTTTAGTACTATAAACAATAAAAACACTAAAATAACGAAGGCTTGGAATATATTATTAAAACAGACATCTATGCTCCTTTAAGGTGTTTTCCCTGTAGGTTCTATAATATAGTTTTCTAACCCTACATCCTGAGAAAAATGTAGATTTTAATCAAACACAAATAAAATAATTAATATACCAGTATGAAAAATTTGTTATACTCAGTGCTAAGATTTGGTTATCATGATTTTATTGGCCAATTTAGTTGGGTTTATTTAAGATATGGAAGAATTAAATCATTTTAATGAATGGAGATGTGTTTACATGATTACAGAAGCAAACAAAACCAGCATTGAAAGAAGCTAAGGAATTCAGAGAAACTGTTAAATGAAATGAGCACTGTTAAAATGAAATGAGTTGAAATGGAATCTGGAAAAATACAGCACTAGTCAAAAAGTTTAGAGAGCACTATTGGCTAGGTACTTGTAGCTTACTCTGAATATCTCATATATTATCATTTCTTTCAACACTTACTGAATATTAAATAAATGTTTTGTACCATGGTATCCAGGCTCTGAAAAAATGGCCATAAAAAAACTCAGCCCTCGTGTTCCTGGAAGAAGGAAAATTGCTAATTACCACTACCTGGAGAATAAGAAAAACGTATGTAGCATGATATCTGGAAGTTAGGAAAGATTTCCATCATGAAGTGACATAAATTCAATTTTGAAGGATGCACAGGAAAGTGAAAACAAGGAGGAAAAGATCTTCAGAAAAAAAAGCAATGGTCTGCATAAAGAAGCAGGTACATTGGGGGATATACAAAAAGCTTCATATAATCTGAGGGATAGTCTGCTTTTCCTGAAATGACTTTTCACAAATTTGAGGACATTGGGAGGCACTGGAGACATAGGAACATTACTTTTTAAATAAAGAATTAAGCTTTATCATTAAGGTTACCATTAAGGACTTAGAAAGACTGCTCAAATTTTGGTATTTCAATTTTATTTCAGAGTAATTGAAATAAATTAATTGCAATGTTTTGCAAAGAAAATCTGAAGTTCTTGCTTTTCAGATGGGCGAATGGATTTTGAAGGAGAATTTGTTAGGGAAACTGGCATGATGATGCAGTAAGTGCATCATCAGAGGAACTAGGGCTAAGGCGATAGTTATAAAATAAAAAAGAAAGACAATATCTACAAGGTATATGTAATGAAAAATGGACAACTTTGTCCTAGAGTAAAAGAGGCATAATTCTGTAACGCATGTAGGCAACCAATACTTTATTTTATTTAATTTTTTACTTATTTCTGAGAGAGAGGGAGAGGGGGCAGCGTGAGCAGTGGGGATCAGCTAGAGAGGGAGACACAGAATCCAAAGCAGGCTCCAGGCTCTGAGCTGTCAGCACAAAGCCCGACGCGAGACTCGAACCCACCAACCGTGAGATCGTGACCTGAGCCGAAGTTGGACGCTTAACCAACTGAACCACCCAGGCGCCCCAGGTAACTGATACTTTAAAACCAAGAAAGAGATATTATACCATTGGAGTTGGGGAAATAAAAGGGGAGATACAAATTTTGGAGTAAGATAGAATGATATTTATTTATTTATTTATTTATTTATTTATTTATTTATTTATTAAATTTTACTGCCACATGTCCAAGCAAGGGAATCCAAAAGTCAGAAAGAAATAAGAGAAACAAAAAATGGTTGGGTAGCAAGGATCTTTGAAATCAAAATCACATGTGATTGATGACTAAATCTTTCCATCTCTTTATTGATGAATAAGTGAACTGAATAAAATTGTTCTTTAAAGTTTCTTCCTAGTCAAAATCCAGGGTTATAATCATTCTGCTATGTGAATATACTAATGCATATCTGAGTCTGTTTGGGTCATAAACTTGTGCCGATTACTACACTTGTGGAACATCTATCGCTTTAATAAACAAGGAATCATTTAGCTGATTCATAATAACAGAATTATGTGCCATTAAATATAACAGATATACAAGTAATTTGTCCTGAAATATTGTTCCTTGCAAACTGAATTTATAGAGGTCTAATAATAAAATAACTTAAAAAATGAGGAATAGGTAGAATCAAAAAGTTGAAATGTAATCAAAATGTTAACATCCACTTTTTCTACTTTGGAAGACTTTTCAGCAAATTTCCCTAAAATTCTTGACAACTGTGTTCACTAGTTTCTCTTAAAAGACAGGCAACATGTCTTTTTTTTTTTTCCGTTTTAAATCTTTGTGTCAATAATGCTAAAAATAATTTTGATTAAAAACAATAGCTCTCTGTTAACTAGGTGGAAAGAATGAATGGCTCAGTTTCTTTGTGATGACTTATTTTCAGTCAATAAAATTCTTTTTGTAATCAGTAAACTTGGTTTCAAGACTTTAATGTAACTAACAATTTATATATTTTTTCCTACCTTAAATAATTTTCTACTTCTAATGCCCTATATTAAATACATCTATGACCATAAAATTCTTGTGGGAGGGAATCATTTAAGAAAATTATAAAAATACAAGACATTTAAGTTTAGATATCTAAAAAGTGACTTAGTAAGTAAGGTAGAGAGAAGAAACTATAAGCTAATATTTTTTTTTATAAGCTAATATTTTTAAAAATGATTTTCAAATAAATAGTATCAACATTTTTTCATAAACAGAGGGCCTCTTGAATGATTGTTATTTTTCTGATTAAGCATTGCTGATGAAAAGAGTTAAATGTTCATGTATGGAAATGTTCATACTGTGCTCTAAATTGGTTATCATAAGGAAATTCTGAAAAACCCAAATGATGAGTAGAGATAATTAAAATGAGGGAATAGAAAACAATATGACTTTTGTGGTTCGTAGACCTTTATCTCCCAGGACACAATTAAAAGTTATACAACAGAACTGAGAATCTTGTAAAACACAGCTGGTGATACAATATGTGAATAATTGCTGCCTCAGAGGGAGATGAATAAAGCAGAATGATTTCAGTTCATAGTAGGATTTATAAAAGTCTTATTTGGAGCAGTCATTTCTCACAGCACTGTGGAGATGCAAAGTGTATCAGTTTCTGTAGTCTTCAATTCAACTGTGCTGTAAATAATATTAAGGTTACATGAAGTATTAACTTAAATGTTCAAGGAATGAAACATAAAAATCTCTTATTACCCAAAGGAGTATCAGAGAAATGTACATTTGTTCAATGGAATTTTGTTACCATTGAAAATGATCCATTTAGATAAACAAAGCAAGTTGGCTGTAGAACTAAAATTTGAATGCTAAGCAACCTGATTTTTATGCTTTACTTAGCCACCTTTATTATTAGTCAGACTGATAATAAATATAAAATACATTATATGTATATCACTTATTGCATGTATATGTAATATGTATAACAGATAATATATAATACATATAATATTATGTGTTATATAGTGGTTACATGTATGTGGAACAAAATGAATGACGATTATAATAGGCTATGACTTAGAATTTTTAATGACATTTGAATGTTAATGGAATTAAAAACAAAACTTTCTATATTTGATGACATTTCCTAAAGAATTGCATAACTAGGCAGATTTCAATTTATATACCCACAAGTTAAAGAAGTTCAAAATGAGATAATGATATCAGTTATTTTGTCATTCTCTGGAAAGTTTATTAATAGAGAACACATCATCAATATTTTTTAAAAAATTATAGTTTATTTATTTTTGAGACAGAGAGAGACAAAGAACGAGTGGGGGAGGTGTAGAGAGAGAGAGACACAGAATCTGAAACAGGCTCTAGGCTCTGAGCTGTCAGCACAGAGCCCGACATGGGGCTTGAACCCATGAACCGTGAGATCATGACCTGAGCCGAAGTCGGACACTTAACTGACTGAGCCACCCAGGTGCCTGATTATCAATTTTTTTGTCAAGGATTTGACCGAGTGGTGATGTAATGATAGGAAAAATATAAAGGTCTTGATGTTTGTAAATTCAGTTAGATAAACATTTTCTCTTAAAAATAAGTACATAATGATAACTGTAGACATCTTTCAATTTCTCAATTCTATGAGTATGTTCTTCAACATCTACTGTCAAAATTACACAATTAAATTTTTAAACATTCCCTAAATTGTAGTAATTATTCCTAAAGAATATTATCTGCATATGTTGGTCTGAGGGTTGTCTATCTAAACAATGCTTCAACATATTACATTGTTTCATTCCTCTTCCTTCTTTTTCATTATTTTGTGTCTTAAAAGCTTAGCTTTTGAAGAAGGGCATTGGAAGTCTATTATTATGAATTTTTGCAAAAACAAGAATTGTGTGTTTATCAAATATGTGTGTATACACACACAGCCATACATGATTGGTAGGATATAAAGAAAATGATGATGTTGGATATTTTTATGTGAAAGATCATAGATAATGATCATTTTATTCTCCATCTCTATTTTCTATAATGAAAAAGGATTATGTCTGGTTAGACAGGAAAACATTTATATTCTTAAGGAAAAAAAGCTATTTGGTAGATCAAAGTAAAAAGGTACTGTCTTAGAAAAAAAGAATTTCACAGAAAGTAGGACTATTATAGTTGTTATAAATAATATGAAAAGCCTGATAGTCAAAGAAACTTTCTGTATATCTATATAGGATAATCAAATGTAAAAATGCTTAGGAAGATTAATTTAATGAAGACAATTCAGCTGCTAAAACCTATAAAAATGCAATATGCTGAGGCTGGCTTTAATATCTGATGTATACAAATTGCTGATGGGTAGAAAGAATAATTGCATAGACTTTTAGGAACTCCAAAATTTATAGTTAGTACAAAAATCCTTGATGAGTACTTTAAATGCCATGAAATGTTCAGTTATGAAGTAACATTCTGTTTATACATTGTCACACTCTCTAGTCAGAATTAATAATACCTTCCAGGTAATAGTGTTGAAATCATTCTAAATTTAGTTTCTTGGCTGTAGAGGAAGTTTTGCTTAGATCTTATACCTTAACACTTCAAAAATTCATATTAAGTAAAGTGCCACAGATCAAACACTTGAAATATCATAATATTTCAGAGTAAAATGAAACATTCATTTGTTAGGAATGGCAACTGTAGAAGAATCATTGCCACTTACTGGCTTGTGCCCTCTTTCTGGATGTACACGAGAGAGATGTTTCCCAGCCTTCCTTGCATTAGACTGGCACTGTGTGACCTTGTCCTTGTCAATTAAGAGTTGGTGTGGGTTTTCAGGATACTCTTTCTCTGCATTTTGACTTCAAGCAGAGTGTTCTATGGTGCTCCCGTTTCTGCAAAGATGCTGTGTGCACTTTGGTGCAGCTGGAGAGCTGTAGAGAAGAGCTTTCTGACCCACTTTGGACTCTTACATGACCCAGCAGTAAACTTGTTTTGAGAGGCTTCAAGGCTGAGCCTATGGCATAATTAACTTTATCTTGATAAATAAAGGAATGCTAACTAATGACTGAGGAATGATGTGCTTCTGGGTAGATTTCCTAAGATTAATGTATTTTGGTATGGGTAATACCATATCTATCTATCTATCTATCTATCTATCTATCTATCTATCTAGTTATTTATTTATTTATGAATTCATTTTATTCAACACTCCAAAATGTTATCTGCTCCTTTCCTTGTCGAAAACACATGGAAGTAGACCCCATCACTGCACTCTGTTTTTCCCCAGGAATTGTAATGGGAATTTAAAAATAGCCCATAAAACATTAGAAACTGTCCTTTTTTATATTCCAAGGCAGGTGGTCTCATGTGCTTTAGCCACAATCTATTGTTTGGGAAACAGGTTGATTGAGGTCTTTGATTTAGAGAGGAGTGACTTAGACAAAATACCTTTCTGTTTATGCTAAATAGCAGGAATTTGGGGCATAGGGGTGGCAGCCCAAGTGAAACTAGCTGATAGCTAGAAAAAAGTGGACTTGAGGGAGGGATGGTTTTGAGACTGGGGAGCAAGGCAGAAGTGGAATCAATTCTATAAAAATTTCCTGTTTGAGATGTATCTGTATCAGATAAAGTCTTCAGTTAAAGTCTAACACACACACATGTATACAACACACATTAATCTCATTACTGGCAGTTGGAAGAGTAAAGGATATGTTGGTACTCAGTGTCCGTACAGTGGTGTACAGAAAGAGGGCATGAGTTCAGGAGATGAGAAATTGTTTGTTAATTGAGTGAAGGCAAGGAATTGCCTAGCTCAGAGACGAACTAGAAACAAGGCTGTTTCTTGACAAATACACAAGTGGAAGGTAGTTATCTATGGAATAAGAGTGGAGGAGGCTTCATGCTGAAACTCCCACAGCTCCTACAAGATTTCATTTGTATAGTAAGGAAGGAAGTGATCTGGAATCCTAAAAGACTTGGAGTTATAGATAAGAATTCTTTATTACTTTATTTATTTTGAACCATGTATTTTGTTAGCTTACTAAATGTTGCCAGCTTTTAAATCTCATTTTCTTAATGCTTATTTATTTATTCATTTTGAAAGAGAGGAGGGTAGGAACAGAGAGAGAGAGTGAGAGAGAGAAACCTAAGCAGGCTTCACGCTGTCCGTGCAGAGCCCAACGTGGGGCTTGAACTCACGAACCATGAGATCATGACCTGAGCTGAAACCCCAAGGTGAATGCTTAACTGACTGAACCACCCAGGTAGCCTAATCCTCATTTCCATAGTGATTAATGTAAGAGCAAGTTTAGAAGAGCTATATCATTAATTTAATAATATGGTAAAGACAATTTATAGTAGGGATTACAAACATATAGCTAGAACATTTATATAATTAATAGGTTTTCATATGCATAAGGTAAGGAAATTTATATGTGAATTTTTCCCCAAAATTTCCATAAGAAGTGTGACATATGAAGCTTTTTCTTCTTCAATATATATTTCACATATGTGCTTCTCTGTGTAGACAGCAAAGAGTAGATTAATAGGCCATTTTTCTGGAGTCAAGATCTGTTGGAAAACAAGAAGCCAGAGGCACCATAAGAATGTCCAGAAGGAAAGGGATGGAGCAGCTGGGAACTGAAAGCAGTTCCATCTCCAGGTCGGAGAGCCGCTGGGACTGATCCTTCTCTCCAGAAGGACATCATACGGATGCCAGGCCAGGGATAAGAATGTTTTGTGTGGCGCCAGATGTACTCATAACCCAGTATGGAATACACGGCAGGTGCGTGACTTGTCAAGATGCCAAATACTATGTTGTATGTACTGTTATCAGACAAGTAGCAAAATAAAGGAGGCTTGAGCCAGGAGCCTGGTGCTTCAGCTCTTGGAGATTCTTAGCCCTCTCCTTCTTATTTCTCTCATTGCTGCAACTTTGGGACCTGTTCTCTCTCTCAAGGATCCTCTATTCAAATCCTCTGTATCACTGACCAGCAAGATGATCTGTAACAAGTTACTTAGCTGTCCCCGTGTCTCAGTTTCCTCATACACAAAATGAAGATAATAGTTGCACATTCCTGTTAGGAGTTTTGTAGGAATTAAATTAAATAATGATTATAAATAAAATATCTTGGTGGTCTCAGGTCCCAGGTATATATTTTCATAGCACCATCTTTTAATTATTATTAAATTATTTTTAGCATTATTGACACAAAGATTTAAAAGGGAAAAAAAAAAAAGACATGTTGCCTGTCTTTTAAGAGAAACTAGTGAACACAGTTGTCAAGAATTTTAGGGAAATTTGCTGAAAAGTCTTCCAAAGTAGAAAAAGTGGATGTTAACATTTTGATTACATTTCAACTTTTTGATTCTACCTATTCCTCATTTTTTAAGTTATTTTGTTATTAGACCTCTATAAATTCAGTTTGCAAGGAACAATATTTCAGGACAAATTACTTGTATATCTGTTATATTTAATGGCACATAATTCTGTTATTATGAATCAGCTAAATGTTTCCTTGTTTATTAAAGCGATAGATGTTCCACAAGTGTAGTAATCGGCACATGTTTATGACCCAAACAGACTCAGATATGCATTAGTATATTCACATAGCAGAATGATTATAACCCTGGATTTTGACTAGGAAGAAACTTTAAAGAACAATTTTATTCAGTTCACTTATTCATCAATAAAGAGATGGAAAGATTTAGTCATCAATCACATGTGATTTTGATTTCAAAGATCCTTGCTACCCAACCATTTTTTGTTTCTCTTATTTCTTTCTGACTTTTGGATTCCCTTGCTTGGACATGTGGCAGTAAAATTTAATAAATAAATAAATAAATAAATAAATAAATATCATTCTATCTTACTCCAAAATTTGTATCTCCCCTTTTATTTCCCCAACTCCAATGGTATAATATCTCTTTCTTGGTTTTAAAGTATCAGTTACCTGGGGCGCCTGGGTGGTTCAGTTGGTTAAGCGTCCAACTTCGGCTCAGGTCACGATCTCACGGTTGGTGGGTTCGAGTCTCGCGTCGGGCTTTGTGCTGACAGCTCAGAGCCTGGAGCCTGCTTTGGATTCTGTGTCTCCCTCTCTAGCTGATCCCCACTGCTCACGCTGCCCCCTCTCCCTCTCTCTCAGAAATAAGTAAAAAATTAAATAAAATAAAGTATTGGTTGCCTACATGCGTTACAGAATTATGCCTCTTTTACTCTAGGACAAAGTTGTCCATTTTTCATTACATATACCTTGTAGATATTGTCTTTCTTTTTTATTTTATAACTATCGCCTTAGCCCTAGTTCCTCTGATGATGCACTTACTGCATCATCATGCCAGTTTCCCTAACAAATTCTCCTTCAAAATCCATTCGCCCATCTGAAAAGCAAGAACTTCAGATTTTCTTTGCAAAACATTGCAATTAATTTATTTCAATTACTCTGAAATAAAATTGAAATACCAAAATTTGAGCAGTCTTTCTAAGTCCTTAATGGTAACCTTAATGATAAAGCTTAATTCTTTATTTAAAAAGTAATGTTCCTATGTCTCCAGTGCCTCCCAATGTCCTCAAATTTGTGAAAAGTCATTTCAGGAAAAGCAGACTATCCCTCAGATTATATGAAGCTTTTTGTATATCCCCCAATGTACCTGCTTCTTTATGCAGACCATTGCTTTTTTTTCTGAAGATCTTTTCCTCCTTGTTTTCACTTTCCTGTGCATCCTTCAAAATTGAATTTATGTCACTTCATGATGGAAATCTTTCCTAACTTCCAGATATCATGCTACATACGTTTTTCTTATTCTCCAGGTAGTGGTAATTAGCAATTTTCCTTCTTCCAGGAACACGAGGGCTGAGTTTTTTTATGGCCATTTTTTCAGAGCCTGGATACCATGGTACAAAACATTTATTTAATATTCAGTAAGTGTTGAAAGAAATGATAATATATGAGATATTCAGAGTAAGCTACAAGTACCTAGCCAATAGTGCTCTCTAAACTTTTTGACTAGTGCTGTATTTTTCCAGATTCCATTTCAACTCATTTCATTTTAACAGTGCTCATTTCATTTAACAGTTTCTCTGAATTCCTTAGCTTCTTTCAATGCTGGTTTTGTTTGCTTCTGTAATCATGTAAACACATCTCCATTCATTAAAATGATTTAATTCTTCCATATCTTAAATAAACCCAACTAAATTGGCCAATAAAATCATGATAACCAAATCTTAGCACTGAGTATAACAAATTTTTCATACTGGTATATTAATTATTTTATTTGTGTTTGATTAAAATCTACATTTTTCTCAGGATGTAGGGTTAGAAAACTATATTATAGAACCTACAGGGAAAACACCTTAAAGGAGCATAGATGTCTGTTTTAATAATATATTCCAAGCCTTCGTTATTTTAGTGTTTTTATTGTTTATAGTACTAAAAGCAGCAAAGGATGCTTTCATTATTATGTTTTTGGGTTAACCCTATTCTGTGTCAAACTAAACCTAGAACCACATGAGAACCAGAAGAGATTCTTGGTATAACTCTTAGCTGTTTGCTCCTATCTCCTAACCTAATATAGATGAGAAGCTTAATCTTCCCTCATTTCTAAGTGTTATACTTACAGCCAAATAGTGAGAGGTCTTTATTTGAGGTAGCAACTGCCAGCATTTTCTGAGGATCACAATAAGAGAAAACATTTTAGTTTAATTTAGTTTAGTTTAGTTTAGTTTAGTTAAGTTTATTTATTTTGAGAAAGAGAGAGTATGAGATGGGGAGGAGCAGTGGGAGAAAGAGAGTGAGAGAGAGAATCCCAGGCAGGTTCCTTAATGTTAACACAGAGCCCTACATGGGGCTCAATCTCACAAACTCTGAGATCATTAATTGAACAAAAATTAAGAGTCAAATGCTCAATCTACTGAGCCACTCAGGAACCCCAAGAAAATATTTATTTTAAACAACAAAAACTAACATCTTTTTACTCTTACTTTGATTACAAGGATTGACCATTCAATAGTATTAGTGTAATTGTGTTATCCAACAAAGTCACAAATAGTCTAATTTGTCAATTAATGATTGTTCTTTTACTGACTTTAGCATTGTCTTATTTGTACAAGGTGAATTAAGTATGAAAACGTGAAGGAGTGGGTGAAAGGATTAAAGGACACAATGTAATGCCACTAATACAAGGTTTAGCACTGAGTTTCAATAATACCAAAGCCATCTATTAAAATTGTTATTTATTTTACTAACAGCTAATAGTAAGTGTTATCACAATGATACAAGAGCATTACAAATGTTTTTCCAAACTTTAATAAAAATATGTTAACCATACTTTTATGGGGAGTTCATATTGTTTCTCATTGATTTCAGTCTTAAAATATGATCACCATAATAGTGAAACATTATAAGTTCAGTATAGCATTTTCCTTAGCAAAATTCTAAGATTCATGACAAGATTCATGATTCACTGGCAAAATGAAATTCATTAAAACTTTTTAAAATTAAAATGTAGTGTTCAATTAAGAAAAGTGATTTAGGAAAACCATCATTGTATAGCCCAGATAAATGATGAGATTACTTTTTTTAAACTGGTAAATATTAAGGCATGAATTTTGACTCATATATAACAACACAAAACTAATCATGAAAATATTCAATCTAGGTTTGGTTATGGTTTTGAGCATCTAACATTCACAACCAGACTCTGCATTGTCAGCACAGAGCTCAATGTGGGGCTTGAACCCATGAACCATGAAATCATGACCTGAGCCAAAATCAAGAATTAACTGCTTAAATGACTGAGGTGCCCAGGTCCCCCATATTTTACTTTTTTATCATGATTTCAGGCATGCTTCCTTATTTGACTAGAATATATGGAAATCTTATTCTTTTTCAAAATAGTGACTGGAATTGAGAGTACAAAAACTAGATTTTTAATGCATTAAGTTGATATAAAAATACACTTTCTACATCAACATACTCATCTAACTATTGAAAAGCATGAACTGAAACTATAATTAAGCTTTAAGACTCTATGTTTTCTCTGATAGCAATTTATAGAAATAATTCAGTCTATCAAGCAATGTATGATTTATGACTAAGAAGTCAGCCATTTAGAAAAGATCTAGTAACTACCAATGAGAATTTTAAAAATATATATTTATGCTAATCCACAAATAATTGAAGCTGAAGGAAATGAATTAAAACGTTATTTTTGGAAACACTAATATGTGGTATGGAAGATGTGTTACACCCTGTTTTCATGGCGCTGGCTTCTTTTGTTAGATATTCACTCATTTACAATTCAGATATCCTTAGGGACAAGTATTCTTTTTTTTTTTCAGCATTAAAAGTTCTAACTATAATTCTTTAAAAAAAATTAGCAATGAAATATCCTGATAGGACTATAGTGCTGCAATGCTGGATTTTCCTACAAAATAATTTTTCTTTATATTAAATCATGTGATTTCTTTCATTATATTGCCAATATATTTTAGGAAATAATGTTACATAGAATAAATCAGTCAAATACTATGTTTGAAACAGTTCAAATAAATTACATCCCATTAAATAGTGTTTATTTCTTAACTAGAAATAGATGAACACATATATTTTTTAATTTTGTCTCCACATATCAATTTTAGAAAAACCTACTTTGTGGAGTAGAGATTACTAAGATAAATAAAAATAATTAATGGAAAAATAAAATTTGGAGATTACAAAAATCATCCCAAATCAAAACTAATATAAGGATTTATTAGCACATATTCATTGACTGTTCTAAATTAATTAAAGAGTAGTTGTTTTTAAGTGACACTATCTACTTGAATCCTTTCAATAACCCATACAGATGGCCATAAATGTTGACATTTTGCATTCATGGAAAGCTAAGATTCAGAGTATTGGTATCTTGACCAATACTTACCAATACTTAACACAAAACTAGTAAGCAGTAAATCAAAGATTTGAGATTGAATCACATGACTCCAATTTTGGTGTACATTTTTGTTAGATTCTGTCACCCGCTGGACCTCAAGACTTGACCTTTACTGCCCACGTGCTTGTACTCATAACCCTTGTCTTACATTTTTCCTTAAGCTCTTCTTTCCAGCATTATCTCTTGACTCAGGCAAATAAAACCCCAAATCACCCCTCAGGTGATGGCGACTGCCCCGACTAGAACCTTTTGCTAGCCCAGGGCACTCAGACCATTTGAGCTAAACCCCTGAGTTGAGCCTATGCAGGTGGACTGTGGAGCGATGCCCGGAATGACCGCCATTACATTTACCTTATTATAATACTAAAATCTCTGCTGAAGAAAGAGCCTCAACCTCATTTACATAACATACAGCATATGCATAGGCATATTTCATTAAGGAGCAGGTGTGACCTCATGCTGTCTCTACATACGATAACAGGACTTCCCTAAGTATTCATCCTAACCCTAAACAAAAGGTACCCATTCCCATTCTACTGGGAAGTCATGGCTGTGGAATCCAGCCCAAGTTCTCTCCTTATTTGCTACAAATAAAGTTTTCTCTGTGCAGCAACTCACCTGGTGCAGTTCTTGAGTCACCAAGGAGGGAGCTAATGCTGGTTCAGTTACATTTCTAGCTCTATATTTCTCATCTATTTGTTTCTGTTGATATTTTGACTGTGATGCTCTTTCTGGGATGGTGTTATACACGATGCAATCAAACAGGAAAGTGCACCATTTAACACAGGTACAGTCGAGAAGAAACTAGGATAAGATAATCACAAATGAACCACCAAGGAAGAAAGCCAATGTGAATGGTTTTAAAAGCATTTTGCCATTTCATTTACTTGAAATTGTAAATTTAAGCAAACAGTGTTCTCCTATCTGAAGGCTAAAACATGTGAGAAACATACTGTTCATGTATATTTGGATAAAAACCTCATATTCTACCATTCCTCCAGAAATCTACAAGATATGTTTATACAAATAGTTGTGAAAGGTCTTGCTTTAGTGGACTAAAGTTGTCCCACAAAGCTTGCTTTTCTTGGGCCCAGAACCAGAAAATCTGATTGCACTTGAGTTCTTTATCTTCAAACAGATTCGAAGGTTCACAGATATAAGAAAGGCATCTCAGGGGTTTGAGAGCATGCTGAAATAATTTGCATGCATATGAGTTCTTCATATTTTTCTTACACTGAATTAGAAACCATCCCTGGTGGAGATACCACAAAGCAGTATAGTAAGTCCTATTGAGCAGCTCATATTTGCACTGCTCTACTCTTTTCAATCTCTCACCCACCCTGTGAACAATGAAATGAGAGAACTAGAACCTCAGACACAAAACAAAATGCCATTTACTGAAGTAAGAACAGAACTTTCCCTACCAAGATCTTGTTCAGAAGTGCACTAATGGAGTCTAGAAAATGCCACAAATATGAAGTAGAAAAGGGGTAAGGCATCCCGAGCCAGATAGCATGGCTTCATGTCTGACATTTCTTCAGACTCTGTCCTCCATTTTTTTAATGTTTACCTATTTTTGAGAGAGAGACACACAGAGCACGAGCAGGGGAGGAAAAGAGAGAGGGAGACACAGAAGACACAGACTCCAGGCTCTGAGCTGTCAGCCTGGATCTTGACACGGGGCTCGAAATCATGAACCGTGAGATCATGACTTGAGCCAAAGTCTGATGCTTAACCGGCTGAGCCACCCAAAGGCCCCTCTGTCCTCCATTTCTATTAATACCCACTGGAGCCTTGTAATTCTGCTTCCTTATCTCTGACCTCACTGGAAATTTGCTATTTCTCCCTAGATTGTTGGTCATGAGCCTTACCTTGGCTTCACTTCAGCTTTCACCAATGTACCATTAGTAAGGCATCACCATTAGTATTTCTTCTTCCTTTACCAGGGAGATTTCCATGAAGTGCTTCTAGATAATCCAACAATTCTTATTGCTGAAGTCCATCTGCCATGTTATCCAACTTTTATACTAAATCACATATTTTTCATTGTGTTTGAATAACACATTTCTCTGTGCATTATCAATGACCCATTTCGACTGATTTATGTTCAATAATCAAACATGATTTTCCATTTACTTCTGAAAATACATTCTGGGGCGGACAAACTCATCTCCAGAAAGTAGATTCCTTTCAAATTCACAGAGTGAGGTCCTATTTTGCCATTGGTCTAAGAAACTTATAGTATTCTACTTTTCGCAATCATAAATGCCATAGTTGTCTCATTAACAACCTTATAGAGTGAAGTCATTTCAACCTCAAAGTTGTATGCCTGAAAATACAATGTGGTTGAAGATAAACCCTGGTAGAAGAAAAGAAGAAAATGGTGTTTAGAAAACAAAATAACCATTCACTATAACATAAGGACTTATTTTAAATGATATTGATGGTCCACACATGTGTTTACAACCAGTCTTCCAAAACCCAACTAAAATGATTGTTAAAGCATGCATGCATCATCAACCAATGAGGCCAAAGAGAACAGGGAGAATAAAACATCTCTAATATTTTGGAAGGTAAAAGCGGGTGCAGTTGATATAAACCAACAGAAAGCACTGATATAATGCTGACAGTGTGGGAAGTCAAGAAGCAAGCTGGTTGGTAAAGAGATCACCCACAGTGTCAGTTCGAATCCCCAAGACACAGTATTTCCCCCCCAAAAATGGCAGGTGGAACTCCAGAAAAAGCAGCGAGTCCTGTCTTTCTCCAAGATCTTCTTTCTCTTCCAATGTGCCTGGCTAATTCCCCCTCCTATAATCCCAGCAGAGAATTAAAAGTTTCACTTCTGGGAGAAGTTGAAACCCACTCCCTCTAAACTCTGCAACAGCATGCTCATTGCCAGTGGTGGCATCGGAGCTGGTAGAAGATTAAGTAAAGAGTCTATATCCTAAGCAGTGAGATTCCCATTCTCAAATTTTCACTTGGCTCTATTAAATTTTGGCGACTAGTTTTATAACCTTCATCCAGGAAATCGGAGAATTTCTCTCCACTAAAATTAGCAAACCCAAGAGAAGAAGCTCAGAAGCTCTAAAAGTTGGGATTTCCCACACACAAAAAAAGTGCAATCCAACCTGATCAGACTGCAGCACAGCTCAACAGACGTTTAGCACCTATATAACTCATACAAGATAATGTAAAGAGAGGAGGAAAATGAAATAATCATACATTTTAATTTTCCATGCATATTTAAAGCATGTATTTGAAAATTACATTTGGTGAAATTGATGAGTTTACTATTTTGAATGAGTATGTGTGGTTTTTATTTCCATGAGCTTATATCATTTTCTTACCACTTTCATTTTTCCGTGGTCATTGTTATTTCAAACTGGTATTAAATCTTTTTGGGTCCAGATGGCTATTAGTATCATCAAAAAAGTTCACTGTAATTAGAGTAGTATAATATGGCATATATTTTAACAAGTCACACAAAAGTAATATTCTCAAAACTGCAAGATAACTATTAGTAAATTCAATAATTAGGTTCTTTTGATAAAGGTCAAGAATTTAATATAACAGCTTATTACTAAATACAAATCTTCTATTAATTTTTACTTTTCCTTTAAGAAATTTGTTACTTTCATGCTCTATTCAACATCATGTCCCCTTCCCTAAAAGAAGAAAAAGACAAAGGAAATATAATATAAACCCAAAGGAGTAAAGATATTGACTTTTGTTATTCTTTGACTGACATCCTTGACTGGATATTTCTAGAGGTATCACTGTCTTTGTTGGGTTCCTATTCCAAATATTTACATATAAAATTTTATTCCAAATAATGAATCTTTTGTTCTTTCCTTCTCTTGTTGTGTATGAACAAAATACATCTTTTTGCATGTTGTTTTGGAAGATCTCTAAAGTGTTTGGTAGTACATTTGTGACTTGATTCTCAGTCTTATTTCCTTTGTAAGTGGTATGCAACTGAGAACATTTAATATTCTCTCATAGATGAGTTTTTTATAAAGGAGAAAAAATATCTCCACTTTTGAAGTGTATACTCCAATGAACACATAAATGACAATTAAGTACTTTTCAGTGAAAGGGTATTCTACACAAAGTAGAGAAGCTAAATTTCTTCCTCTTTGGTGACAATTTTTTTTTTCTCAGACAGAAAGCTTACATTTCCAAATTGTTATCCAACCACCATTATACTTTCCTATTCACCTACCACAATTTCCCCACACCTCACCAGACTTTGCTCATCCCAGCAATCAAAATTTGTCTTTACTTTTCACATGGTCACTAATTTAAATATTCAGTGATGAACACTCAGAAAATAATTATAGACTCTTGCCATAAAAAATAATTATCATTGGGGCAACTGGGAGTTGCAACAGGAGTCATAAAGCATCGGACTCCTGGTGTCAGCAGGTCATGATCTCCCAAGTTCACAAGTTCCAGCCCTGAAGAGGGCTCTGTGCTGACAGTGTGGAGACTGTTTGGTATTCTCTTTCTCCATCTCTCTGTCAGTCCCCTGCTCATGCTGGCTCTCTCTCTCAAAATAAATAATAAAATAAAACTTAAAAAAATTATCACCAATAAATCTCACAACATATTTTTATAAATATTTAATGTAGCATTTTCTATTTAATTTAAACAACATATCTTTGATTCTAGAAATACAGTTCTTTCAAATTTAATAGATAATTGCCCACTGTTTTATTCCATAGAAGAATTCCCCAGGATCAAGCTTGGCCCAACAAAGAGATTTTTCTAGGAAAAAAGAATACCAGCACATAGTTTAGCAGTTATATTTAACAGGACTCACATGATGATTTGAAAACTTCAGGAGTCACAAATATGGAACTGACTTTTCCCTCATGAAATATTTACTGAATTCTAGGTGGTAGATGAAGCTGGGTACTGAACAGAAGCTGAACGGAAGTGTGAAACTCCCACAGTTTCATGGCACTTACAAGAAAATATCCCATTACAGGAAATGAGCCTAACACAACACAAGCCAGCCTCTTCCTCAGAGCATTTCCAGGATTATGATGCAATTCAGGTTAAAAGTAAAAAAGCCATGGGGCGCCTAGATAGCTAAGTCAGTTGGGCATCTGACTTCAGCTCAGGTCATGATCTCATAGTTTGAACCTTGTGTTGGGCTCTGTGCTGACAGCTCAGGGCCTGGAGCCTGCTTTGGACTCTGTGTCTCCCACCCTCTCTGTCCCTCACCCACTCTGTCTCTCTCTATCAAAAATAAATAAAACATTTTTAAAAAGGCGAGGTTCCGATTCTGTGTTTCCTCCCGCTCTCTCTGTCCCTCCCCTGCTCATGGCCTCTCTGTCACTCAGAACAGAATAAACGTTAAAACAAATTTAAAATAAATAAATAAATAAACAAACAAACAAACAAATAAATACACACATCAACAAAAATTTTAATAAGTGAAAAACTAAAAGCCAAACTCAACCCCTCTGAAGGGTACGTGTGAATCCTCTAAACTGTAGCCTTTCAGGGCAGGAAGCATGGAAGCTCAACTGGTCTCAAACCAAGCCCAGGAGATACAGAGCTTTTTCTCCCCATGCATCCCTGATTGAATGTCACCTATGACTAGAACAAGTTGGGTTCTTCATATATTTTATGTTTATTTATTTATTTATTTATTTCATAAGAGGTGACTGCTGAGGTACATTGTCCATATAGATAAGTGAATTGGAATTTAAAATTATTTTATGATAATGCCACACAATTCTTTGATCCCCTTGACTTGAAAATTTTGAACAGGAATCTGATAATAAATATTTTTTATGACCAGCTATCACTTTTTTTACATTCTTCTTCCATCTATTGAAAGATAAAAAAAAGAATTGGAAGCCACTAAGTTGCTAAGTGTGCAGTACCTGGTCATTCGAGTCATTCATTCTGAACACATATAACAATAGTTTGAATTGTGGTTCGGTAGGTATGCCAGAGGCTTATCGACCCAGGCAATGCATTAACAGTAAGATCCAGACTATATGATAGGTATGTCATTCTTTTCTAAAGGATGGGGGGAATAAGCTTGTGAAAGTTTACACTATCTCAGAGGGAAGTTCTCAAGAATAAAAATTTTAGGTAATAGTGCAGTGGAATTTTTTTTTAATTTTTTAAATGTTTTATTTATTTCTAGGAGAGAGAGAGAGAGCGTGAGCAGGGGAGGGTCAGAGAGAGAGGGAGTCACAGACTGAAACAGGCTCCAGGCTCTGAGCTGGCCGTCAGCACAGAGCCCGACGCGGGGCTCGAACCCACGAAACGCAAGATCATGACCTAAGCGAAAGTCAGACGCTTAACCGACTAAGCCACCCAGGCACCTCTGCAGTGGAATTTTAAAATCTGCAAATTGGGTCCTTAAAACTATACATGTCCCAATGATCTTGTAAAATCTCTCTGAATTCCTAGATGGAATCTGTATAGCATTTTGACATCACTGATGAAGGGTACAAACATTTGCAAGATGAGCAGACAAAGAACCTGAGAAAGAAGAGAAAGATAGAAGGGCAATTAACAAAGCACAGTCACAATGTAAAAGTGACAAAGAAGTAAAGTAAGACAGGATGCAAAAAGTCTCTTCCAGTGCCTCTACCTGATATGGCTCCACTGGCCCCTTGGTGCCTATTTCGGACCCCCATTCTATTCTCACCTTTGCTCACTCTGTTCCAGCCCTTGTTCCAAGAAAATAATCAGGTTCATTTCATATGTTCTTTGCACATGTTCAGGGTCTTTGCATATGTCCATCTCCCTGCCAGGAGTGAGATTCTTGTCCTATTCACCTCATTCATCCATTCTGTGGCCAATTTGTGATCATATTTTAGCCTTAATATCACACCCTTAAGATAATTCTCCAAATTCATATATGTCCTCTTTTATCTTCACTCAAGCGCCTATGTTCTCCTTCCATTTTGGAACTTATCAGAAATCATAATTCATGTTTTTATTAGTCTAACTGTCTCTATTCATTGCTAAATTTTAAAAGCTCATTGAAATAGATATGCATGTGAACCCTGTGCACTGATATATTGCTAACAATCACTGATAAATATATATAAAGTATCTTATATATAAAATCATACATATGTATAATATATATATTCATATAAGAGGAATTTTAACTAGTAGTAATTTTTAAAAGGAATATGTGTATGCTCACTGTCCAGCCTTTAAGCCTAAGTAATAGAACATTAATAAATTCTTTAAACTGCATAAGTAGGAAATCAAAAATGTGTTTGTAAAATGGATGACAGTTGAGTCCAATTCAAATCCTGATGGGGCAACAATGAATGAGAGAAAAGGAATCATCCTGGTGATGTTTGTTATACTTGCTACCAGTGCTAGTTAACAAAGAATAAAGTGGCAAAGACATGAAATTATTTATTGAGAATAGGCAGCCATTAGATGTTAATTCAACTCAGCAGATTCCTTCTATTCTGGACAGTCAGCAACTTGTCTTTATTAGATTCAATACATTCTCTTGATATGGGTTGGTCTTTCCAGCACCACTGTCCAAGTGCTTATAGAATGCTTGACCTACTGACATGGGTCCCACATAATATCATCACTTCAGTTCAAGGGACCCATTTAATTTAAAAGGTAATGTGACAATGGTATATGATCATGAGAATTCTCCTACTTATCAGGTACCTCAGTCACCAGAAGTAGCTGAACTAACAGAATGCTGTAACGACTTTTATATCTGCTATAGACTCATCTAAGGCATCATTTTAAGGACAGCACCCTTTGGGATCATGGAATGTCCTTCAGAATAAAACATATGCAATGGTATGCATATGAGTGGTCTATAATGCTCACTCTATAATAGTCTAGAATAATCTTGTCACATCTATGATAATGATGACTGACTGCTCCCATCAACACTTCTTTTGACCTACTTGTAAAATTGGAACTTCCTGATTCTGCAAACTTAAACCACTAAATTACAGTACTTGATTCTCAGGGGGAAATCTTTATGCCAGGAAATCATTGTAAAATTTCCACTGGACTTCAAGTTTCAACCACAAGACACTTGAGCTCCTCAAGTCAGTAGACTATAAGACAAATGAAGGAGCCACTGTATAGGCTGAAATAATCATTCCTAATAAGCATGAGAAGCTAGGGTTGCTGCTTCATTATTAGGAAAGAGAAGTGTTTTTTGGAAACGAAAGAGATTCATTGAGTCATCTTTGGAGTTCTTAGTCTAATAATAATAAATGTATTGTCTTACTAATTCTGAGACATCTTGCTTTCCAATATGAGAATCTAGAGCAGTGCTTTGGGCCTGAAAGACTACCTGTCTGCATGATTTTATTTCCTGTGGAGACTATCTTCCTCCAGGGCAAGGAACTAGAGTTACTTTTTATTTATTTATTTTTCTGATCAATGTCATAAGCCTCCAAGAAAAGAAACTGGATGCAATGCAATTAAATTCTGGCAGGTGCCCTAAGTATGAAGAATTCTATGGTAAGTATTATTTTTGAGGAATTTAATGCCTAATACCTGTTATATTTCTGAAAAATGGCCTTAGGAAAAAAAAATCCAGGACAAGAAAATATTCACTCACAAAAGTTTTGGCTACAAAACTTTTTAAAAATTTTTTTAAATATTTATTTATTTATTTTGAGAGAGAGAGAAAGAGAGAGACTCCCAAGTAGGCTCCCCTATCAGTGCAGATTCCCACACAAGGCTCCATCTCACCAACTGTCAGGTGATGACCTGAGCCAAAATCAAGAGTTGGATGCTTAATCAACTGAACAACCCAGGTGCCTTAGAACTCTATTCTCTTGTACATCAAAATATATATTCATCCATCCATCCATCCGTACATATATCTGTATGCCTAGGTGATGATACATTTAAAATATTTATCAACCTGTTGACTTTCCATTCCTTCTATCTTCTTGGTTGCTAGATTATAGGAAGTTCTAAATGTACTGAGGGATGGGTCAAATGATAAGATTAGCAAGAAATAACTAAGAGGATGAAAGATAGTTTGATTTCAATATTTTGACAATTATAATGGCTGCATCAGTGCAAAAAAACTGAATGGTGATCCTTCATCTATTCAGTCAGTAAACACTTTTTCTACTACTTCTGTGTGCTAGGTTCCTGACCACTCTTAGCATTCTTGCTTTGTGGTGTTGACAATAGAATAAATAATCCCATTACAGAGTCAGAAGTTTTAATAAACTTGAATAAATAAAGTATCCAAAGAAAATAGAGAAAATTTACCAATTGAAAGATATTGGAATTTTTCAATGATTAAAAATAAATCCATATAGTCATTTTCTGAAACTTTTTAAAAAGATTTATAAATCTCCCATCACTAAGGCATTAACATTTCAAACTTAGGGGCACCTTTTCCTAGAAGACAATACCCAACATGAGCACCTCCTTTCTGATTTCACTTCCTTCTCAAGTCAGCCTAAATGTCAGAAATGTAACTTCCATTACTCCTTCACCATTAAAAAATTTTCCTGGTGCTCTGTTGGCTCATTATTTCTGCCTTATTAAACTCAGACCACTTGACTTCTAACTGTCACATGGATGTTGAGTGCAGTGGGACTATTAAAACTGTGTGAATCAGTAGCATTAAAACCCTTTTCTCCATGTTCAACACAGGAATTATTTTCTGTGATAATTTAGCTCTCTCTCCCATATCACTTCAAAGGTCACCTAAACTGCCATTTGTTTTCTCATACCTCTTACAAACTTCCTAATTCATTCCAACCTCATGAAGAAAGATAATCTATCTATTGGGTTAGAACAGTAGTCATTGCCTTTCTATATCACATGCCCTGATATTGTCATCTATTTTAGTCTTGTTAGTTATTATGGTTAATTTTATGTGTTGAATTAGCTGAGCCACAGTACCCAAATATTTGGTCAAACATTATTCAAGATACTTCTATGAAGGTGTTTTTTAAATGGCATTAACATTTAAATTGGTGGACTTTACAGTAGACTTGTCTCCATAATGTTAGAGGGCCTCAAGCAATCAATTTAAGGTTGAATAGAACAAATGACTGACCTATTATAAGCACTAAGGATTCTACCAGCAGATTACCTTCAGACTTGAAGCACATGGCCTCTTCCTTGGGTGGAAATTAACATTTAAATGTGTAAACTTTGAGTAAAGCTGATTACCCTCTGTAATGAAGATGGGTTTAATTCAATCATTTAAGGCCTTAGTAAAACAAAGATTTTTCTCAAAGAAGGAATTCTGCCATCAGAGTGCATTTGGATTCAGACTTCAACTCTTCGCTGGGTCTACAGACTTCTGGCCTTCTCTAAACATTTTAAACTTAAACCTTCACAATTATATGAGCCATTTCCTTATAATAAATCTTTCTCCCTCTCAACAGATGATAGATAGATAGATAGATAGATAGATAGATAGATAGATAGATAGATGATAGATAGATAGATAAACAGATAGATATAGGGAGATAGAGATATAGAAACAGAAATATATTTATATATCATACACGCATCCTTTTGCTTCTATTTCTCTGGAGAACCCTTATTAATACCTTGGTCTTACTTTCCTGTCTAGGGTCTTAGATCCTTTCCTCTTCCACTACAATAAAGAATTCACTTTTTCCTTTCTATTATCTTTCCAACTATCTCATCTCTTGCTCTACATTTTCTTTTCAGCAAATATGTATGTTCTATACTCCCTTTAAAACAAACAAAATATTCCCTCCCATCCATATACCCTCTCTCTTGTGCATCCAAGTTTATTTCTATTGTCTTCACTATTGACCCCTGCTGTTTCACAAACCCAGTTCTCAATCCACTGCAGTCTTGCATCTACTCATTTAATCAAAGCCACTGATATTTATATGTGTCTTTTGTAAAGTGAAACATCCCAGCCTTACCTCAAAATAAGTTTCATAATAAAAGAAGGTGCTTTGCTGATGTCAGCTGTAAAGTAGTGGTAATCAATATACAGTCTTGGTACCATCTTTATTAGGGCACAACTTGTACAACTTTATGCAGCAGTACAGCCTCCACAGAAATGTGTTCTGTAAGGTTGAACAGCATCTCTTCAGCTTTTGCCTTTTAATTTTTGTTTATTCCTCTTTGATGGGGTGATCTTCCCACCCCTAGCTTCTTTGACATCATGGCTTTCTTTTCCTTATTTTTCTTTTAAAAGATATCTCATATCTCAGAGCTCTGCTCTCACCATCCTCCACAAAAAGAAAAAAAAATCAATGTTCTTTTTAGTCTATATTTTCTCTCTGGGTGGCCTGACACACAAATATTGGCTTAGCTGAATCCATGACTCATACTCTGAGAAGCACTAAATCTCTATCACCAGCCTTGACCTCTGGGCTGAATGCCAAATATGTTATCTCACATCGATTTCTCCATTTATTTAATAAATATTTATAGAGTGTCTACTAGATTCCAGGCAAAGTGCAGTGGCTAAACATATAATGGTGAGCAAAAAATAGACACGGAGAATCTAACTTCGTGCAGAACATCTGTACCTGAATGTCCAGTATGCTGCAGGATCAACATGTTCAATATAAATCTCACAATCTTGTTTCCCTCAAACTGCTTCCTCATATAACTCTTAATCTTAGTAAGGGATAACAGAGTTCCCCGATTTACTCAAACTAGAGACACAACTGTTATTGTTGTTGTTCTATAATTTTTAATTCAGTTCTCTGAATCTTATGCTCCATTATTGCATCTTTGCAGCAGGAGCCAGTTTGTACTCTACACTGTATCATTGGTGACTTGTATGTAATAGAATTCTTTATAAAATGATTTAATGAATATAACTGAATGAAGGAAAAAACAGAAAATGAAGTAGGGAAATACAAACAGAGAGAAGTACAGTGTGAAAGCATTTATGCATTTGCAAAGGCATACAATTATGAAATGGTATATTCAGAAAATGGTAGAATTCTCAATATTTTAAAAGGATGGGGCAAACGGGATTATTGCATGAATTAGCTTGAACATATAAACTGAGGACAGATTTCGAAGGTTTTATAATGCTTGGTAATGTTATTTTTCTAATAGGATTCAAAAGGAAGAGATACTTAAATAATGCTGTTACATAAAGTACACTAAGCCACCTCTGCTATATATCAAAATTTCATAATCATATGTTTCTGGCCTCTCTGTTCTGTCTCATTGGTCTGTTTTCTGTCCCTGCACCATGACCAAGCTGTCTTAACTACTATAATTTTATATCAAATCTTTTAAAAATGTATTTTAATATTTATTTATTTTTGAGAAAGGCAGAATGCAAACAGGGGAGGAGCAGAGAGAGATGGAGACACAGAATCTGAAGCAGGCTCCAGACTCTGAGCTGTCAGCACAGAGCCTGATATGGGGCTCAAACTCATGAACCACAGAGCATGACCTGAGCTGAAGTTGGACACTTAACCAACTGAGCCATCCAGGCATCCTTATTTCAAATCTTTAATACATGATAAGAAAATCTCCAAGTCCTCATTCTTCCTGTAAGTGTCCTTCAAAAAAGAATTTCAAGCTGCTTGTCAGTAAAAAAGAACAATACCTTTCAAAAAAGGAAATTAGAGATAGTATACTGTCTCACATCTGAACAAAAATAATATATAGAGATAGATTGATTATATATATGATATACATGAGCTATATAAACAAGCAGAAAAGTATGACATATTAACCAGGAGATAATTCAGTGAATAAAAATAAACCCGGAAATATTCAAAATGAATTAAGATGAAAGTTTTAAATATTTTCTATAAATATTAATTTAAGAATATAGTGAAGATAAAGTTAGAACGATTTAAAAGAGAACCACATGAGTCTCTAGAGTTGAAACATATATTATCTGAAATAAAAAATTCATTGAATGGCCTAAGGACATATTAGTGCAAAAGAAAAGAATTAGTGAACTTG
The DNA here is from genome assembly GCF_003009895.1 of Hyaena hyaena. Lineage (NCBI taxonomy): Eukaryota > Metazoa > Chordata > Mammalia > Carnivora > Hyaenidae > Hyaena > Hyaena hyaena. Next base: position 1,633,651 of record NW_024080985.1, on the reverse strand, counting down.
AAGACAAAGAACCCACGCAAACTGAAACACAAACTATGCAAACAGAAAGAAAAGACAGTGAAAAAGGAAACAGAACCTCAGTGCCTTGAAAAACAATGGCAGGCAATCTAATGTATGTACAATCTGATTCTCAGGAGGACTGAGACACAATAAAAATATAAAAATTATTACAAAAAATCTTTCCAAGTTTGATTAAAATCTATAAACCTATAAATCCAAGTAGCTCAAAGAATTCCAAGCAAGATAAACATCATGAAAAACAAAGTAAAATTGGTAAAAATCCAGCGTAAAAATAATTTTACTAGAAACCAAAGTAAGAGAAAAAAATATATATCACATTAAAATAAAAAGATGAGTAGCTCCTGATTTGTCATAAAAAAATTCAATGCAGAAGGCAATGAATCAACATTTTTAAAATAATGAAGGAAAAAGTTATCTGTCACCTGTATTCTATATCTACTAAAAGATCATTCAAAAATGAAAAAGAAATGAAAACATTTTTAGGCAAACAAAGTTGGAAGACATTTTGTCAGTAGATTTAGAAAAATTGAAATACAAACTAAGTTAATTTTTTTAGAATGGAAAAAAGAAAATGTTACCTGTTAGTAATTTGTATCTACACAAGGAAATAAAAAGGACCAGAAATGGAAAATATGTACCTAAATATTTAAAAAATCAGTTTCATTATTATATAAAATATATCTTTCAAAATCTTAAGGAAAACTTATCTGTGTAATAAAATACAAAAATTATCTCTTTAAGCCTGTTGAAGGCCAAATTAAGCTATTGTTGGAAGAATGTATGCATCTGCAGAGATGATACAAGAATGGACTGGAAATGGACATGACAGAATTCTCTGTGATGATGAGAATGTTTTATATTTTGATGAAGCTAACAGTTACACAGATGTATGCATTTCAACAAATATGCCTTTAATCAGTATGCAATAATTTAAAGTAAATTTACCTTAAAGAAAATACCTGTAAACAAATGTTGAACTATTGAAGTATTAGGAAATGTCCTGGAGTTTGCATCTTAGTTTGAAATACATCAGAAAATAAGATGGATTTTTGAATGGACAGATAAATTAATAGATAAATAACTGTGATAAATCAAATATAGTAAAACATTGATGTTAGAAATTAAGTAGTAGGTACACAGGAATTCACTCTAAAGTTTTTCACTTTTTTAAATGTTTAAATATTTTCATAATTTCATAATACAATGTTTAAATTAGGCAATTGACTCAAAAAAGCAAAAAAAAAGTCACTGATATTATTTTTATTTCTTCATATGCTACATAGAAGTAAACTATATGAAAACACATCCACAAAGGATCGAGATGGAAATACAAGTATACCAATTTAAGTTTCTTATATTAAACAAGAAATTATACCACTTAAAAATATACTGTAAGTTTTTAGAAACATTAGAAAAATTAGAAACATTGGAAAACATTAGAAAAATTTAAAAAGAGATGTAGCTTATATGTTGACAGTGGATGTAATTAATCCAAACAGACAGGAACAAAGAAATAAAGAAGAAAGAATCAATAACAGAGAGGAAGAAGATAGACACTAGTAGAAATCATAAGTGAATTTAGTAGGGTTGTGAAACTTAAGGACAATATAAAAACCAAAACTGTGTTTTCTATACACTAGCAGTGACAAAAAATAATTTTAAAGTAACAATACCATTTAAAATAGTATCACAAATGAAATACTTGTTGGCATAATTAACAAAGTATGTGCATGAACTACAACACTGTAAACCAAAAAACAAGGCTAAGAAAATTAAAACAAAAAAAGAGATATAAAGATGAGTGAAAATTAATAAAATAGGAAATTGACAGAAAAATGTTAATAAAGCCAAAATTGATTTATTGAAAATGTCAATAAAATTAATAGAATTCTAGCCAGATTAAATTAAGGGAAAAATAAAAAAGGAAAGGAGAAAACACATATGGTCAATATCAGGAATGAAAGAAAGAACATCATGATGAATCTTATAAATATTAAAAAGATAATGAGAGAATATTAGGAATAACATTATGGCAGCAAATTGGAAAGCATAAATAATGTAGAAAATTATTTTTAAAGGACACAGATTTTTTAAATGGATTCAAGAAGAAATATAATACACAGATAGTCTTATGTTTCTAAAGAAGTTTGATGTGAAGTTAAAATTCTTCCTAGAAGGAAGCATAGGCCAAATAATGACATTGTCCATTCTTTCAAATAGTTAAGTCATAAGTAACACAAATCTCATAATATTTAATTCAGAAAATGGAAGACAGGAAGTACTTCCTACTCAGTATAGAGGGAAAACGTTATCCTTATCAAAACCCTATAGGATTTTAAAAGTAAGTTAACTATAGGTCAATATTCTTCAATACTTAGAAACAAAAAATCTTAAATGCAATGTTAAGAAGGGAAATCAAGCAATTTACAAACTAACACTATATTATGACCAAGTGAATCACGGGTATAAAAGGTACCACAGAGGGAATATGGGCAATGGTATTAAAATAATATGATATGATGATAGATGGTAACTACAATGGTGATCAGCACAGCATAAGATAGAGACTTGTTGAATCACCATGATGTACACCTGAAACTAATTTTACGTTGTGTGTCAACTATACTTCAATTTAAGAAAATAAAAAATGCAAAACACATGCAAGTTTGATTTAATGTTTGAGAATCAACACATCAAAGTGTTTGAGAATGTTTACTTTGGTTTTCATGCTGTTTTAGAGTGCCTGCCATTGTTTTTCAATTAGTAGCAGAGGACAGAAAAAAATATATATGAACTTGTCACTAGCAAAAGAGAAAATAAAACAATTTATTTGATGGGTTTTATGCAGTAAAAATATTTTTCCAAATAAGGCAGTCTGAATTTCTATGAAAATAATTTTTCTGAAATATTTATCAATTATAGTATCAAAAGATAGAATTGAGATTATCTTCCATTGAGTAGAATTTGTTCTGATATTATCTTGGACTCCTACAGACAGTATATCAATTAAAACTAGTGCTTTGAACAGAAAAGCATCTATTATAGGGGTAAAATTTGAAATGTATCACTTGTAGAAAACAACTTTGAAGTACTTATAGGCAACTTTTTTGAAAAATTAAAATGGTAAGTTGACACTAAAAAGCCTAAAAATTAGAAAAGTAATTAAAGGTATGGTATTTACAGACAGAAACCATTAAGAAATGGTTAGAATATGAGCATTTACCAGTAACAACTTTCTACTTTTGTTATTTTATAATATTAGAATTATCCCTGTAAGTTATTTGCTTGACTTCACAAAATTTCATTAATTTTCAAAAGAAGAAAATTTTTGTTTATTTATTTATTTTGAGAGAGAGAAAGAGAGAGAGAGGGAGTGGGGAAGGGCAAAGAGAGAGGGAGATAGAGAGAATCCCAAGCAGTCTGCGCACTCTCAGTGAAGAGCCTATGCGAGACTCGAACTCACCAACTGCAAGATCATGACCTGAGCCCAAACCAAGAGTCTGGTGCTTAATCGACTTAGCCACCTAGGTGCCCCTCAAAAGAAATTATTTTAAAAATAAATTTGAATAGTAACAATATTAGGGGTCCAATAATAACAAAATCAATTTAAATATTGTGAAAAATTATATTATTTTAGTCCTTTCTTCTCTCAAAATAACTCCAGTTTGGGGGACAAATTATGTGCCCACCCAAGCCATACAAACTATGGATTTTTTTTTTTTTTTGGATTCTTGGGTTTGGGAGTTGAGACTGCTTTTCTAGGCTATTCCTTCTTTTCCTTACGTCTTCATAGAACTTCCATAACATAGTTCACAATATTAGTACTGCAAAGGTCCTTGAGGTTCAAAGTCCTCAATTTACAGAGAACTGGAGATATAGAAAAGCACATGACTTGCCAAGATCGCAGAAGTTTCTAATTTCAGATTTGGTCATAAAGGACAGGACTCCATTATTTATTCCTTGTCCTTTATTTTGAATGATGTATTGCTCCTGTTGTTGTTGCTTTTGTTGGTAAAGTGTAAAACAAATGCATCTGATGTGAAATGCAGAAGGACACCCTGGAAGGGAAAACATCTCTCCTTAAAATTCAGATTGACTTCCCAGATATAAACAAAGCCTGTACCTTCTTTTAATAGACATTGTTTTAAACAAAAGATAAATGAATAGATAATATTTCAGAACATTGTGGAAGAACCATCCCAGTTTACTTTTGTCTAGCCCAAATGAACCGTCTTAGCTGTCAGTGCTTTAGTCTCTAGCAGGGAGGAGCACAGACCCAGAGCAGCTGGCCCAGGAAGAAGGGCCAGAGCTCGGTCCTTCACAGGAATGCCCAGAAGGCCTCTTTTGGGTAGATCCTCAGCAGAGCACTAGGGGAGCGGAGGCTGAGCTAGATTTGGGCCACCCTTGATGGAACATAGCTCCATCTTAAGTACGTCTGAGTAGAGCACAGAATGCACCAGCACAGGGAAGGCCAAAAGGAGCCTCTATTTTTGATGGATGCAGACGGAAGGTTTGTTTGGAAGATGCAACATGGTGCGAGCCAAGTGACACATTGTAAATAAGTGTTAATGGCCCCATAGCTCAAAGGCCTGGCCATGATTCTGTATTACTTTTTTTTTTTCTTCTCTTGCTTTTTCCTCACTCCCTTTGTTCCTCTTTGATTCCTCCTTTCCTCTTTCCATACTTCTTTTTTTTTGAGAAAAGAGAACTAATTTCATCCTTTAGCAAATGTCAAGGATAACAAAACTATCAAATGAAAATCTTAAGTGAGAGAAGTCAAAGTAGGAAAAAATGGGCAAAGATATAGAGAAAAATTGGTTCTAAGTTTGGGGGAAAATAACAGGTTTCTGATTAAGTAAAATCCTAAAATACCAAAAGTCTTATTATGGAAAAGTTTCTAGAGATAGCAAATAATTAGTTTCATCATCAATGAATTATAGAGACAAGGAATACAATCTCAATTTTTTGTATAGTGTCAAAATTGCCTAGAATAGAAAATAAAATTCAGGATATTTATAACACTTTTGTGTATTCTATACCTATTCAACATTTAGCTATTAACATGTTTGAGATGGGGGTAGAAAAAACAAACTGAGTTTTTCCAAATAATTAGTTATGCCTAAGATAAGGTTAACTTGTTTCTACACTCTAGCATCGGTTAGATATGGAATCCAAATTAACTCATAAATATTAAAATTACAGGCTAAAGGAAAGAGTGTTACTTGATGCATAACCTATCCAGAAGTATTAAGCTAATGCAAAATTTGTAGGTAAGATGTCGCTTGTCTGTGGAAACTGTTCTCTGAAAACAGCACCCATGAGGCCTGTAGAAGGTAATGCAAGTATTAGGACATATTTACTGCTGCAAAGCAGGCTTTTCCATCCCACACCTCCCACTGGTGCTATTGATAAATATTTCCTTCATATACGTTAACATTTTCCTCAGATGTTCGTACTGAATTTTCTAAAGCATAAATCAATGAATAACAAAAGAATGAAAACATTTACATTAATTGTAAATGTTTGGTTTTGATTATCTTTTATAAAAATACAGCATATTTACTGTGTTTTCTCTCTATCACAATATCTTTCATATACAGAGTGCTACCCGGTAAGCCCTTTTGCAACAAAATGCATGAGTGAATTATGTACTTACAATCATTTGCGGGCATGTGCTTAAATGTGCATATTTTTGTTAATTCTATATAAGAATAATGAATTAAAAATTTAGTGCAAGCATGCCAAGATACATATTGCCAATAAGTTTTCAAGCTTCTTAGACTCAAGAACTCTATCAGATGGCTATAAAATTAGAAAAATATGTATTGCATTTAGGAAGCTAAAAATTTTGAGTAGTTTGTAACATATGATATGCTTTAAAAATTAAGAAAATTGTGAGAAGTATTTGCTTAACCAGAAGTTTTATTTTAATTATTTTTATTCATCAGAGGAAAAGTATTTTACTGGTTTCTATTTGCAGAAAGATGAACACTTTACTGTCCTGCATTTTGAAGTGCTTTACCACTGGATGCAAGCTTAATAAATAATCAAGAGTTCTTTTTGTCATGCCATTTCAATTTGAGGCCATAAGTCTGTCTTTTAAGAGAGGTTAAAATACAATGCTCTTGGAATTTACTTCACTGCTTAACTTGACTTCTGGTGAAAAATTTTCTGTTGTGTTATATGAGTCCCATCTGTTTTTAAGTATCAGCTCATCAGCTAGTTATTAATTTAAATCCCACTGAAAATTGCTGGAAGCTGACCAGTGTATTCACAGCATGACACTGAAACAGATCAAAATGACACACATTGCAATAATTCTGGGAACTAATGTCCACAGGCAACCACTATAATTGTTCTTCACACTAGCAGACATTTTCCCTTTCTCGGGAGAAAATTCTTAACATATGCATTTTAATTGGCTCTAAGAAATGATATAATGATGTCGAAGATGGCAGTGAATCTTTTGGACTACTACATTGTGCGTGCAGCTATGTGAGCTAATGCTTTGAGTATAAGGTGAACTAATGGTGTTTTATGAATCAGTCTTAATACATTAATGATAAATAGCATACAAATTAGAAATATATCAATTAAAAGTGACCATTAAAATTAAATATCTAAGATCTATCATTAAATAATAACATAATAAAACAATTACAGTAAAATGTACCCCTCAGAAATTATTTCTTCAAACAATATGGTAATTATGTTTTTTAAATGAGAAAACGTCAACAATAAAAAATTGGATTTTACCAATTATCTTTCTTGACTTTTCTATATATATCCTTCAGATGATTCACTGCAATCAAGTCTTCTCCTGATTATCATGCTAAATGAAATTCTAGAAATGAAATAATCACTGTAACTATTTTAACAAGGAATTACACATTTCTAAACTCTTTCATGCATTAGGAAAAATAATTATAAATTGATGAATTGCTAGCTCTTTCTTCACTACCTCTTCCTATCCATTTACATTGTATTTGGCCTGCAATTCCTTATTCAGTTTTTATAATCCTATTGTCTTGTGATTCATCTGTTGGGCTAATTGTAGATCTAGCATAAATAAAGTTTGTTTTGTTTTGTTTACATATTTGTTTGCTTTACTTCTTTTTCCCCAGCTTTATTAAAGTCTAATTGACAGGTTTGGACAATGTATTCTGAGACTGTTTACACATTAATTCATATGAGTCACTATGAAATGAAATAATTTGAACTTTTTAAGTACCTTGTGGGCATTAGCCAATAGGCAGAGATGGCCCATGTTTAGAGAGACAATTTCCAAAACCATTTCATAAACTGCCAAGAATGCTTTATAAGATTGGGATGTCGTTTCAAGCAAGGAACAATTCTTGTTGTTATCTTCCATTTGAGGTTGTCCACAATCTCTAAAATCAAAGCATGAGAAGTGCAGGAAATGAACTCAATTAATTTTTCTGGAGGATCAACTCTGAAATTTACCACAGAAAGAGGAGCAGTTAACTGAGCTTTAAAGTTTTCTTGAGTCAAAAAAAGTTCCAGAACCCAGAATCTAAGCCCTGCCTTCTCCTTTCTGACTTATCTTTTACCAACCTGCCCAAATTCTCCCAGACTCGAGCATCAATTCCATCTTGCACACCAGACAAATAACACCCCACATTTTTATTTTCCCTTCTGAATTTGACCTTCCCCTTGCTTCTAGGATGGATTTTTCACTGTGGCAAGCAGAGAACAACTGATCATAAAGTCTCAAATTCCTCATGTTGCATGAAAGCCCATTTTAGACAGTTCTAGAAAACCCACCAGCTAACGACCTACCCATTGCCATTTTTTATTATTTAAGGAAAAGAGGAAATGCTTTCAGTGCTTTGAATCCATGATGTTTTATACTTCTATTTCTTTGCATACACTATGGCTTTTAGATAGCATTTTTATCATAGTCCTGCCTTTTGTAATATGACATGCTCTGCGGATAAGTAAAGGTGCTTCTGGAGAAAATATCAACAGTGATAGATAGTATAGTGTTCTAGTTGCAATTAAATGCCAAGATATATTTGTGAAACCTAGGAGAAATCATGTTGACTTAAAATATTATTCTCCCTTTTCTTCAAGGATATGGATTTGGTTCATTTTATTGGAATTGTAATGGAAGGGAGTAATACTCTCAATGAGAATGAATTTACTAGAAGTAGAGAGAAGTGTAATCATTTTCCTCTTTAAGTATGGTACTTTATACCAGAAACAAAGGCTCACAAGTGAGGAGTGAGATATAGGAAAACTTTAATACTGTTTTTTATCCTTTATAAACCAACTGGGGAAGAGAGAGGAGGTTCTCCAAGTAAAGGTGAGGAAAGTGTATAGGATTACATCTTTCTATATGTAATATATATGTTATAATCTATAGGATTATAGTCTTGCATCACTCCAGATAGTTGGGATTGCACATTGAACATGAAAGGAAAATGTGTCTTTTGGGGATGGGAAGGTGCTTTGGTGATAACAATTCTTACAGCCAGTAGGTACTTTCTTGTTCAGAAAATAGAAATAGTATTTTCATCATTAGTTTCATTAGATGGTACAGTAGGTGCAAATATCACTTACATAGAACACAGGCATCTCACCCTCTCTATTATTGGACCAACTGGGTACAATCTTAACCTTTGACCAGAGGGATGAGGCATTCTAGCCCATGAAAGCAGGCACATATAATTCATCAGTCTTTTCCAAACAAATAATTTAAATACAGTGTTGGTATCTCTATCAGTCAGTTTTATATATGAAGTTTGAAGTTTTTAACAACTTTAGAGGACAGATGGGTGACAAAAGAAAGAAAACTTTGTTTAAGAGATGCATTTGCTCGAGAGTTCCAGGCTTTGAAAGGAATTTTTCTCCTGAAGAGCCCTCATCAAAATAGTGGCAAACTTATTTTTCTGATGTGGATGGAACTATTCAATGGGCCGTTAAATCAAAGATACTATTCTTAAAGGGTCAACTTTGAGGAAACCATACAAACATTACAAGCTCCCTCTTTTCGATAGAAAATCTAAAATCGCTCTCTTTTTATGAAGGAATCAGTGTTAATTAAAAGAAAACTGCAGTAAATCATTTTCAGCTAAAATTGTTGTGGACCAAATGACACACAGGACAAGACACACACAAAAGACAGACACAACTCCGGCCAGAGGAACAATTCTACGCAAGCCCCTCTTGCGGTTTATTTTATACCCCGGTAACTGGATACAAACTGAAACCTACAAGATGCATTCCTTTACCAATTAAGGGCAAGTAGCCAAACACATTTCAAGGATGGGGGGAGCAAAGGGAGGAAGCGACCACAACATGTTTACTAAGAGGCCTGCCCACAATTCCAACCTTCTCCTTACTTCTAAGGAGGGAGGGCATGTTCCCTCGTTTGCGAGCGGACTATTAAACTTGGATATTGTGTGCAGGCCTCCTGGCAGAGCATCCTGTTTGCAGGCATGCTTTGCCCAGGCAGGGAGCCCCGTGTGCAGACACATCCCCGCGTCCCTAAGCACGCTTTCCTGTGGTCACTTTCGGGCTCCCACAAAAATATTTTCAATTATTTAGCTAATACCATATAATTGCTTCTTTGAGTTGATAAAGATTAGTTGCTTGATCGGCTTTAGGCAAGTCTTCTGAATCTGTTCCTAGTTCCCCCTATGAGCATTCTTGTAAAATCCAGTTTTGGCAACAATACTGATTGTCAGTTTAGCAAGAGTCCCCCAACCTCCACATCTGATGCCCTCATTATCTAAGAGTTCCTCACCCTGCACCATCTCCCACATGAAGTCTGATCACATTGACCTGTTTTCAGCAAGTTCTTATTAGGTTGGTTTAGCCGGAATGCCTCCTTACACCCTATGTTTCCTCTTAATAATTTCTCATCCTCTGACCTCCACCATGCCCCTTGTCTATAAATTCCCATTTCCTCATGCTGTGGTCGAAGATGAGCCCAGCTCTATCCTGAGGTTTCTTTCCACCTATTGCAGAGGTCCTGAATAACACTTGCTTTTAGAGGTTTCACTACTGTCCAACTCTGGTTTTTCTTTGACCCTAGAGAATACAGAAGAAATGGTGACAAGATAGAAGAAATGGACTATTCTTAATCAGATTTCATTAAAAAGATGGTGTGGAGAGGAGATAAGAACATATTTGCTAAATAATTAGGTTTCAACGGAGTCCTGAGTAAGTTTTCAAATTTGACTCTGCTCCATTGTAAACAACTGACTCCCTTTGCGGCATAAGACTTTCATTGTAAACAAAACAGGTTTTTTTCCTATGAAATTGATCTAGTCCCAATAACAAGGACTTGCTAAACATTGTTTGAGGAATCTTTAAAAAATGATTGCTTTAGCAAACTAGTTATGGTTCATGAATTACAATAGACCCTTGAACAACATGGGTTTGAACTGTGTAAGACCACCTATATGCAGTTTTTTTTACAGTACACTACTGTGAATATATTTATTTTTCCTTATAATTTTCTTAATAACATTTTTTCTCTAGCTTACTTTATTATGAGAAAACAATATGTAATATATATAACATACAAAATAGGCGTTAATCGACTGCTTATGGTATGCTAAGGCTTCTGGTCAACAGTAGGCTATTAGTAGTTAAATTTTAGTCAAAAGCTATAGATAGATTTTTGACTATGCAGGGGTTTGTGCCTCTAACCTCACATTGTCTTCAGCAAAGGCAACAAAGGCAGCTTCAGTCTCAGGAGCCTCTGAGACTTCCCATTTAAAATCTCAGTCTATTTTATCCAAAACTATAGAAAACATTAAAGTGGTTTGGGTTCTGTGATAGCTATCCCAGTATACTGTCACTGCTCTACCAAAGTTAACAAAAGCAAGTTTTAATAACTAAAACAAAAGGTTTTTAACATTCTCTATGCTAGGCATAAAACTTAAGAAGTTTAAGTGTACTGTAAGTCTATGAAGAGCTGAATTGCCTTCCATAATGACATCCAATGTTGTCTTTATAATAGAGGAAAATGCAGTTCTACAGAGTATATTTTTTGGGAGGGACTTTCTTTCTTTTCAGAGCCTTGAGGAGTGAGGGAAGTGAAATGCTTAAGGGAGATTTGTTGGGGAAAGCAACATGATAGAAACGGGAGTATCTCTGGGCTCTGTGGAAGGGTTTTGTTCTATGGAACCTTCTAGCAACCACATTTTCTTTGGAGCTTTCCACAATTAAAATTTTCTTCAGTTATTTCTAAGCCTTTAATTAAGTTTACTTAAATGTCATAGCATGTCTTTGCCTCTCTGGAAGATTTGTGTCCACGGTTGGGTCCAAGCAACAGAGCAAGAAAAGCAGCAGTCTGAGAAAATGTGGATTTAAAATTAAAGTGTTACCTCTAAGAGGCCAGAACAGCAGCCCGGTGCCAGAAGGCTGACTTGTGAATAGTAACAACCAAGAGAGATTTGAAGAATATACGCCTTTAAGGAGCAAAGCACTCATAAGTACTCGGGGTTTAGAATTCAGTGAAATCAATTAAGTAGGATGGGACCTAGGAAATTATGACTTGGATATAAAAAATATTTTTCCTTACCTTTAGTATAGAGGATAGGAAAATCTGACATATTTGAATCATAGTCACCTACAGATATGATAAGCCCAAAAATATCACAGAAAAAATAGTTGATCTTTGAAAAAATAACGTTATTATCACTAAGTGAATGACTTACTTTTTATACGTAAGCAATACATATGTTAAATGTATAATAGAGTCAATTCAGTTCCAGTGTGTGTCTCTCCTTCTAGGTGTCTATTGAGAAATTTCATTTTCTTTTGTCTCAATTTAATAAGAAAACAAGTGAAATAGAGACTTTTTTTCCTCCCAAGGAAAGAAGAGCTCTGTAAAAAAAAAAAAAAAACTGTATGGAAAAGGAGATGAGCAAATAAATATGGCCTCTCCAAAAATTGGAGGGCAGCCGGAAGTGGACCAGGATTAGAACGGACACAGATACTTGGAGAAAGACAAGGATGACAAGAGAGCAGGGTTCAGTCAGCAGACTAAGATCACTCAAACCTTTTACATTCCTAAAAAGAACAGACTTCAAGATTGGCCTTTGGCTGGTTTCTGGGACACAACCTGTAAGCCTTTAGAATATTCTGCCTAATAAGGTTGCTTTCATATACCTGAAACCTTGTGCCATGATGTACTGGTTTGGACAGAAAAGTTTGTCTACCTGATGTGATTTATAGTGAACATCTATTTGACTAAAGATGGAAGGATTGGAGTCTGAGTCTCTAAGGTTAGTCATGTGGGCTATGCATGCTTAGTACTGACCCCCAATGAAAACCCTGTAAATGAAGGCTCAGGTGAGCTTCCTCAGTAGCAGCACATCACACATGTTGTCACAGATTGCTGTTGGGAGAATTAAATGCATTCCTGTATGACTCCATTGGGGTGAAACACCTGGCCCTTTGTTCCTGATTTCTCCTAGATTTCACCCTCTGTACTGGTCGATTTGTTGACTTTAAGTGTATCCTTTTACTGCAATAAACCATAAATTTAAGTATAACAACTTTTCTGAGTTCTGTGACTCCTTCTAGCAAATCTTTGAGCCTAAAGATGGTCTTGGGATCCTGACATAGTAAGATACCTTTAAATATGTCCTCTCTATACTCTACAAGTAACTTCAATTCACTACCCAAAGCACACCTGGTAACTTCTCAAATAGTCAATGAATGTGAATTGCATCAAGGGGTGAAGGAAGTGAATTAGTCATTTTCAAACTTATTTTAGCTATCCGGCCATATATTCAAGTGATATCAGAATTGCTCTCATCGCAGATGGTTGGAATCAGCAAGTAAAGACTTTCTTGCAGACGTGGACCTCTGAGGCATCTGCACAGAACTTTTGGAACTCCACGGATATTACTTTGAAAGTCAATAAAAGATGTAAAAATGACTTTAACACATCAAACCAACATATCTGAAGTTTATACAACCTATAAAAATATAACCAAAAACACATTCCAGTTTATCCTTAACTGGATGCAATTGTATCACACACTGTATACAAGTAATGCAGAAATCCAGAGGGTTGTAAAGTTTAAAAGATCTCCTAAATGTAAAAAGAATGATCTTCTATTAAATCTCTTTATCACCAATAACTTCCAACATTGAAAGAAAAGATCATAAAACTATACATATTTTCCTATATAAAAGAGAAAACCTCCAAAATCTTTTGAATTCATAAAGACTTCAGATATCCATCAGCAAAATTTCTTGATCTGGCATGAAGCAGTGTTGAATTACCCATGAATATGATGATATTTTAGAGGCACTAGAAAGAGAAGAGTCACTGCTCGATATAAACGTTGCAACTAAAATCCTCATGTACCATAAAAATAATGACACATGACTCTGACAACAGCCCCTTTGGCTAAAATACAGTCATGTTTTCTAGGAAACAAAACTGAAAACCAAAGATATGCTATAATAGATTAAATTTGTTATGTGTGCCCTAGGACAAAAAGGCTTTGAGAGTATGTTCATACATAGGCAATATATTTTAAAAGAAAAAAAACTCATCTTTCTCTCCCATGACCAGCGCTGAAATAATTTTATATATGACGTCATTGTTCAAAAATAGACTAGAATTAAATTTTCTTGTCATACGGTTTAATTATAATGAAGCAGATTAAGTTAAAACATGATTACCTGGGGGCATTTGGGTGGCTCAGTCAGGTTAGCGCCTGACTTCAGCTCAGGTCATGATCTCACAGACTGTGGGTTCGAACCTCGCATCAGGCTCTGTACTGACAGCAAGCTCAGAGCCTAGAGCCTGCTTTGGATTCTGTGTCTCCCTCTCTCTCTGACCCTCCCCTGCTCATACTGCCTCCCTCTCTCTCTCAGAAAGAAGTAAAACATTTAAAAATTTTAAAAATAAATAAATAAATAAAATATGATTACCTGGTTATGAATAGTGAATTCCAACTTAGACTTAGAAAAATATTTTTAGATAGTTACTACCATTCATACCCTTCCCTGTGTCTCTTAGTTTTTATATATACCAAAGAAAAGGAGAGTAATTTCTTGAACAGACTACTCACTTAGAAAAGTTTCTAAGTGTAAATGGTTATTGAACTGTTTACATAAAAAATTTTTCCTTACATTTTATAAACCTACTACAAAGGGAAAAAAAAAACCACCACATGAAGAAATTTGGAGAGTGTTTTTTCTCATAATTTAGGTGTATTTTTGTTAAGGGATCTTTTGTCTGTAAGTTTCTGGAGATCAATAAACAAATATCTCCTGCTTTCATGAAATTCATATTCATCTAATTTTACTTTAAGATAATTAATCATTTTATAAATTGTATATAAACTCTTCATATAGTTAGATGGCTCTCATAAGTAGAAAACAATAAATGTCACCATAAAAGGGAGAAACTGTTTAATGATAAAAATTATTAGATTACAAGTGAATATTACTGTACAATTCAGACAAATAAGACATCCTTTCATGGTAAAATAGAGATACATAATATTTGTTCATATTTTTAACAATTGTCTCTAGGGTACCTGGTGGCTCAGTCAGTTATGCAATCAACTCTTTTTTTAAATATAAATGTCAAATTGGTTTCCATACTACACCCAGTTCTCATCCCAACAAGTATGGTCCTCAATGCCCATCCCCCACTTTCCCCTACCCCACCCCGTCCCCATCAACCCTCAGTGGGGAGTCTCTTATGGTTTGCCTCCCTCCTCTGTAACTTTTTTTCCCCCCTTCTCCTCCCCCATGGTCTTCTGTTAAATTTCTCCTGTTTCACATATAAGTGAAAGCATATGGTAGCTGTCTTTCTCTGACTGAATAATTTCACTTAGCATAATACCCTCCAGTTCCATCCACATTGCTACAAATGGCCAGATTTCATTCTTTCTCATTGCCATGTGGTATTCCATTGTATAGACAAACCACATCTTCTTGATCCGTTCATCAGCTGTTGGACATTTAGGCTCTTTCCATGATTTGGCTATTGTTGAGAGTGCTGCTATGAACATTGGGATACATGTGCCCCTATGCATTAGCACTCCTGTATCCCTTGGGTAAATTCCTAACAGTGCTATTGCTGGGTCACAGGGGATTTCTACTGTTAATTTTTTGAGGAACCTCCACACTGTTTTCCAGATCAACTGCACCAGTTTGCATTCCCACCAACAGTGTAAGAGGGTGCCCATTTCTCCACATTTTCTCCAGCATCTATATTCTACCAATTTGTTCATTTTAGCCACTCTGACTGGCGTGAGGTGACATCTCAGTGTGATTTTGATTTGTATATCCCTGATGATGAGTGACATTGAACATCGTTTCATGTGTCTGTTGGCCATCTGGATGTCTTCTTTGGAAAAGTGTCTATTCGTGTCTTCTGCCCATTTCTTCACTGGATTATTTGTTTTTTGAATATGGAGTTTGGTGAGTCCCTTATAGATTTTGGATACTAGCCCTTTATCCAATATGTCATTTGTAACTATCTATTCCCATTACAGCAGTTGCCTTTTAGTTTTGTTGTTTGCTTCCTTTGCTGTGCAGAAACTTTTTATCTTGATGAGGTCCCAATAGTTTATTTTTGCTTTTGATTTCCTTGCCTTTGGAGATGTGTTGAGTAAGAAATTACTGCAGTTGAGATCAAAGAGGTTGTTTTCTGCTTCCTCCTCTAGGGTTTTGATGGTTTCCCATCTCACATTCAGATCCTTCTATTTTGAGTTTATTCTTGTGTATGATGTAAGAAAGTAGTCTAGTTTCATTCTTCTGCATGTTGCTGTCCAGTTCTTCCAACACCATTTGTTAAAGAAGCTGTCTTTTTTTCCATTGGATACTCTTTCTTGCTTTGTCAAAGATTAGTTGGTCAACTCTGGCTTTTCTATTCTAGTTCATTGGAAGCCAGAAAAGGAAGGGGAATATCATCAATGTTCTAAGATAATATCTTGGGGACAAATGCATAATTAAAAGTGCTTTTTTGTCATCTAGTTTGCCATCCTTTTATTTACAAATAATATTAATATTATATTAATGTGATCAAGTATATAATGCATTTTCTAACATAAATTTGCTTGATCTATAAGTTATTACTTGGTCATGGAGTATTTATTTTAATACCATTGCTGAATATGATTCAATAAGATCTAGTTTAGAATTGTTATTTTATTCTTCATAAAAATAGTCTATAGAGGTTTTACTATGTCAACTTTTATTACAAAAGTTATAGTTAATGCTAAATTAATACATTTAGCTTTTTCAGAAAACAAACACAACAACAAAGGATTTTATGATTCATTATCTGGTCATTTATTCTCCTGGGAGAACTATAAACTCAGTATTGAAAAATTAAAATAAGGAAGATCATATAGATTTCACAGGATGACATGAAACTATTTAAAAGTATTCAGTGATTATTTACCTCCCTTTACTGAAATTAAAATCTGCTTATTCAAATAATTGTATATTCTATGACCTTAAAAATTAAATTGTACATCACGTGATTCAGCTAATTATCATTCCAGTCATGTGAAGAGATTTGCATATGTTTCTGATTTAGTGTCAGTTATAGGTCATTTCCTAAATCACTAACTGGATTTATATACTTAAAAAAACAATCCCTGCCTTAAACAATATTTTATTGTATTTGAAGTTTATAAATATACTACTCTTGAAAAAAAACTTTATAGTTTCTTTAACTTCATCAAACTAATATAGAATGTGAATTGAGGGGAATCCATATTTGACTGAATATACATGTTTATCCTCTCCCCCTTCCTAAATCCTTGCTGAAGTGACTAAATCAATATGAAAAGAAATTTCTAAGTCCTATAACCTGCAAACCCATCCCAAAGATGTATCCTGAACTTCAAGTTAACAAAGATGGTACTGGTAGAATAACTTGGATCAAAGACTCAAACCTCTGACATCATAGCAGTAATGACGAAGAGAAGACCACCTGTTGTTAACTTCTAGAATATGGCCAAACCCCATCCTCACCAGCTCTGGAAGCACACCTTCAGAAAGCCCTTCTATCTGTTGCATATGAGGAGGAACTTGACAACAGAAGACCTAAGCTACTTGTTGCACTTCAGACAGACATGGGAAATTGCTCCACGCCCGGTGCTTACATTAAGAGATGTGACTGTGGGGGTCACCACAGTCATGTCTATGCATGGTAATCCTGGACAGAATCTTACTTTCCAAACAAAGGAGAAACCTCCTTGCTGGCCCTTGCAGCCTACCAGTGTGCCTTGTGGAGGATGGTGCCTGCTGATCCACTTATGACCGACCAGTCACTGTGTAGGCGGGCTAACCACTGACTCCACTCATTCCATAGCTTGGGGACTCTTAATAAGCAGAATAAGAAATGAGAATTAGGTGGGGAGCCTGGGTGGCTCAGTCTGTTAAGCATCCAACTTGGGCTCAGGTCATGATCTCATGGTTTGTGGGTTCGAGCCCCACGTCGGACTCCGTGTTGACAGCTAGCTCAGGGCCTGGAGCCTATTTTAGATTCTGTGTCTCCCTCTCTCTCTGACCCTTCCCTGCTCATGCTGTCTCTCTCAGAAATAAATTTTTAAAAAATAAAGAAATGAGAATTACATAAATGATCATATCCCGTGTTCACGTAAATGTTCTATGATCTGTATCTTCATTTATAAGGCTTATTTTAACAAATTCAACAGTATAAGATATATGAGGAGAACAAATATCTCAAAAGAATGAAGCCAAGCTGAGCAACAATACTAATGATTGACAATAATTGAGTGCTTATAATTTGCCAGCCACTTTATTAAATGCAATTACAGCTATTAGTTCATTTACTCTTTCCAAGAAGGCTAGTTTATAGATTAGTTTAGGGACGCCTGGGTTGGTTAAGTGTCCGACTTCAGCTCAGGTCATGATCTCATGGTTCATAAGTTCGAGCCCCATGTTGGGCTTTGTGCTGACAGCTCACAGCCCGGAACCTGCTTCAGATTCTGTGTCTCCCTCTCTGTGTTCCTTCCCCACTCATGCTCTCTCTCAAAAAATAAACATATATTAAAAAATGTCTAGTAAATAAATAAATTAGTTTAAATAACTTGCCCAATGTCACAAGCAGCAAGATATTTAGCTGAAATTTCAATCCATACAGTCTGACTCCAAAACCTAAACTCTTAACGACAAAGCTGTATTAGTCTCCACCTAACTGCACATTATAATTACCAGGGGTAGTAGTTAAAAAATTTTTTTTAAACATTTTCATGTAAAAATACCCCCCAAACTCCAACCTCAGACACTCTGTGGACAGGACTTTGAATCAGAAATTTCTTAAGCTTGCAAGATGTTTCTAATGAGAGGCCAATGTTGAGAATCCACTGAATTCATGTCTGTATTGTGCAGATTAAATGGATTTTATTGAAAAAGAAAAACAAGAGAAACAAAGGGAATTAAAGTTGTATCATATCCATATTTTCATCAAGGGTTGAGAATACATTAAGGCAGTGGAAGTTTGTTGTTTTCTTTCTTGGAGTTTATTCTCCTTTCTTAGTATTGTGATTGTTTAAAGAAACACTTCTCCTCTAATCAGTCTATAATGGTTTAATTATAGGGGATGCTATTCCTTCTCCTAGCCAAGGGGTAGACACCCATTAAGAAAGAGTCCAATCAGGCCCTATTTCTCTTTCAGAATTTTTAATCTTGACTGAATGACATGAAAAGAGAATTAAGTTGGAGCTAATTTAATGTAACAATAGTGCCCTATAGAACTTGTGCATGAACCTGTTCTGTGGAGACCCTTGCTTTCCATGTCTTGTTCAGAGAATGTTGATTATCTTTCCTTACATGCGCGCACATGTATATGTCTATATTTATGCATATGTATATATGCATTTTTGTCACTTGTGTATTATTCTGAGTCACTTTCTCTTTCTTGGAAACAATACATTTTAGTTCTAACAGATTTTCAGATCATAGAATTAATTGTTGGTCATAAAGTTACAGAGAAACTAAAAATTTAATTAGTTATATTGCAATGGATTATCAGGGGTAGAAAGTGATATTAATTTATAAACATTAAGTATGAACAAACACTCACAGCTAGTTGCCTCATGTCAGCCATATACTCACTTAAAATGATTATTTTAAGTAAGATTTAAAAATGATAAGAAATCTTGACCGTGTCTTATGCCAGCTATATTTATAGCATCATATAAATTATAAGAAAAAAAGGAGCTCAACTCTTTTTTGAGCAGGTAATAGGAATGACATATTAACCTTGTATTACTTTACCCTTAGGGTTGAGATCACCAAAATTAATGTTGTCATTGCATCTAAGAATTGCTAAATTTCAGAGCCCATGAAACTACAGTATGACTAAGTCTGTTATATAAAGGTTCATACTTAATATCCTACTTTAAAAATGAGATGCTAACAGGGAGGACATGAAAATAATTAATAAATATCATGGAGTTGATATTTTAAGTAATGCTTATTGAACTTCCATGAAAGATCACTGAATATTAAAAATATAATATACAAAAGAGATGGTTATAAAATAGCAGAAGTTATAAAATGAGATCTGAAAGACAGAGGAGCAAATGAAAGAGAAATACAGAAACAATTTCAAGTGCAATGTTGCAAAGATTAATGGAAGAATAAAATAAGTGGAAATCATCAAGAAAGGTCTAGAAAATAAAATAATAAAAAGATTGAAATAGCTATGAGAAAAGAGTTAAAATAAGTTAAAGACAAAATAAGAATATGGAAGTTAGATGGAAGGGATCCAATATGCATCTAGTTAATTTCCCAGGAGAAGATAGAGTAGAGCAGAGCAACTACTTAAAGATGTAATAAAAGAAAAATTTTCTAAAATAAAAAGGATATGTAACTTCATACTAACGGGGGGAAAAAACTAAGGGAAAATAACCCAGAACATTAAACACCAAGATATACTATCATAAAATCACTGGTACTGAAGATAAATAGAAACACTTTAATAGCTATTTTTTTAATTAACCATATTCATAATAAGTATACAGTATTGATATCAAAATTGACCAAAGATTACCAAAATTTTAAAATCAAGTTTATAAAATTTAGCAAATTATATAAGCTGTGCAAACCTATATTTAAAACATTTTTTAAAATTCCTTAAATAATACACTTAAATTTTGAGAAAACTAAGACATTCCATGTTTCTGAAAAAAAATTATAAAAATGCCAATTCTCTATAAACTGATTTATAAATTTAAACCCTGAAGTTAATATACATTTTAGTATCAGAACAAAGCATCCTACAAAGCATCATTTAGAAAAGATAAACAAGAAAACTTTTTAGAAAGTAAATCACTGATACAATATTCATGTTATTAGGTGTTAAAATATGATAGAAAGCTTTAGGAATTAAAATATTAGAGGAAGAGGGGCAAAAAAGCTAGAACTTGAAGCTGTTTCTCCAAGAAAATGAAAAATTTCCCCTGAATAGAAAGAACAAAAAGTCTTTTCACTTAAGAATATTACTATTATTTTGACTGATTTTGAATTAGATATGCTTATTAGATGTGGGAGATTGAATCGATGCTAAATATATTGTTGCTTCCATCTCATAATGTTTCCCCTTTATTCAAGTCATTTTTAGGTTTTTCATTAAAGTCTTATACATTTCCACATAAAGTTCTTGAGCACATTTTATAATGTTTATTCCTAATTATTTTATAAGCTCTCCTGTTTCAATTGTTTTTTTTCTATTACATTTTCTAATGGTTTATTGGAGAGATAAAGAAACACTATTAGTACATACGTATCTTATATCTAGTCAACCTAAGGAAAAAAATGTATGCTTTTTAATACCATTTCAGTCACATCAAACTAAAGTCTGAACTAGTTGGAAACCATTCAGGTATCAACTCTACCTGAATCTACAGAACAATGAATTCAACATGTACTACCAAATAATTTTCTATCCCATTGATCTGAAAGATTTACCTGGAGCAGTGTCACAACCTCAAAGTGATGTGAGGGTGGGTGGGGAAGAGATCATTAAATTTTGTCTTGTCTAAATTCTACATCCTAGACTCTCATGCAATCAACAGATCTGCAATCCTTGTAAGGAGAGTATTTGCTTTGATCAGGTTCTGTACTTCAAATATGGCACAGAAAATTTCAAAATCGGTTAAAGTCTTTCATAGAAGAGTGTTTTTTCTTGAAGAATCCTTTCCACTTAACCAAGCATGAACCTGTAGAAAATCATTTGGTCAGTAGTTATGGTTTTCAATTCACCTGTTAGTACTGATATTGAGAAGTGGTCCAGGAGACAATGAATTGCATTTGCTCACAAACTAAGATATTGTGTCTCAGCAGATGCTAAAATAGGAAATAATTTTCTCATAGGAATTATAAAAATTATATATAAGAAGTAAGCTTGAGATCAAAGACTCCTTGGCATCTGATTGGGAAAAAACATTGTTCCTTTTTCATATAAGAATATTAATTTGGAGAAAAGTTTCAGGATATGCTCTAAGTAGTCCTAAACTATACATTTTGCCTCCAAATATTATAGTCTTGCACAAAAAAATTACTTTGGAGATGTATATCTGTACATTAGTATATATTATATATACAATAAATAAATATTAACCATCCCAAAGTAAAAATAAAGTTTGAAATTTGTTTCACCCCAGCTAAATTTAGCATTCATAATAGAGAAACATCTTAATACATAACTGTAAGTGAATAAGGGAAAATCTATCAACATGTTTATTATTTTCAAAGAAACAAATAAATCAACAAAAATCAAATTAGTTTAAAACCAATCAGTTAAAAATTAGTCAAAAAATGATCCCCTTCTTAAATTTGCCTCATTCATCAAATTTCATTGTTCTGTTACAAAATATAGTTTGTTTGTCCTTGTCATGCTTAAGGTGTCATTATATATTCTCCAAGTAGGTCAAAGTAGAATGTATCTAGAAGGCCAAAATACATTACTTTGAAGAAACTTAGCAATCATCTGTAAAAATGAGCTCATATAGACATAAAACATTAAAAACACATATGATAGTTATCAAAATAGAAGCTTAAGTTAAGACACAACTATAATACATATAAAATGGACCAGGAAAGATCTTCAAATGATGAATTTACCATGGAAATGATTTTTGAAGCAGATCAAAGATATATAAACGGTCAGACTGTGTTCAAAGAAGAGAATCTCAGTAAAAGGTTGTGGGTTTGTTGTTGTTGTTGTTATCATTTTAGACAGCATTTGTCAAACAATGAGCTGTCCTCATCACTATAGGGTAGCAGAGAACATTCAATAATACAAGACATGAGAATGCAATCTAAAAAAATAGTATAAAATAAATGTTTGAAATGATCCAGGAAAAATTTAAGAGAATATAGAAATCATGAAAAAAAGATAGTGTGAAAAATAGAGTGTATTGTAAATGCTAATGACAGAATAATATATGTTATATTCTAATTAAGCATTCAATAATCCACAATTAGCTTTTTCTTATTGGATTTAATGGCAAATGGGAAAATGAAGGAAATAAAAGGTATTTTATGCTAAGGTGCTGTGTTACAAGCATTTAAAAGAAACATCTTAAAAAAATAAAAAATAAATAAAAGAAACATCTTTTTTTTTAACGTTTTATTTACTTCTGAGAGAGAGAGACAGTGTGAGCAGGGGAGGATCAGAGAGAGAGGGAGACAGAGCATCTGAAATGGGCTCCAGGCTCTGAGCTGGCTGTCAGCACAGAGCCTGACAAGGGGCTCGAACCCACGAGCTGTGATTACGTGACCTGAGCCGAAGCTGGACGTGCAACTGACTGAGCCACCCAGGTGCCCCAAGAAACATCTTTTAAAATACATTATACTTTTGACCAGGAGATTATTTTTTCCACATTTTGTTAGTTATGCAAATAAGAGCCATTTAGATTGAAGGTAGACATGTAGTTTCTAATTTAAGTAGAATCTCTAAATGTGTACCAATTCCAATCATTCTTAGTTCCAACTTTAGTATCTACCAAAATTCACTGTCAATAATGTTAGCTCTCATCCCAGAAGACAACAAAAATTAAATTGTGTGAAACTTATATTCTCATTGTTTCCTCAACTTGACAATTTCCAAATACCCAGTGAAAGCAATAGCCTTCGGGAGATGATTTTGACTATTAGCTTTATATACTGTCTTTGGTATATGTTGGCTTGAAAGCAGTTTTATATCAGTTGCATAAATCATAGCCATTCTCATAAACTAGAAGGGAAGAAAATACACCACCTGACTGCACTACAAAAGCAACTGTAAGCCTTCAGAAATACGATCAAATGTTTCACAAATTTAACCAAATAATACATGCATAAATCTAAGCTTTCTGAGTTTCCTCAGGGTGTATGTAAAAAGATAAGGCTCGGAATTGTGCATAAGCAGCTTTATTTCATTTTAAAGAGTTCTTTTTAAAATCAACTATTTTATGCCCTGTCAGGAAAATAATTATAATAAATTTGAAAAGCAGTTTGAAAGTCATTTAAAAGAAGTGCGATTCTTATTAACATGCTTTAGTATTTGCTAATAAAATAATTAGAGCACAAAATAAACTGATAGAACTTATGTGCATTTTAAATAAATATTGTAAAAAATAGGGGAAAACTACTATAAAAACCATGAATCCCACTATATTTTACCAGATGCTAAGGTCAAGTTTTCATGCTTTTACTCCAACTATTAATTTGAAAAATGTTTACTTCCATTTTCCTAAGTGTCCAAATACAGTTAAGTGATAACAGTGATCTGTAACTAGAACATGTTTTCCCGTAGTGGATTTTGTGGACACACGTACCACAAGAAAGCTTGTTGAAAAAGGGTTTTGTGGTCATTTATGGTTTTAAATAGAAATTGGGAGGCAGGAGTGCCTGAGTGGCTCAGTGTGTTAAACTGACTCTTGTTTTTGGCTCAGGTCACGATCTCACGGTTTCGTAGTTTCGAGCCCTGCACTGGGCTCTGCACTAGCAGTGTGGAGCCTTCTTGGGTTTCTTTCTCCCTCCCTCTCTCTCCCGCTTCCCCAGTCATGCTGTCTCTCTGTCAAAATAAATAAATAAGCTTAAAAATTTGAGAGAAAAATTAGTGGTTACAAGGACACGTTCCGGAGCCCAACTGCCTGAAATGGAATTGCCACTTTCTAGCTCCTGTCCTTTGTGTAAGTTTTTAAATATCATGAATCTCAGCTTCCTGAGTAAAATAGAGATAATTGTAGAATCCTTAGGGAAGTGTTCGTAGGATTAAATGAATGAATATGTGAACAACTATAACAGATACCTGGTACAATGGCTAATAATGGCTACCTCGGTGATTCTGTCATGTAATGCCTGAAATGTACTTAAAAATTTCTCAGAGAAAAATATCACCCTGTGTTCAGATGAGGAATATAAACCAGAGTTCTGCCAAGTATATTCCTTCTAAAATAAAAACAGAGACAATGGAGATACATGTATCTCCTCTGATTCTTTCTTAAGTGTTTTAGAATCCCCTATTCCAGAGTTTGTGTTAATACCAATCCTTGAAGGAGACTTTCTATAAGCAAATGTATTATTCATTTCTTGACTATTAATTTTAACAGCCTCTCATATCTTGTTTTCTCTCTCTATTTCTGGAATTGTCATTACCTTATTTTGAAAGTTAATGATAATTTTAATAACATAGTTAAAATCAAAAGACTTAGTATTTAATAGATTTGTCACTTTGAATTATAATAATGCAAAATATAGAAAGATATCCAAAATATATTATATGGTCTTACAGTAAGTTACTATGCCATAATACATTTTTCTAATTTATCCCATTTATTGGCCTTAATGCCTAAACATAAATTTCAAAGTAATCTATAGTCAATGTCCTTTATGGAGATAAACGCTGGAAGAAGTGACTCAAAAAAATCTGATAATTGACAGCAACAACCTATTGCGGGTAAGAGGCTGCTATTTGTCTAAGAATGAATTCACTTTTGTAACCAATTGATTTCAAAATATAATGTATATAATACAAAATATAAGGTCCATTTATGCTTAGTTTCCTTCAGATAGGTAGTATAGAACAACTAAGAGACAACTTTCCTTTTGACTCTCTCTTCAGGCCCTAAGACAAAAAACTGCACTGGCCCGAAATCTCAGAACCTAGTCCAAAACTACAAATCATTCAGGGTGTGCAAGCAAGAGAACAAAAGTGAAGGATCCTTGTCATCTGTTCTCCCCCAAAGGTGTGTTTCTTCTACTCATATAGCCCATTGAGACAACAGAATGGATTTATTTCAACAGATGTGGATCAGGTATATTATTACAAAAAGAAAAAATGATGCTAGAATGGTCTGCTAGCATACTTGAATTTATAAAAACTCATATCGTGGTGCCTAGGTGGCCCAATCAGTTAAGAGTCAACTTCAGCTCCAGTCATGATCTCCCAGTTCATGAGTTCGAGCCCCACATTGGGTTCTGTGCTGACAGCTCAGAGCCTTGAGCCTGCTTCGGATTCTGTGTCTCCCTTCCTCTCTGTCTCTCCCCTGCTCATGCTCTGTCTCTCTTTGTCTCTCAAAAATAAATAAACATTAAAAAATAAAATTTAAAACCTCTTATCAAGAAATCCAATAAGGTAAAATTGTAGAAAAAAATTATCTTTACTCAAGGTAATTAGAATTTTTGGAAATCGGTGGAAAAGATAAAAATCAAGGCACCAGAAACAGGAAGACAACTTGACATAGCTCAAAAGTCTTAATATTGTCCATGTGGCAAACATTTTATTTCAATTAGGATTCTTAACTTATAATCTCTTATTCTTCTCTGGTATGTGAAAATGAACGACATATGACTTTTTTTAAAGGAAAATACAGGAAAGAGAGCTGATTTATTTACCTTATTACTTCCTCCCTTCTGTGCTTGAGTTTTGATCTGGAAAAATGTAATCATCTTCAATCTGACATAAAATTTAGAAGTAAAATACAATGCAAGAGACTGTAGCTATTAATGATAGAATTTTAAGCTATTATGTGTTATATATTCCTAAATTATGGAGTGATTTTAGATTTGCATAGAATATGTGTAACTATTTATACTTTTTTTTTCTCTCATATTTCAAAAATTAGATGTTTAATTATGAAATGGTTTGAAATTCTCAGTGTTGAAAATGAGTGATGAAAAATTAGAAAATTACCTTATCACTTGATTATTGTTCCATACGTAGATTTATTTTTCATTTACAAAAGCAATACTTAGATATCCAGTTGGAGATTTTGGGGACCATCATTTTCAGTCAAAAACAAGCAAACAAAACAAACCCTCCAAAAGTTTTGTTTTACTTTAAGCAGAAATCAGTGACACATTTTAAATAAATAATTTTAGCTTTGCAAAAGAATTTTATCATTTTTTAAATTTTCCAGTAGTTAATTTCCTTAAGTACATTATAATATAATTATGTCTATAGAAAAATTACGTATAACATTTCACACAAGGGTAAAAACTGTAGGCTCATAGCATATGAAAGCATAAAGGGTATAACAAAGCATACAGTTCAACTTTTTTATCTGTCTTATCCATGGTCATGTAGCATATAAGTATTAAATTGAATCTCCATCCTACATCTTTCTGCTAAACTGCATAACAGATCTTTTGATGATGATTTACGAAATTAAAGAAATTATACATATCAAAATTTATGTAAAATTAATCTAGGAAGTTTCAAAAAAAACCTTATTTGAGCACAAGACAAAATTCCTTGAAATCAAAGCTTGTACTTTGTCTGTTTTCTTAAATAAATATCCCTTTATAGTGTCTAAGATAAAACAATTACCCCAGGAAATGACCATACAGTTTCCAAACCTCCTAATGTAAAATAAGTAAGTATTCAGTCAACCAAGACATATAGTTAGAATAAGGAATGTTTGTATTTCAGATATAACCAATTGGATTTTCTTTAAATTGTTCTTAAGATCTTTAACTATTATCTTTTGGTACTATGGAATTTATTCTCACCACTTGCATATTTAAATACATTCTTTTGCCACAATCAAATTTAAAATTCATTGGATTCAATACAATTACTACCTATGTCTTCCACAATACTGAACTACTTATTTGAACAAGAACATTTTAAAGGAGTTCAATTTTGTTCATTGGATCTTGAGGTATAATTATGCAAGTCACTGAATTTTATAGTTTGTCTGTTTTACAATAAGACTCAATGGTCTGGCAAAAACACTGATAAAAAAGGGCCATCAATTATCTCCTTTATTACAAACTACATTTTTAGTGTTCTGAGAGTTAACTATGAAATGTCAGAATTCACTGAGTTTTGCTTTTTTATGCTGAATAATGATGATCATCAAAGAATCTGATTTATCTTAAGAATTAGATTTTCCAAAGGGAAGCAAGAGAGAAAAGATGACCTTTGATAAGACCACTGATGGATGGAGGAATCAAATAAAATACTGGGTATGGCACTTATACTTTCTATAAAAACAAAACCTAGGGGCTTTAAATACACTCAGAACTGATCTCACTTTATTTAACGGTCACTTTCCTAAATAATAATATTCTTAGTGTTTCCCATATTTATAAATTAAATAGAGAATATCAGTGCTTTGATCTGAAACACTTCAAATCACAAAATTGGTGTAAACATTGTTAAAAAGATAATATGGACATTAATTTCAGTCCTGGTCAAATTTCTCTCAAAAAAGCCATTAGTCTGTGAAATAAACAAAATATATTTCAGAGTTAGCAAATATTCTAAACACCTTAATTTCAACAATTATAATCATCTCAAAGCAAAATGATTTACTTAATATTTAAATTATGTCAAGTTCTATATCAAAGACAAATATTGAAGATCATAGTTTAACAATCAAAAAATAAGTGTCACATAAAAGGGATTAAGATCGACATAAAAACCATTGTGATTATGATTATGGTTGGAGATTGAAAATTTATATTGAAGCCCCTCTATTATCCTTTTTCTACCATTATGGTAGAACAACCTCCATTCAGCTGACTTTTTCAGATGACCTGGAAATTAATTACCAGCACTTCTCTTCTCCATTTTAACTATTTCAACAGATTAATACATTTTAATAGGATTTATTCTCTCAGGCACTTGTGAAGAATCCAAAGGCTGGTTTAGGCTTCTCATGATTTTCAACTGGAGTTTTCTAATTCAATAACATCTTTAATTCATAATCTCTGTATCATTTGTTCTTTTACTCCCCATGCTTTTCCTTCATCTATTCACTATTTTTCACTATTTCAATATTTTTTTGATTTTTTTCTCCCTATCTTCTCAGCCTATTAAACAAGTATATTGAGTTGCCCTTCCAAACATAGTTGCTAACCTATTTTTTAGCTAGTGGTTAAGAGTAAAAGGCTATTTGACTTTGGATATGTATTTCAATAACTGTAACCTGAGTCTATTTCTTCCTAAACTGATTTACAATTTTTGTGAATATTAGCAAAATATGTAAATTTTGCACCAAAGAGATGGCAGATTATAAATGCTCAAAAAAAAGAGAGACATTATTACTTGTGGAAATAGTGATGGGCAGGAACAATAATACAGTGAAATACTATTTCACTACTTCCTGATGATTCTTATTCTAAGTGTTTTACATATATTAACTCATTTAGTCCAATAATAACTATATGACATAGATGCTACTTTTCTTTTTAATATTTATTTATTTGGAGAGAGAATATGAGCAAGTGGGAGAAAGTCAGAAAGAAAGGAAGAGAGAGAATCCCAAGCAGGCTTCATGCTATCAATGCAGAGCCCAAAGCAGGGCTCAATCCCACAAACCATGAAAGCCTGACCTGAGCCAAAATTAAGAGTTGGATGCCTAACTAGCTGAGCCACCTAGACACCCTCATAGCTGCTATTCTTATAATCCATTTTATATATGATAAAAACTGAGGCTCAGAAATGTTATATAAGTTATCACAGCAGCTGGGAGGATTTTTGAACCCAGGTATTTTTGTTAAGGGTATGTGACCTTAACTACCACACTATATTAACAATAGCAAATGACATTTTATCCAATGTGATGTAACCTATTTTGTTTTTTGTTTTGAGTATTGTTTTCTCTTTGAATTTTCTTGAGTGATATTGTTATTTGTAATGGCTAAAATACAGTATTTTTATTTGATATATATATTTCATTTAATCATTTGCATATAAAAAATGTGTCTTGAAATACACACCACTGATTTAAAAAAAGAACTTTAGTATATGTAGTGTGAAATTCTGGATTTCTCTCTCATATTTTAGAAGAATGTGAAATTTCTCTTTCATATTTTAGAAGATGTAGAACAAAACTCAAAGCTTTTCTCTTGGACTTATGGAGATACTTGATCTAAGCCAACACAGTCTCCACCTAGCTATGGCTAAAAGCCTACAGCCTCTCTGGAAGGGGCCAAGATGGCAGAACAGTATGGAATTCTTGTTGTTGTTGCATCCCTTATCCTTGAAATGAAGGCAGATCAACACTAAACCATCCTGCACACCTAGAAACTGATTTGAGGATTAACACAACAATCTGCACAACCTGAACCACAGAACTCATTAGGTACCTGGTGCAGAGAGGTGAACTGGGGGAGAGAGAAGCTGCAGAGGGCAGGGAGCTGTTTTTTCTTGTGGAAAGAGAATGGATATGGGGAAATAATACAAAAATGGCACCCCTTTTCAAAAGCAGCTGGAGAGAAAGTGGAAGAGTGGAAACAGCCACAAGGGACTGAACAAAAAAGGGAGAAAGGAGAAAGGAGAGGGTTTAAATTCCATTAAGACTATAAACAGGGAAAGCACAGAGTCTGAAACTCCATAGCTTGATACCTGGTGGTGCTCTGGTGGGTAGGGTGAATCCCCAGGAACAGAGAGTGTCTCACAGGGTATGGTGATTCCCTTGATGGGAGGACATTTGGTAGAGGCTATGTGGCTTCTCCATAGCCACAGGTCTCAGTGGATCCCAGAGAACAGCCATATTCCCTGGTGTTGGAACAAGGACATTAAGGGTGAAGTCTAGTGCCAGATGTGTGTTGTGATTCAACATAATCCCTGACATGCTACTGCTACTCTATTGCACAAATTTTTCTGGGTTGGGTTGGCACCCAGATGCAATCTCTGGGCATCAGCAGCAGCATGGTCTCCTGAACATTCCTCAGGGCAGGTTGGCACCCAGCCATTGCTCAGTGAGGCTCACCCCCAGAGGGTCTCAGTGGGTCAAAGCTGCAGTCATTTATAAGTGAGGTTAGGAAAGACAGCCCCATCTGAGATAAAATTCAGGAAGGAGGTACCGCCTGGCAACCTGAGGACTTAGTCATGGACAATGTAGAAGCGAGGAGTGGACGGAAGCCAGAGATGGATGGGTGCTTGATTGTCTTTGAGAAGAGTACAGAATTCTGATACTTGACACTGGGTAGCTGGGTGAAGCCATTTTCACTCCTTCTGCACATGCACATACAAGCCTACACAAGCCAGGGCAATCCTCCCAGGAAGCTAAGCAGTGCCATCTAGTAGAGAACAGAGCTATCGGAGCTATTATACTAAGCCCCACCCAACTGGGCCAAAAAGCAGCAGAATTCACATGGAACATTATTCAGAATAGATCACATACTGGAAAATAGACCGACCCTCACTAAGTACAAAAAGATCACGATCATACCATGCACATTTTCAGACTACAGTGCTATGATACTCAACATCAACCACAAGAAAAAAATTGGAAAGATAACAAATAATGGAGACTAAAGAACATCCTACTAACGAATGAATGGGCTAACCAAGAAGTTAAAAAGGAAATTATAAAGTACATGGAAGCCAATAAAACTGATAACACCACAGCCCAAAACTTCTGGGACATAGCAAAGGTGGTCACAAGAAGGAAGTATATAGCCCCAGGCCTTCCTAAAGAAGAAAGAAAGGTCTCAGATACGCAACCTAAGCTTACACCTCAAAGAGCAGGCAAAACAGCAGCAAATAAAACCCAAAACCAGCAGAAGACAGGAAATAATAAAGATTAGATCAGAAATCAATGCTATTGAAACCAAAAAAATAAACAAAAACAAACAAACAAACAAACAAAAACAGTAAAAACAGATCAATGAAACCACGAGCTGGTTCTTTGAAAGAATTGACAAAATTGATAAACCCCTAGCCAGTCTGATTGAAAAGAAAAAGGAAAGGACACAAATAAATAAAATCAAGAATGAAAGAGATAACAACCAACACTGCCAAAATACAAACAATAATAAGAGAATATTATGAGCAATTATATGCCAATAAATTGGGCAATCTGGAAGAAATGGACAAATTCTTAACAACATATAAACTACCAAAACTAAAACAGGAAGAAATAGAAAAATTTTAACGGACCCATAACCAGCGAAGAAATTGAATTAGTAATCAAAAATCTCTCCAAAACCAAGAGTCCAGGGCTGAATGGCTTTCCAGGGGTATTTTTACCAAACATTTAAAGAGTTAACACCTATTCTCTTGAAGTTGTTCCAAAAAAAAAAAAAAAAAAAAGGAAGGAAAACTTCCAAACTCATTCTGTGAAGTCAGCATTACCTTGATTCTAAAACCAGACAAAGACCTCACTTAAAAGGAGAACTACAGACCAATTTCCCTGATGGACATGGAACATGGATGCAAAATCCTCAACAAGATACTAGCCACCCGGATCCAATAATATTCACCACAACCAAATGGAATTTATACCTTGGATGCAAGACTAGTTTAATATCCACAAAACAATCAATGTGATACATCACATCAATAAAAGAAAGGACAAGAACCATATGACTTCTCAATAGTTGCAGAGAAATCATTTAACAAAATACAGTATCCTTTCTTGATAGAAACCCTCAAAAAAGTAGGATAGAAGCATCATACTTCAGAATCATAAAGGCCATATACGAAAGACCCACCGCTAATATCTTCAATGGTGAAAAACTGAGAGCTTTCCCCTTAAGGTCAGGAACACGATAGGGATGTCACTCTCACCATTATTCAACATAGTATTTGAATTCTTAGCCTCAGCAATAAGACAACACAAAGGAATAAAAGGCATCCAAGGCAGCAAGTGGGAAGTCAAACTTTCACTCTTTGCAGATGACATGATACTTTATATGGAAAATCCAAAATATTCCACCAAAACACTTCTAGAACTGATCCGGCAAATTCAGCAAAGTTGCAGGATATAAAATCAATGCACAGACATTGGGTGCATTCCTATTCACCAATAATGAAGCAACAGAGAGAGAAAAGGAATCAATCCCATTTACAATTGCACCAAAAACCATAAAATATCTAGGAATAAACCTAACCAAAGAGGTGAAAAATCTATACACTGAAAAATATAGAAAGCATATGAAAGAAATTGAAGAAGACGCACACAAAAAAAAGAAAAATATTCCATGCTCATGGATTGGAAGAATAAATATTGTTAAAATGTCATTACTACCCAAAGCAATCTACATATTCAATGCAATCCCTATCAAAATAACACGAGCATTCTTCACAGAGCTAAAACAAACAATCCTAAAATTTGTGTGGAACCAGAAAAGACTCTGAATAGCTACAGCAATCTTGCAAAAGAAAACCAAAGCTAGAGGAATCACATTTCCGGACTTCAAGCTGTATTACAAATCTGTAATCATCAAGACAATATGGTACTAGTGCAAAAACAGACACTCAGATCAATGTAACAGAATAGAAAACCCAGAAATGGACCCACAAACGTATGGCCAACTAATCTTTGACAAAGCAGGAAAGAATATCCAGTGGAATAAAGGCAGTCTCTTCAGCAAATGGTGCTGGGAATACTGGACAAGGACATGTAGGAAAATGAACCTGAACCACTTTCTTACACCATACACATAAATAAACTTAAAATGGATGAAAGACTGAAACATAAGATGGGAAGCCATCAAAATCCTAGAAGAGAAAACATGCAAAAACCTCTTTGACTTCAGCCACAGCAGCTTCTTACTCAACATATCTCTGGAGACAAGGGGAAAAAAAAAGAAACAAAAATGAACTATTGGGACCTCATCAAAATAAAAAGCTTCACTGAAGGAAACAGTCAGCAAAACTAAAAGGCAATCAATGGAATGGGAGAAGATATTTACAAATGACATATCAGATAAAAGGTTAGTATCCAAAATCAATAAAGAACTTATCAAACTCAACACCCAAAAAACAAATAATCCAGTGAAGAATTGGGCAAAAGGCATGAGTAGACACTTCTCCAAAAGGCATGAGTAGACATCCAGATGGCCAACTGACACATGAAAAAATACTCAAGATCGGGGCACCTGGGTGGCTTAGTCGGTTAAGCATCCGACTTTCGCTTAGGTCATGATCTCGCGGTTCGTGGGTTCGAGCCCCGCGTCGGGCTCTGTGCTGACTGCCAGCTCAGAGCCTGGAGACTATTTCAGTCTGTGACTCCCTCTCTCTCTGACCCTCCCCTGCTCACGCTGTCTCTCTCTCTCTCTCTCCTAGAAATAAATAAAACATTAAAAAAAAAATTAAAAAAAAAAGAAAAAATACTGAAGATCATTCATCATCAGGGAAATACAAATCAAAACCACAATGAGATACCACTTCACACCTATAAGAATGGCAAAGATTAACTCAGGCAACAATAGATGTTGGCAAGGGTGCAGAGAAAGAGGATCTCTTTTGCACTGCTGGTGGGAATGCAAACTGGTGTAGGCACTTTGGAAAACAGTATGGAGGTTCCTCAAAAATTTAAAAATAGAATCACCCTATGACTCAGCAGTTGCACTACTAGGTATTTATCCAAGGGATACAGGTGTGCTGTTTCAAAGGCACATGCATCCCAATGTTTATAGCAGTGCTATTAACAATAGCTAAAGTATGGAAGAGCCCAAATGTGCATCAATGGATGAATGGATAAAGAAGACGTGGTATATATATACAATGGAGTATTACTTGGCAAGCAAAAAGAATGAAATCTTGCCATTTACAAACTACTTGGATAGAACTAGAGGGTATTATGCTAAGTGAAATTAGTCAGTCAGAGAAAAACATATATCATATGACTTTACTCTTGTGAGGAATTTAAGATACAAAAGAGATGAACATAAAGGAGAGGAAGCAAAAATATAAAAACAGGGTGGGAGACAAAACATAAGAGACTCTTAAATATAGAGAACAAACGGAGGGTTTCAGGGGGTTGGGGTGGGGGGATGGACTAAATAGGTAAGGGCATCAAGGGATCTACTTCTGAAATCATTGTTGCACTATATGCTAACTAACTTGGATGTAAATGAAAAATTAGTTAATTTTAAAAATATAAAAATATTAAACAAAATACTGTGTTAAAAAAGACTATGCATAAGTCAGTAGTCTGTTTTATAATGTACATTGATATGTAGATGGTGCAACAGATTCCCTCCAGCTTTGATATACATCTATAATTATTTAGAAAATTATTGTGTGTGTGCGTGTGTTCCTGTGTATGTGTGTAATAAATATGGAAGGCAATCAAAACTATGACTAGAAATAAACTTTACATTAAAGTAAAATAGATTTGTGACCAAATTTGTGTTTAATATTTGCAAAATAGTAAATGTTTTAAGATATTTGAAACAAGTAAAAAGCTGGCTAAATCACTTGTTGGAAATTAAATCATGAAATTCAAACATATTGATATCTAAAAAATGTAAGTACAGACATGCATTATTTCTCAGGCATGAGGGACAGGTACAGAATGAAAAATATCACATAGAGACAAAAACGAGGACAGTGAGAAAGATTATACATGTTAACTAAAATAATGGTCAAAATAATGTTTTTCCATATTCAGTATAAAAGTACGAGTAAAGGAATTTTAGGGTTTTGTCACTATTTTTTCCTTTTTAATAATCTAGCTTAATATGTTAAAACCACTTTGGCTGGAAAAATTTTAAAGACATATTATGAAAAATGTTAAAACTTAGAAACTGACATTTGTTAAGCAATTATGTGCTAGATATTGTACCAGGTATTTTACATATTTGATACATTTTCATGAAAAACTCTGCATTTTATTTCAATGACACTCTTAAAGCATATTTGACACCCAGAATAAACATTTTAACATCTGTTCCTCAAT
Organism: Hyaena hyaena; assembly: GCF_003009895.1. Taxonomy (NCBI): domain Eukaryota; kingdom Metazoa; phylum Chordata; class Mammalia; order Carnivora; family Hyaenidae; genus Hyaena; species Hyaena hyaena. The sequence goes on along the minus strand of NW_024080985.1, from coordinate 1,598,507 downwards.
ATGAAATTAATTTCCACCTTGCTAACCTATATAGCTAAATATATCGGCATGTTAATGCTGGGGGATTTTTTTACCTCAGTACTCATGATTGGTGGTCTCACTGCTTCAAAGAATGAAGAGGTGGACACAAAATGTGTAGCAGTCAAAAGTTCATTAAAGTATAAGATTGTAAGGCCACAAGTCTCAATGCCTAAACCAAACTGACTCCATGACAGGCTTTAAGTTTCCCCTCTAAATTAGAAGGCCTAAGTTTCAGCTTCCCCGAAACTATCAGGCAGTTACACATTGTCCTGAAATGCCCAGAGTTCGAGAGACCCCAAAAACAGACCACCAGAGACCAGAGTCAAAGCCAATCGGCAAGGGTTGTTTATTTGCAAGTTCGAACCCGGACCTCCGCGCACTCGTTGCCGGTGACGCCGAGAGGCCCGGAACAAAGTCTTTGCAGCCTTTTTATAGACAGGAGTACAAGTCGTGGGGAGGGACAGGGGATCTCTATGGTTACAGGTTTGTCATTGGTTGATATTTAAATGTGAACATATACCACATTTGATTGGTTCCCGCCATCAGGTTTTTGGCGGGATCCAATTACAACATTTAGGATACCTTTGAATTCAACCAATCACAGAGCGAGCCTAGGGTCTTGTTCGGCGACTAACAGGTTAACTTTAACATTAGGTAACAGGGTCCTATCTATAGTTTCTATCTCCAGGCCTCTCCCTCAGTAATGTGGAGGGTGGTCGCTGGCCTTTCCTGATTGGGTGTTGCAAGGGTGGTTTCTCCTGCCTTGGGCAATGTGTAACTGCCTGATAGTTTCGGGAAAGCTGAAACTCAGCCTTAAGCAATGGTACAGAAGCGGAAGGAGCTAGTTAGGTTTTAGTTTCCCGTAGTGCAAGCACTTGTACAGAAGCAGAAAAGCTGGTTGAGTTTTTGGTTTAGTTTGTCTAGGCCCCTCACTCCAAGGAGCCGGCACCGATGCAAGTACAAAAGGGTCTTTATTACAAGCTTGAGCAGGGGCTCACCCAGCCTGCTGGTGTCATGGCAGCAAGGTGAAGCCAAGAACAATAGCGAACAGGGTTTTTAAGGAGTAAGGGATGGGGGTGTTACAGTACATGTAGCATCATCACATAAGCACCAATTACAATTACAGCTTCGACCATTCAGTGTCTGTGAGGTGTTCATTACTTTTGGTGGGACCCAATCATGACCTTTGAGAATCCTTTGAAAATGACCAATTGTGAGGTGAGTTCAAAGGGCCCACATGGGGTTCAGACAAGCAGTGAGAAATTGGCTAGTTTGTATCTGCAGTTTCCAGCCTTGACTCAGACCATAGGAATGTTCCTATTTTTTTTCTTTTTCTTTTTTTTTTTTTAAATGTTTTCTTTATTTCTAGGAGAGAGAGAGACAGCGTGAGCAGGGGAGGGTCAGAGAGAGAGGGAGTCACAGACTGAAACAGGCTCCAGGCTCCGAGCTGGCAGTCAGCACAGAGCCTGACGCGGGGCTCGAACCCACGAACCGCGAGATCATGACCCAAGCGAAAGTCGGACGCTCAACCGACTAAGCCACCCAGGCGCCCCTATTTTTTTTCTTTTTGATTAGCTGAACTGAGGGCGGTCTGAGGATGGCTTTAGCCTTGAACAGTCTGAGGCTTTTCCTGGGACTGGGACTGGGGCTACGTGCAGCCCGAGGTTTCTCTTAATGGAGGACTTAATTTTTGGCTCTTCAAAAGTAGTTGTAATCTTATCATAGTGGTGCTTCCTTGCATGCCTCCTCTGGGCACTCCAGCTTCTTGTAGGGCAAACAAGTACATTACAGGGAGGGCCTGGATAAGGTGGCCAGCAATGAGCAAAAGTGCATCTTCTTAAGTCTGGATACAGAGAGAGAGGACCTGAGAAGGAGGAGGTGGAGGTGGAAGATTTCCCTTCTTCCTTCTCTAGGTCTGTTTTGTCTCCTGTACAGGCAGGGGACCTTAATTGTTTCCCCTCCTGATGGCAGGACTTTCGAAAAGGTTGCCATTAAATCAGGGTTGACCTTACATTGCTTACACATATCTTTATTTTTTCATAAGGGCCAAAAACACTGACCATAAGAGACTTCTCCCCATTTCTCTCATGTTTACAAAACAAGCCCAATTGTAGGGTAGTATCATAATTGATATTTTGTCGGAGACTGGCTCTGGCCGGGGTCCAGGGGGTCCCTGAAGGATGGATGATGTCAGTGAGGGAGGGATGAGAGAGGCCCGAGATCACCAGACAGGCATCTCCGCCCTGATTGGAACTCAACTTTATTTTATAATTAAGTTTTTATAATTAAGTGTTTGGGGGACGGCACAGAAGTGGCATTTGCCTTAAACAAGGATTTCTGATGATAAACTTCTTTGATATGTAAGAATTTCCCAGAACATTGATTTGCAGAGGACTCCTGCATAACCTTTATCAATAGTGATTTAGGTAGGTGATTTAGATTCTTATCCTATGGGGAAGGAAGGCATCTTTAGCATACCAGACAAAGTTTTTAGCATGAAAAGGGTGAAGTTACTTCTTTGTGGGCAGGGGTCAAACAGGTCTTTCAGGAAACACCTTTGCTCCCATAATCACAAAAGAAGTTCCTCAATAGGTTCCTCCACAGGAAGCAATCAGCTTATTCAAGGCCAGAATAAATCACTCCAAATACTGATAACAAATGCCTTGGGGGCGGGAGGGGGGGGACAGTTTCCAAGCAGAAACATTGGGTGGTGTGGATATCTGCCCTTAACTCTAAATTAGGCTCTTTGTCTCAGGGCTAGACTCAAGCTCCCTTTATTCTGTAGGTCTTGGATATGCAAGACCCATAGGAAGAGCTTTTTGACAATCCATAATTCTTTCATCTGAAGTCTCTTTGGAAAAGGCAGGGATATCCTTTTCCTTATGAACAACCTGTGTGGGGAATATCGGTCTGATCTGGAATATTGTGAGACCTGGTCAATACCAGCAGCCTCACTTCCAACATGAGCCAGTAGTAGCAGAAGGAGATACCAGTTTTCATTTCTCATGGCAGGAGCTGTGCAAGCACTGCCATTTCCTCACTGTGACTGTCATCCAGCGAGGCCAGTGTGGCTCCCAGCAATATTTCCCTCTGGTGGCCAGGTTTTCTCGTCCAATTTGTATCGGGGCCAAGCCTCTTTAAGGTTTGTGGATCAAAATCATCCCAATTTTTTAGAATGCATCCCAAAGGAGCCTTGGTTGGGGAATTGCTCATCTATAGAATAAAAAGGAAAAGGCGTCTCTTATCTCAATTTCCTATAGCTGTCCAGGAGAAATCTCATCTCCTGATCCCAATTGTTGGCCAGGAGAAGCCTCATCTTGTCTGGGTATGCTGCTGGCAGCCAAAAGCTCTGTAATCTCAGGAGGTGCTAGGAGTAGTTGCTATTACCCAGGCTTGACTCCACCTCCAAGAGCTGACCTTGTCTTCTCCGATTTCTCCTACCCTTTCTGGTTCCTGCCTGTGGGACTTTGGGAGTATCTACTGGGACCAAGCAAGATACCCCTGGTTGTCAAGGAATGTACTAGGTTTATTTTGGCTTGATAATAATTTTACATATTGATCATTGGCCACATTGAGGAGGGCTAAAAGGGCCAAATTCAAGGTCTATTTCCCTGCCTTTTTCAGCAATGCCCACATAAATATATTCCAGCTATGTGGGTGTCCATTTTGAGATTTCTAGATTGGTACAAGTCAGCATACATTGGGTTATGTGTAGCAAAATGGACCCCACGTATTCTGATAAAAGCCCTTCAGCTATCATAGTCATACATCCCTCATGGGCACAGGCATGCATTCCTCTGCCTTACAGAAACAACACAAATGTGGAGCATCTGGAGCCTGGCAGCAAAAGATATTGCCATTGTTTTCCCAGCCTTTGGATCAAAGGAAGGGCAATTTTAATCATAGCTTGAGCAAAACAACTCAAAAGGGCATGCTGTCCTCTCCTTTTGGTTAAAATCATACTTCTTTCCATCTTTCTTTCCCAAGACCATTAAGTACAAGAAGGGGTACTGTATATTCTCTCCTATACATCCATTAAACATACAGTAAACCAGCATCCTAAAGTTGATACTAAAACACAAATTAAGAGACAGAAAGAGGGGAATTCTGGTGAGTACCCAAAGGGGAGGTCAAGCATCAGGTACTGTCAATAGCCTTCAAGTGTCCACCAAAGAGTAGCCATGGTCAGGACCTTTCAATAGCTGTTTGGTCTGTCTGAGTCCCGGATACCTGGGAGTTCTTCAAAGGAAATTGGGACTCCATCACACCAAATTCCCAACTACCATGGAGGATCAGATGGGAAGAAACACAAGGAGCCTGTCACCTGAGACTTGATAATGGCAGCCACACTATTCACTCTTAATTGGCTGATGAGTTCCCATTGTTTGGTCTGGGAGTTTTATTTAGGATAGAAAGAAAAGAGGGGATGTTGGTTGTTCTTTAGAAGATGTTGATATCCTCGGACCAGCACCCAAAGAAATGCTGCAGGATATTTTACCCCAGTACTTGGGGTCCCTTGTCTCACTGCTTTGAAAAATGAAGAGATGGACACAAAATAAGCAGCAGGCAAAAGTTTAGTAGAGTATAAGAAAGGGGGAGTAGGATGAAAGCTCTCTTTGCAGAGAGGAGGGATTTGAAGGTGAAAGCCTGCAAACAAAGGCAAAGGCCTTTGTTTTATAAGGTTTGTTTGCCGAACCCCCCCCCCCTTCCCTTCTCCTTGTTCCTTGATAACTCTAGGTGCTGGGTTGTCCATTTCTGATTGGCTCAATTCCATTGTGTGAGGAGTTGACTATTGGTCATATTGTCCTTTGTATAACCTAAGTTTTATGGTTTACTTCTTTTAGTTAGGTATTCTGATTGTTGAATTCCTGAGGGCAGCCCGAGGATGAGTAGATGGTGCTTGTTACATTCTTACACCCTAGGGGGTTTGCTGTGGTCAACTGCTCCCAGCATTGTTCCAAAATATGAATTTTTTCCCCACCCCAGGACCTCAGGTCCTAACTTTTTCCCCTCTGCCTATTTTATTCTATCTTTTCCCTATCATATTAATAGGATAACCTTGCATCCAGTATTTGTTATTTCAAGAACCACCTATGGCAGACCCTTTTGGTAGTTACTCACAGTTTTCCCTACCCTACTTTTTTCTTATTTCTCTCTCTTTAGAGAGGCTAAACATGTCTGATACTTTATTTCTCAAATGCCTTTGCAGCTAAAGGCACCCATGTGATTCAGTTCTGGACAATGAGACATGCCAGAAAGTCTCCTGGAATAGTAAGAAAAAAAAGAAACATTTTCTTCTTTGATGAATTAAAGGAAGGAAGAGGGGAGGAAGGAAAAGAGAGAAAAGAGAGAAAACCCTGCCCACATTCTTTAATTTTTACATGGTTGTGAGAGAATATGATGCAGATTGCTCAAGTGGTCAAATTGTGACCATTAGAGCAAAAGTCAGTAGATTTGAGCAGACCCCAATACTACCAGAACCCTCTGAAGCAACCCAGGAACTGTCCACTTCTAGTTACGTTACACAAAACACTTTCTATAGTGATGCTTGTGGCTAGTTGTACCTGAGGCACTCACCTGGGCCCATATTGACCCATAGCAACCTGCATGGACACCCACCACCACCACCACCACCACCTATCACCATTAATGTAGTAGGATTCTCACACAGAGAATCAGGACACCAAGACTTTTCTTTCCAGAAAGCAACTTTACCTGTGCCAGCACAGGTTCAGTTAGGTTCATACCTGTAAAACTGAAACTCAAAGGTCACATAGTGCAGGCTTTTATGCATTTCCTACTTTGGTTTCCATATATGAGTAACATAAAGACATACAGGGGCGCCTGGGTGGCTTAGTCGGTTAAGCGTCCAACTTTCGCTTAAGTCATGATCTCGCGGTTCGTGGGTTCGAGCCCCGTGTCGGGCTCTGTGCTGACTGCCAGCTCAGAGCCTGGAACCTGTTTCGGTCTGTGACTCCCTCTCTCTCTGACCCTCCCCTGCTCACGCTGTCTCTCTCTCTCCTAGAAATAAATAAAACATTAAAAAAAACCCAAAACATATAGACATACAGTCAGACTAGGTGGTCTCTTGTTACACGGTCGTGATGGATGTCACGTACAGACACACAGAGTAATAAGGGATGTTGCATAGCATATAGCTAGGTTGCCTTCACTTACCTTGAGGTCTTTTTCTCCCACATTCCTTAGGGAAGGGACCCCTAACACATTAGGGACAATGTTATGGCCAGATAGGCCCCTGTGGTTCTCATGATTGCAGGACACACCTCAACAAAAGCATCATAGATCTTTGAAGAATAAGATTTATTACTCACAAGCCCTAGAGGGTGCACAGCATAACTGAGGGCCACACAGCAGGGTCCCACATGGGTAAAGAGAGAGAGAAAGAAAGTATGGACCTGGAGCTCTGCCCTTCATTAGGTCCAATGATGATGTGCTTAGGTTTCACAGATTCCTTGTGCTTTGGCAAATTTAATGTGTGAGACAGGGAATTAGTGGGAAAGGAGAAACAGAGTCACTAAAATAGTCAGTTATCCATGTTACCCTAGGTTTTCTAAAAGAAGAACTTCATGGGTGGGGCTGGCCTAGTTGATTATCTAATTGTTTTCCTAGTAGGTGTGTCATACAGCTGGCAATTTGTTTATTCCAGATGGATGTCTTTGAGATGAATGTGTCAGCAATCAACAACTTAATGCCTGTCAATGACATTATAATCAAAAAGCTTAATGTCAGGCTCTTATATAACACTGGGCAACAGCTGTGGTATCCATCACTAGGACATGTGACTTTCTCCTCAAATTGGGTCAAGGTCTTCCTGGAATATTCCACTGTCTAAAACCCACATTGTAAAGTTAATAACCAATAACAGTATGTACATTAATCAGGGGAAGGAGGAGAGAGGAAATAATAAATTAATTGAGATATATGTATGATGCGAATATGTGATAATTCAGAAATAAAATGCACAAAGCCATCATAGTCTTTGTTCATGTAATTAGCCATGAGGCCTTGGTTGATATTTATAACTTATTTTTTGTTCCTAAACTTCACACATTTCCTTTTGCCATAACCCGTTTACACATAAATATTTCTGCAGAAATGCAAGTCACCCATTTCTGGTTCATTATAAGATTTTTTCCTTCAAATTCTTTTGTTATTCCTGTGCATTACTTTACCGTTCAAAAAATTTTCATATTTTTATAGACATAACAAGAATGTTTCTATAGATAACCAAAATAAATTTTTGATGCATAAGTACACTAATATTAACATTGTATTTCATTGTGTTCTGTTAAGAATCAAGAATGCAGGGGCGCCTGGGTGACTTAGTCAGTTAGGCAGCTGACTTTGGCTCAGGTCATGATCTCACAGTTCGTGGGTTCAAGCCCAGTGTCAGGCTCTGTGCTGATGGTTAGCTCAGAGCCTGGAGCCTGTTTCAGATTCTGTATCTCCCTCTCTCTCTGACCCTCCCCTGCTCCCACTGTCTCTCTCTTTCTTTCAGAAATAAAGCATTAAAAAAATATAAAAAAAGAATCAAGAATGCAAAATATTTTTTCCAAAGCCATATTTAAGAGATGATTCTGGGAATTTTTGTTTAATAATTATAGTTAACAGTATAATAACTATTGTATTTTAAGTATGATAATATATCAGGCCATATGTAAAACTATTAAACTTGATGGTTCTGGCTACAAAAATGAGTTAAGAAAAAATTAAATACATACACTGGATAGAAAGAAATAAAACTATCTCTTTCACAGATGACATCTTAGAAAAACCTAAGCAATCCACTAAAAATTATTAGAGCAAAAAACTAGCTCAGCAAATTACAGGATCCAATATGACTATACAAAAATCAATTGTATTTCTATACACTAGCAATAAACAATCCAAATTCAAGAAACAATTCTTTTAACACAGCATAAAGAAGAATAAAATATTCAGTAATAAATTAAAAAGAAGTAAAAGTCTGAACACTAAAAAGTATAAAATATTTGAAAATAACTAAAGACCTAAATGAATGGTAAGTCAGTTCTGAAGAAGCAATATCGTTAAAATTTTCTATATAGATCTATGGATTTAATACAACATTTATTAAAATTCCAGCTGACTTCTTTGCAGAAACTGACAAGCTGATCCTAAAATTCATATGGACATCTGAAGGATCTGAAATAGCCAAAAATATACTGAAAAACAACAAAACAAAACAAAAGAAATTAGAAGATCACAATTTCCTATTTCAAAACATACTACAATTATCAAGACTGCATGGTATTGACATAAGGTAGTTATATAGATCAGTAGAATTGAACTGAAAGTCCAGAAATAGGCCTTTACTGTATTTTTGACAAGATTGCGAAGATATTTAATAGTGAAAGAACACTCTTTAAAAAATGGTGCAGGGACTACTGAATATCTACATGTAAAGGAATAAAGTCAGACCCCTTCTTCACACTACAATTTGCTCACAATGGAACACAGAGTTAAATGTAAATGCTAAAACTAGGTGCTTTTGTGTGGCTCAGACATTTGAGAATTTAATGGCTCAGGGATCATGATTCCAGAGTCCTGGGATTGAGCCCTGGTTGAGGGTCCATGCTGAGTGTGGAGCATGCTTAAGATTCTCTCTCTCTCTTCCTCTGACCCTCTGTCCAGCTCTCTCTCTCTCTTTCTCTCTCTCTCAAAAAAGAAAAAAAGAACCACTGAGAACTATAAAACTTGGAAGAAAGATAGTAGTAAACATATATAATCTTTGTCTCTTAGAAATGACACTGAAGTACAAGGAAGAAAAGAAAAAAATATGAACTGGACTTCACCCAAAGTAAGATCTATGGGGGTTCAAAGACTAGTGTCAAAAAAAATGAAAAGAAAATATTCAGAATGGAAGAAAACATTTGAAAATCTTATGTATGATAAGGGATTATATTAGAATATCCAAAGAAGTCTTACAACTCAGCAATTAAAGAAAAATAACCTTATTAAAGATTGACAAAAGACTTGAATATATATTTCTCCAAAGAAGATACATACATGTCCAATAAATGCATGTAAAGATGTTCAACATTTTAGTCATTAGGAAAATGCAAATCAAAATCACAATGAAATACCTCTTCACATTTACTAGGGTTGCTAAAATAAAATGTCAGACAATAACAAAAGTTAAAAAGGATACGGAGAGGGGCACCTGGGTGGCTCAGTTGGTTAAGCTTCTGACTTTGGCTTAGGTCATGATTTTGTAGTTCCTGGGCTTGAGCCCCACATCAGGCTTTATGCTGACAGCTCAGAGCCTGGAACCTGCTTCAGATTTTGTGTCTCCCTCTCTCTCTGCCCCTTCCCTGCCCATGCTCTGTCTCTGTCTCTCAAAAATGAATAAAGGGTTAAAAAATTTTTAAAAACAGAAAAGGATATGGAGAAATTGAAAGTATCCTACATTGTTGATGAGCCTGCAATATGGTGCCACCATTTTGGAAAACAATCTGTTAGTTCTTCAAAATGTTAAACATACACTTTACTATATGACCCAGAAAGCCCACTGTTAGTTAGTTATGCAAAAAGTGAAAACACATACCCCACAAAAGATAATACATGAATATCAGCATTATTAATAGTAACCAATAAGTAGAAATAATCCAAACATCTATTGATTCATGAGTGATAAACAAAATGTGATATATCCATACAGTGAACTAGTTGTTTGGCAATAAAAAAGAATAATGTCCTGACAGTAGTTTTAATATGGATGAACCTTAAAATATTAAGTGAATGATGCCAGTCAAAAAAGTTGACATACTGTATGATTCCATTTATATTAATTAACTAGAATAGACAAAAGCCTAGAGGCAGAAAGGAGATTCATATTTGCCATGGATTTGGGTTGGGATGGCAAGAAAAACATAAAGAGTCTAAAAGAGTATGTAGTTTTTATTTGGGGTGATGAAAATATTTTCAAATTTGGGTTGATGTTTACACAACTCTAGGAATATACTAAAAACCACTGAATTTCACATTCTAAAATAAGTATGGGGCACCTGGGTGGTCCAGTCAGTTAAGAATCTGACTTTTGACTTCTCCCTAGGTCATGATCTCAGGGTTCATGAGATCTGTGCTGACAGCACAGAGCCAGCTTAGAATTTTCTCTCTCCCTCTCTCCTCTCTGCCTCTATCCTGCTCGCACATGTACATTCTCTCTGTCTTTCAAAATAAATAAATGAATAAATTTTTAAAAGTTTTAAATGTTATGTTGTAAATGTCAATTATATCCCAACAAATATGCTTTAAAGTTTAAAAAATAATTATTATTCCATCTAATGGAGGCAGATCTTAATGAATTCCAGGGCAGTAAGTAAAAGGAAATTTTAACAACTTTCACCCTTCTAGCTATGGAGCTTGTTAGAAAGGAAGCATGATAATTCCCTTCATCTCTGTGATGACTTGCTTTGCCAGAATGATACACTGAGCTTATACTACATGAAATTGGAGAGAATGAACCTTGAGTTTAAGTTTGAAATCACATATATTTTTTAATCTATTCAATTGGTTAGATCTTTAATTCCTATTTACCTTGTCAGGTAGCAAAACCAAACCATGTTTTCCCACCAAGTATTAATGGAAGCAAGTAATGGTTTTATTACATTTTATTATCTGTGCCGTTTTACTGATGTGTAAAATAGAATTAATGGTAGTTTTAAACATAGGATTTTTAATGGCTTTGCGGAATGAAGACAGTTTGCAACATTAAGTTTTTTACATTAGGATTTGCTATATGATTTCATTATGATTAGATTCAATGCTTTCTAAGGAAGCATTTGTATCTGTAAAACACCCTTAGAGGTAAAAACAGTGTTTTCTAAATGTATTAAAACTCAGAGAGTTAGCTCTGTTTAAATGAAAAAAAAGCAAATATAAAGTAGTGACAGGTTTGCAATAGATTCAGTTAATATATATTCCACAAAACTATCCACAACTCATGTTGTATTGTTAGTTTTTGGTTCATCTGTTGTTACAGAATTATCTGAATAGTGAACCCATTTCTCTTCTTTGTATATCAGAAAAAAGACAGGGTAAGTGTAATAGTAACCAGCTTTTATTTTGAAAATCTTGTCCAACTTTATTTTTTCAAGGTAATATAAGTATGATAATATAATGTTTTTTAGAAAAGATTTAATATGTATTCAATATCTAATTCATTATTTTAAGCCAATTCATATATTAAATCCCCTTAAAATTTTAGTATTCTTAACAGCTTTAATAGACTAATAGACTGTATGGTTTTTTCCCCCTTTTTCTTCAAAGATCACAGTTTCAAAAAGGCAAATAAACTACAAAAAGTTGATTTTATGAAATATATAGTAATAAGTAGATAGTGAATCACATACCAATTTTTCAATATCCCTTGGTATTTAGAATATCTACTAACTTTTTTATTCTCCCTCCCATCAGTGTCCCTAAGTCACTCAAGTTTATTTTGCAACAGAAGCCACAAGGACCAGTTTTGTATGAGGTTATATTCTATGAACAATATTTTATGCACATATACACAGTCTTTTAAAAATATTCAATGGTGGAAAACGTACACACAGTTCTAATTCTTTACTTTTTCTAATTCTTTACCTTTTTCATCTAATAGTATCTTCTAATGTATCCATACACACAAAAATCTCAATTTTATGAGCATTATTATTTTATGTATGATGTGTAACAATTTATTTTTAAGTACATCCTACCAATGAACACTTTGTTTCCTATATTTTGGTATTACAAAACAATTGTATTTCACAAATATGTGTGTGAAACTGAAGAAAAAACTCTTAGAAGGGAAATTTCCAGGTCAAAGTATATTTGACTCAAATGTTTTTAACATCTTTTAAGTGAAATTTTTTTCAAATTTGAAACGTTCATGAATAACTCCAAGTTTACCAATTTACTTTCCATTCTAATAAAAAATGAACAAATGCTATTTTCCATTAACTTTGTGACTATAATGTGTTCTCAAATTTTTTTATTTTATCAAATTAATAAAAAATAGCATTGTCATACTTTTCATTTGTATTTTTCTCCTAATATGAGATATTAAAAGCCATAATATTACTCTTCACATAATACACTTTGCTTATTTCTTGTGCTTACTGATATATGTTTTATTAATTTTTTATTATTTAATGTATTGATGGATTAGCATTCTGTCCATGACAAGTTGAAAATATATATTGGTCACTCCATTTCCTCTTTGTTTATGGTATTTTCTGCCAAAGAGAAAATTTGATTTTCGTGAAGTAAAATCCATCATACTTTTATGGCAGTTGAGTGTGGTTTCAAACTTAGAAAGTTTTTCCCATACTGAAATATTGTGAAACGATGAACATTTTGTCCACATTTTCACATTCATATCATTTATTGATCAGAATTTAGTTCCGTTGGATATGGGGTAGGTATCCAACTTTTTTCATGTGCTTGCTGAAATCTGTATTTAAAATTAGTTTGAAAAGCCATACTTTGCATTTATAAATTCTTATATACATCTGATTTTATAACTGGACTTTTTAGTTTGTCCCAATTGGTTCTTCAGGGAATGAGTGCTATAAAGTACCACTGAGCTACTTATATTGCGTGGAATTTTCACCAATAAAGGAGAGGAGGCCTAAGGAAGAAGAAAAGCAGGAAGGAGCCAGCATAGAGGAGGAAATAAAGGTAGCACTAGACCATGTCCCTACCGGGTGGCTCAGAGGCAGTAAGGCACAGCCATACCATAGATTCCTCGACACACACACATGCTACTAATCACTAGAAAATGTTATATAAGTTTCACCAGATCAGCAGAAATCAAAGGAGACATTTCTAAGGAGAATTTTCCATTATGAATATTGGATATATTATGTCAGAATGAAAAGAAAATAAACAAAGATTATTTTCTTTATACCTACTGTGTTGTTGACTTATAAAATATAGTCTTTGGATTTTGAAGTATAAGCCAAGTAAAAAGAAAAAGAAAGGGAAAGACAGAAAGATAAATGTTTAGGGGATGGGAATCTAGGGAATGGTAAATAAGCAAGAGAGAAAACAACTTTGGAAAATGCCAGACCAGCATAAAAATACAAAATAACAAGAAGACATAAACCTGTTGTTCCTTCAGACAAAAAAATGAATGCAACAAATCAGAAGAAATGGAATGTAAAAATAAAAATAAATATATGTACAGCTACTTGCTGTCAATTGAGACTCTGGAAAAGGTCACCAGAATAAGGTAACAGTGACATCCTGATGCTTATTGTCTGAGATGGCTCACCCTGTGATCACATCACTCCTTACACTGCTCTGGGACTCACTGGGCAATGACCCATGCATGTAATAATAATTCAGAGGATGGAATTTTCTTCCAAGAGACAATTTGTGAACTAGACTCAGAGTTGTGCTGCAAATATCCCTATATTATTGAGATATTCAGTGTAACATCTTCTGGGAATTGGTAGTAATGGCTAAGAATTTGAATGACCTATACTTAAATGAGTGATGACTAAGGCAATATACATATAGATGCCTTAGTCTTCTATCACCCTCTTCTTTATGTTGATCAAGAACTTTGACAACTTGCCTCCATCTTCTTTTGTGGTCCAGTCCATCTGACATCTATCAGAATTCACATAGACAGACCTACCAGGAAGCTAATCTCTGATTTCTTGAACACTTTCGCTATACTGAATTTAACCTTCACTTCACTAAATTTTTACATGCCCAGGCAACCGGAGACCTTGTATCAGCTAGAACTGTTCTACTTGGTCTATCTCAAACTCTGAACTCCAATTGTATGAATAAAACTTCTTAGTTATGCATTGCTCTCATTCAGTAATTCCCAAAACACATATTTAACCATGGTCAAGTCCCCCTTTAACCTTCACTATATATGTATCCATAATTCTACTTTGATTTTCACTTTTACAGCTTTGACTCCAGATTTCTTTACTTCAGCCCTTTGCTTGTCAATACCCTTGTTCAGCTCCTTCCTATCCCTATTCTCCTTGTCAAACAAGCTAAAAATAAAAAATAAAAATAAATAAATAAAAAACACCAAAGCCAAACAAACAACAACAACAACAGAAGCAAAAACAAAAGTTCAATGCTGGAAGAATTCAATTCCCATGCCGTCTCCTTTTGTACTCAGGTGACTTTCATAGTATATTCATTAACTTCAGTCTGTCTCTGAAAGTCCCTAAAATTTGTCTGCATGTCTCTAATTATTTTCATTCCATTATCCATAATAACTATATTAATTTCATTTGAATAATCAGAGAATTTCAACTACATCCCTTCCCTGGATTATCAAATTTCCTACTTATGAGAGAAAATAGAGGCTTTCTGATGAAATATTATAAGCTTCCTGTCTTTTCCCAAACTCATGGGCTACTCTACTATCATGTTTCATATCCTATTTTGATTAGGGTAAAGGTATATTTATATTTCTCCCATTTGGAGAGAAAAGGCAATCTGCATGTAAAATATATCACTTCATTCATCACCAGGATTTTGATTTGACCAATTATTCAGGTATCATTTTCCTCTTTCTTTAGAGTCAATGCTCGCCTAGTGGTATTCAAACTTGGCTGCAGATTAGAATTATCTGAAAGCTTAATTTTTTAAAAATTTTTAATGTTTATTTATTTTTGAGAGAAAGAGAGCATGAAGACGGGGAGGGCCAGAAAGGGGGGTACAGAGGACCCAAAGCAGGCTCTGCACTGTCAGCACAGGGCCCAGCATGGGGCTTGAACTCATGAACCATGTGGTAATGACTTGAGTTGAAGTCAGACACTTAACCGACTGAGCCACCCAGGTCCCCCTTACCTGAAAGTTATAAAAAATTTCAGGAGAAGCCCAGACCACACTGCTAGAAATTCTGATTCAATTGGCCTGGGATGACCGACGCCTTGGTATATTTTTATAGCTCCCAGTGATTCTAAAGTGCAGGCAGAATTGAGAACACATGCATACTAATCTTGATCAGATTATGTGTAATCTGTGTTCTTGCAAAATTCTCTTCTCCTCATCTTTTAATGCAACCTACACATCTTTACAGTATAAATCTTCTTGAAGTTTTCAGAATATAAGTCTCATTTAAGATCTTTTCATTTTTCTTCATTTTAGTAGATACAATTATCAGATTCTCATCAGTCAAGATCTAGTCCCACCATATGTCAAGAATCTTCTCAGAAAAATTTTTTGTTCATGTAACATCTTCATCTGTTGAGGTTGCTATAACAAAATACCACAGGAAGTAGATTATAAGAAACAGAGACAGTTATTTATCCCAGTTCTAGAGGCTGGAAATCAGTGGTCAGGGTGTCAGCTTGGCTGGGTTGAAAGACGTTTCCCTGGCCTATCCTTTAGTGGAGGTGAAGACAAGGGAGCCCTCTAGGGCCCCTTAGATAGGGCCTTAACCTCACTCATGAGTACTCCATCCTCACAACCTAATCACCTTTTACAGGCTCTACTTCCTAATGCCATCACATTGGGCTTTGGGATTTCAGTATATGAATTTTGGGAAGATGTGAACTTGAAGACCATAGCAAGTGCCTATAAGCTGTATCTCAGCTTAGTTTCCTGTAAATACTTTCTTATTTTTATAACTTGTCTTATATCCTTTCTCATGAGGGCATATGTTCAAATCAAGGATAGAGGCTTCTGGAGTAAGAGAGAGACAGAGAATTGCAGTCTTTCCTAGATATATAAGGCAAAGGGCCAGCCAATGATGTACAGATTCACTGGAGGAAAACAAAGACTCCTTACAAGAAAGAAAGAAAGAAAGAAAGAAAGAAAGAAAGAAAGAAAGAAAGAAAGAAAGAAAGAAAGAAAGAAAAGAAAAGAAAAGAAAAGAAAAGGTTCAAGACTTTCTGCAAAAAGTGATAAGGTATTTTTTGCAAGCAAGTGAGGAAAAATATGAGACATGCTGAATAGGATCAACAGATTACACTGAGCGTTAAGATATATGTTTTTAAAGAAATATGTAATTTAGATGAGGAAAAATAATTTTGTGACCATATCCAGCTACCATCTTTTTAAAATAATTATCTAGTAATCCTTGTGAAGGATGAGGTAGGTGGAAAAGGGGTATACTGGACATAAATATCAGCACACCAGTGTAAAGTACTTATAGTCTGCTGAACATGAATTGTATTTAAATTACTCATAAAGTAAAATGCACATACTTCTCAATGCAGATGTTAGGGTTATCCATTCTCTACAACTCCTTTTCTTTTATTCATAAAATCCCAACTAAAGGATCCCTGGATATTTTTTTATTTGAAAAGCATGAATCAATCCCTTGTACTAAAGTCAAGAGTTTAGTTTCCAGAGTACTAAAATTCATATGACTTTTCCAGTAGAATGCTGCAATAAGATATATTTCTGCCTATGTGTTATTTATTACATATATATTTAGTGGTTAATAATCCAAACTATGAAAATATGTGTAACCTATGTAACATATTTATATGTTGCATGTAATTAACTAATCCAATAAGGTATTTCTTTTTTTCTTTTGAATATTCCAATTGCTTTATAATTTTAGTTGAAAAGTGTTTTTGCTTATTTTAAAAATACAGATGTTTTAATTTTAAGAATCATCTGTGCTTTTCAAAATGCAAAGTTACAAAGTTTAACAGAGAGTACAGGGCATAAGTGTGGTATATGAAGGAAAGTTTGAAACAAAATATGATTCAAGAGGAATTTAGAAATAGAAACTAAAATGGCTAATTTTAATACACAAGAAAAGTTGACAGTTTTATGTATCTTAAAATATATTATCACCAGAAAACTCCTATATCCCAAGAGCAAATTTAGTTTCTTGTGCAAGGCTTGCGTTTCCAAACCTCACATAGCTTATTTTCATAGTCTGTTACCCTACACATAAATTATTACAAAATGACAATATAAAAAAGGAAAGTTGGTATATAATAAATTGGCAATTGTCATCCTAAAAAGCTCACAATCTCAGGCTTCATACGTTTATATGCTTCTCCAGTAAAATCTAACTGAAATGTATGTATGTATTTTTTTCTCCTCCTCCCTCTTAAGTGGCACTTATTCTTCTGCCTGATATAGTCTGCTTTGTCTGATTGACAAAAAAGTTAGCTACTCCAGTGATATAAGGCAAGATCTAATTTCCAGATATTTTTAATAAATGAGAGCTTCTAGGCATTAAGAAGGGGCTAACACAGACATCCTGTCCAATATTATTGTGTTAATAACATTTCTCAATCACAATTTTCAAACTCTCTCTCTCTGTATATAAGAGCTTTCTAAGATCCTTATCATATTCCATCTGTTTTAAATACTAGCACAAATTCTGCTTCCTTCTAAAAAACTTTTTATCAAATATATGCATTCTTTAAGCTTCCAACAAATTCTAGAATCATCCTTTGCCCTCTCTGAGCATTTATATTTTAGTTGGTTTCAACTATGAAAGCATGTTTCTTTGCAGCATGGGAAAACTTTAACATTATGTTTTCTTTAGTGCCACATAAATATCTTTGAAGATAAATTTTCTTTATAGTTAGAGCTTATCTTTAAGTAGCCATGCATGTACAGTTGACCCTCAAACTAGGAGGGGGTTAGAGATGCCAACCTTTGAAAGCCAAAAATCTATGTATAATTTTTGACTGCCCAAAGATTTAACTATTAATAGCCTACTGTTGACCAAAAGCCTTACCTGTAACATAAACAGTCAGTTAACACATATTTTGTATGATGTATGTATTATATACTGTGTTCTTACAAAAAAAAAAGTCAGCTAGAGAAAAGAAAATGTTATTAAGAAAGTCATAAGGAAGAGAAAATACATTTACAGTACTGCACTATAAAAATTCCTTGTTTAGACAGTGCACCCAGAAGCCCTGTGGGCTCTTCAAGGGTGTTTGGACAAAACAGACCCAGGGATACCTCTTTTTCCCACCTCCCACCATCCAATTTCCTTTCCAGTAGAAACCTTGGGATCCATCGTCTCAGCCATGCCTGCCCTGCGTCAGGCACCAACTGCACCATGTTTTTGAGCTTAGCTCCATATTATGGATCAACCATAATGCCCCAGATTCTTCAGAATTATTCCACTGAGGTGGAAGCTGCAAAACTTTTCACAGGAAAGAAAAACATCCACATTTGACTGGACCTGTGCAGTTCAAACCCATGCTGTTCCAGGGTCAACTGCATATACATATACATATACATATATAATATATAATATAGGCACATTATATACATATATGTCATTACATTTAATATATAATATATATAAAGGTCATTATATACATCTAAAAGACTTTACATATTCTAAGCATTTGCTACGGTAAAGATGGCACAAGATACACACGTTCAGAAACATTATCTTAAAATTGCTTCATCATGAGCTGTGATATATTTAATTTTTGTCCTCAAAAGCATATTCTGGCAATTTCTCCCATCTTCATTTTTCTACTTTAAATGTGGCTGAGAATGCCAATTGGGTGGGAGTTGACTCATGTAAACACCATCTGGCTCCTGAGTTAGAGGAAGTTTTATAAAGCAGAGATTTCCCAGATTCATTGTCCTTTCTACCAATCCTGCTGACTTCTTTCAGAATTCTCTGGGAGAGAAGGAGAGTACCTTTCTGAGTACTACACTAAATTATAAGATCAAACTGTCTCCCGTTTTGGATTTTTCTTTGGGATGAAAATAGTCAAACAGTGTGAAGTTCCACAAACAGAAGGATCTTGTTCTTCAGAAATGTGTCACCACATGGCATCTTTGATTTTAAGCAGAAGCAGCTCAGACAAGCGGTTTCCAACTGTCCTTAGAAATGGGTTTCCTCTGTTCATAAGATTCTCATTTCATGGATATTAGAACCTGCTGTGTTGTTTCAAACTATGCAACCTGAAGAGAAAGAGTAAACTTGAACATTTTGGGATGAACTTCCCTTAGTTTATTTGACCCTAGTTTTACAAATCATCATTATTGTGTTTTTAAGCTAACTACAAAGGATGAATCACAAAGCAAAAACCTAGCAGACAGAAACAGAAATAAGAAATCTTATGATCTTCAGCTCTTGTTTATGTCCTCCATGAGATAAGAAATAGTTCAACTGCCTGAAATAAGGTATTTTTCTGATACTGCTAACCTGCAGCTGAGTGCCAGTAGAAAAGGAGGAAAAAGAATTTAATTTGCTGAAGCTAGTTATTGTTTAAAATAATTGCTACAGTAAAATAATACCTTTCAGCGGTTTCTATGTGTGCAGAGGGCAAGATAGCTGTTGGCTTCTCACCAGAAATATGATTTCCTAGCTTATCCATTTCAGTGTAAGAAGGAAAATAGCCTATCTCATAAGTCTGCATCAGGAAAGTCACAGCAAAAAAGAAGTATTCCAAACCAAAGAAACGGCCACATGATATGAAGAGAATTGAAGTTAAATGTCACATCAAAATATTCCGTAGAAGGATTTTTGCTTCTTTTAAACATATGAATGTTTATTTTTCACACATTCATATAGTCCTAGAATTCCATTTTATGCCTGATAGAAAAAATAATGGCCTTCCCCGTACACAAATATCATTATAACTTCCTACATTACATATTAACCGTATGTATAGCCCCAAGATGTTGTTGTCAGCCACGCTAATAAATTTTCTTCACTGGATATGTTCAGCCAGATTCAGGGTTATTCTAATACAAATCATCTTCTTCACACAAGGGCACATTGGCTACATGGTTCACCCTCACCTCAGGGAAGAGCATAAAGCTCGCCAACCAACTGGACCTCCTCTCCATGTGCTGAGGTACTACAATTAGTGATGGGCAAGCCTGAGGAAGCCACCTTGTGAGTAAATGGCAACCAACTTTTATGGATACATGGGAGTTAATTTGAGAATGACTGGTAATAATATAAGAAACACATAACAATAGAAATGATTGAAAAAAAACCCACAATCCCAGAACCGTTGGTTGCCATTGACCAATACATTATTAGCAGCAATAGAAGCTATAAGTCAGAGGCAATCAGCACAGAAAAGTAGGAGAAAAAAAATCATTCTAACATAATTCTGAAGGGCAATCAGTGACAAGTAGCAGAGACTTAAAGCAACAAGTTTAAATCCATCTCTGAGGATCAGTAGAGATTATCCAATAGACACAATTGGGTATTCTTTCAGTTCTTTTCTTTGCTTGCTACTGTTACTAGCTTGGGCTAGTTCTCCAAATAAAGGATATTGACCTAGTTTTCACCTGAAGATCCAGAGAATTTTTTAAAACGAATTCACATTTTAAATAACAAAATTTATTTAGCTTCATGTTTTTTACAGAGTATTGATTTTATTGGGTTTGTTGACAATAACCTACCATAGTTCGAAAACAGCTGTAAACTGCCTGTAAGAATTCTTATATTTTTGAACTATGTGCTTTTTGAAGTATACAAATATGATCTTATTTCATGGAGGTAAGCCAAGCACAACCAACTCAGACACAATTCCATATCCAAATTTACTTTTGTTCCTCTACAAAAGAACCAAGCTATTAATTAACAAATTTATAAATAAACTATTAAAAAATAGTAGCTAATACATATGCGTGCTTCTCACGTGTCAGATGTTAAGTGCTTGCATTATATAGCTCATTTAGTACAGCAATCCTATGAGATGGGTACTGTTATTGTTTCCATTTTTCAGGAGACAAAATAGAAGCACAAAGAAGCAGAGTAACTGACCCAAATATCATCTAACTGGTAAGGAATAGAATCAGGATTCAAACTCTGGACAGTCTGGCTCCAGAGCCCACACTTTTAACTCCTTCCCTTAGTGCTTTTTCAGATTAACCTCACCAATCCAAAGAGTGGGCAATACTAGTATAGAAATCCACTAAATTTAATATCATCTCTTCATCAATCCCATAAGAATGGCCACATACCAGTAGTTTGTGGATTAATGCTTTGGAAGACTAGGAGGCTGAATATGTAACTATTTTATGGCCAGTGGATTGGACAATAAGAAGCACATATACCCAGTTTTTCAACTAAAGTCTAGAATTTTATTGGTTACATCTGGTCATCATAGCAGAATATTCTAATTTATTTTTTTAAAGGAAAATCAAATGTGAAAATCTGGCTTAGTATCTGGCAGTTCATTTAGGAAAATTGAAGGCTAGCCTGAGTCAATAGCCCCAGGCTGGTATTCAGGGGAGGTTTCTTCACTCTTATATCTGGCCACTAACACTTACTGTCATCTGGGATCTCAAATAGGCTGTTAAACAGATCATTGGTTAGGGGACTGGCTATGTTGGTACGTGACCTGATCAGTTGCATGGGTCTCCATATTCTCAAGGGTTTCCTGCTTGGTTTAATGCTCTGCTGTTGCTGTCTAAAAACTCCTAACAATTTAATCTCTTATTAAAATTCCAGTATAGTTAACATAAATGTGATATTAGTTTCAGGTATACAATATAGTGGTTCAACAGTTCCATATATTACTCAGTGTTCATCAAGATAAGTGTACTCTTAATCCCCTTCACTTTTTTCACCCATCTGCTTATCCCACTCCCCTCCAGTAACCCTCTGTCCTCTATAGTTAAAGTGTTTTTTTAGTTTGCTTATTTTTTTATTTGTTCATTTGCTTTGTTTCTTAAATTCCATATAAGAGTGAAATCGTATGATATTGATCTTTCTCTGACTGGTTTATTTTGCTTTGTATAATACTCTCTGTCTCCACCCATGTCATTGTAAATGGCAAGATTTCATAAAAATCTTAGAAGAGAGCACAGGCAGTAATTTCTCAGACATTGGTCATAGCAACACCCTTCTAGATATATTTCCCAAGGCAAATGAACTATTGAGACTACATCAAAATAAAAAGCTTCTGCACAGCAAAGGAAACAACAACCAAAACTGAAGCATTACCTACTGAATGGGAAAAGATATTTGCAAATGACATATTCAATGAATGGTTAGTACTACCCAAAATATATAAAGAACTTCTACAACTCAACTCAACACACACACACACACACACACTGCAATTAAAAAAATGGGCCAAAGACATGAGCAGATATTTCTTCAAAGAAGACATCCAGATGAGCAACAGACACACGAAAAGATGTTCAACATCACTCATCATCAGGGAATGCAAATTAAAAACACAATGAGATATCATCTCACATCTGTCAAGATGGCTAAAATCAAAAACTCAAAAAACAACAAGTGTTGGCAAGGACGTGGTGAAAAGGGAACTGTCATGCACTCTGGGTGTGAATGAAAGCTGGGGCAGCCACTGTGGAAGACAGTATGAAGTTTCCTCAAAAAATTAAAAATAGAACTACCCTATGATCCAGTAATTGCACTACTGGGTATTTACTCAGAGAATATGAAAACACTACTTGGAAGAGCTATGTGCACCCCTATGTTTATTATAATATTATTTATAATAACCACTCAATTGAGGAAACTCAAGTGTCCACTGATAGATGAGTAGAAAAGAAGATGTGGTATATATTTGCAATGGAATATTATTGAGCCATACAAAAATAATTTTATCTTTGCATTTGTGTTTTATATCACCAAAGGATTAATAGAGCCTGAGGGTAAGCAGAACAGATATGTGTAATACACATGTCCACCATCCCTTGCCCCCCATTTACATATAGCATCTGTGAT
Organism: Hyaena hyaena; assembly: GCF_003009895.1. Lineage (NCBI taxonomy): Eukaryota > Metazoa > Chordata > Mammalia > Carnivora > Hyaenidae > Hyaena > Hyaena hyaena. The sequence continues at coordinate 1,575,817 of NW_024080985.1, read as the reverse complement.
GCCCATGAGCACAGTGGACCATGTTGTGTGGGAGTTTAGTAAGACTCAAAAGAAGTACAAGTTAAGAATTTTACATCTACAACTGAGTAACGGAGGTAAGGAGGAGGTGCTAACAGCCCCAGGGGGCCATGCTTTCTTTTGAATCATTATTTGTTTCCAAAGCAAGAAGGCAATGACATTCGAAGAATCATGAATCAGCAAGGAACTTCACACGTCCTTTCTTCCTCATGTTATGTTCTTGTATTAGACTGAAATGATGATGTGGAAGGAAAAGGAAACAGGGAGAAACTCACAGTTTCTTTTCCACTCAGTCCTTCATTGCTCATCAGTAAGCTGAAGGTAAAGTAGTGGTTGAATGCATGTGTACTAAGAAGTGAAATAAAAGTCAGTGAGGTGGTTGCTCACAGTGTCTCCATTCTTCTGGTAAGAACTCAATCCATATGCATGTATGAGCTACAGAATGTGAATTGCATAATTTTGGTGTTTCCACATGTGAGTTAAATGCCCTTATATTTGCATTTACAAGCAGTATTGCACAACTTAAAGAAGACCAGTAACACTCACGGTATTAATTTAAATTTTTAATTTTTCCTTACTTAGCACATCAAACAGCAAATACCAAATAGTATAACAAAGAGAAAGAAAACTTGCACAAGAAAATAAAAGGCTTTTTGGTTTACTATTTTAACCACACACTTTCAGTTTTGTATTGAGTCACACCAATTATACAGAGAGTCTCAAAAAACTGTACATAGTCTCCCCATTATATTGTATTTTATGAAATATTTGTCAGCATAATTGTAAGCTCATGTGCTTTGTTCCATTCTTCTGATCATATAATGAATCGTATTAAAAAGTGGTATAATTCAGTGGTGAAAAGTATTGCTTCTCCTTCTGCTTGTCTCGTTTTCTCCAGCTTGAGAAATTTTCTTAAAATTTTTTTTAAATGTTTTTATTTATTTCTGAGAGAGAGAGAGAGAGAGGGAGAGAGAGAGAGAGCAGAAGAGGGTCAGAGAAAGAGGGAGACACAGAATCTGAAACAGGCTCCAGGCTCTGAGCTGTCAGCACAGAGCCCGTTGTGGGGCACAAACCCACGAACCGTGAGATCATGACCTGAGCTGAAGTCAGACACTGAAACAACTGAGCCACCCAGGGACCCCAAGAAATTTTCTTCTAGTATGTTCTGGGAGGGGCAGGTAGGAAATGGCAGCAGGGAAGAAGTAAAATAACCCACCATTTTCAAATGCCTCCTCTCAAATATTTTATGTATTGCAAGACTTCTCACTGTCCCCCGTGAGATTTACGTTTTAATGAGCCAGAGCCAGGAATCAGTTCTTTTATTGTTTTTTGTTGTTTTTGTTTTTGTTTTCTGTTTTCAGCTCACATAATTGTCCCTCAAGGTAAGATCACAGAAAGATTCTAATGCTTGAGTCGAAGAAAGAGCAACAGAAAATAAAAAATAAGGGGCCTATAGAAGTGAATATTTAAAAAAATACCATCATGCCACACCATAATAAAACAATGCATCATGTCTTAAGTTGACTTAATTTTCTAAACTCAAAATATCACTCTTCTCTCAGGCAAGCTACCACATAAATATGTAACTATTTTGAAAGTTGCTGTTCTTTTTCTTAGCTGCTTATGCTTTATTCTTGCAACAAACTGTGACCACATGATGATTTTAGTAAATTTTTGAACCACTGTTTCTATGTGGGAATTTTTTTTCTCTTTTTTTGGTCATTGCTGGCATAAAGGTGTTTAACTCCTTGTCAATTTATTCGATAGTCTCTTAACAATTCCTCTAAAATATTTTAAAAGTCCCTTATTTTGAACATGAAAGAGACTGCAAAGTCAAACTTTCCCTGTTGCCCTAGAAGGGGCAGATGAGGTTTAAAACAGAGGGAAGAATATTAAGAAATCCACCTTGTAAAGAAAAATCTCCAGCAATAAGGACCAGGGGATGTCCTCAGGTCTTAAGTTTAGGGAACCAGGCATCATCTCAGTGGATCACAGCTGCCAATCCCAAGTCTATAGACTATATTTTATTGATTCTCAGACACACGATTCTTCCATGTTTTAACAATTCTGAGCTCAAGTGTCCTTACAAATCAATACTGTTTTACAGTCACAGGCCTGGCAGAAGTTCAAATATAGTTTCCACTGTCATTCATGTGAGACGATGTGTACAAAAGAGGCAGCATCACAACTGACAGAATGAGTGCTGATGCCATAGAAGAAGGTCCTGGGGACAGTGGAGGGTATTGTTAACCCTGGAAACTGTACAGGAGAGACAGAGGCAGACATTCATTAGACACAGTTAAAAACAGTTTTCAAGGGAAGTGTACAGGTCCCTAAATCTACATAATTGCAAAACTAATCTGAGGACACTGGCTATTTGGTTATTGATAGATTTTATTCAAACTCCCACAACTCTCCATGACATGAAGTATGATACTGAGGTAAAAAAAAAAAAAAAAAAAACATAGACATTGATGACTGTAAATCCAAAATGATTTAGAAGACTCAGGGTCTGATTATGAGGTAGTTCTGGAAATATATTAATCAATTTTATTTTGCTTATATTTTTCAGTTCTTGTATGCATAAAAATGATACATGATAAAGTCTGTCTGGAGAGCTCTTTACAATAAGATACTTTTTTTTTTCAAAAAATGTGCAACAATATTACCTTGTGGCATAGTTTAATTGGTAGTTTTGATTCTCACTTAGTGAGTGATACATAAAATAGTGTTGCAGCTAGCAGCTGATGGTGTCTTAGAAAACCAGGAAAATGAGAACCTTGAGGTTCTTACTTAGGATAATAGCCATGGAGAAGAGGTCTGTGCTAAAGTCCCATGAAGCTACATTAAGGCAGCTTCAAAAGAAAAGTTCATATTGATGAGGAGGGATTCATGAAGAGGACATGAACATATCCCAAGAAGTACTGGATGTCTACTTGGACAACTTACTTGTTGATCGGCCCCGAATCTACTTGGAGAGAGAAACAGAAAACTGGAAGGGAAAGTAGAACAACTGTGGAAGAGTCCACATGCTCACCATTTGCTTTTGCCAAGAAGTGTTATTTCAAAGAGGTAAAGTTACATCTCAAAAGTAGCTCTCTTTTGCTCATATTCCACACAAGAAAGTGATCTCCAGGTGAGGAGATCAAAGTTTGTGTGGCTTGAAGTCTGTAGAGGTTGAAAGGCGCTGACTGGATGGTGGGAAGAAATTAAGTCAGACCTGGTCTCTAAGTCAGGGAAATGAGCACTGGAAAAGTTCCAAGTTTCTGCATGAAAGAGCAATGGATTCCTGCCTCCCAGAACACACCCTTGCTGACACTGTATTTGCCAATGAAGCACCCATTTTGACACAGTACACGCCACTGAAGCAGGAACATTAGAGAAATAAAATCACATACACATTTATATGAAGAGATTTTGCCCATCTACACTACTGCCTGCCTGTCTCTATAGTAGCTTGAATTTAATAAAGGATGGGGAAGGGACTTAAAAAAGCAGACGCCTCTCCACCCAAGTCCCTCTAGCAAAGGGTTAAGCCATTGCTTGAGGATAGAGGAAGAGATGAAATTGGAGTTTTCAACTGGATTAAATTTATGAAAACCAGAAATGAAAGGATGGCTATGGGGTCTGCCTAAACATTGTTAAGGGACTTTGAATTAGAAATTTGACAGCGCACAACGGAAGAATGTGATTAGAAAAGATAAAAGTTCAAACTGCTCTTTATCTAGTTACCTTTACATGTCAAACATTTTAAAATGTAATAAGTCTTCCTCATATTCTCCTGCCTGAAAAAGCCACACAAAGCAAACATAAAGGAAAGTTTGCAAAATATATACTCTCATCCAGTTGAACTCTAAAGATTTCACATAATCTCTGCCTCCAAACTAATTCAAGTACTTTGGATACAATGCTAGAATTCTTTTCTGGGCTGTATTTTCAGAAAATGCTATTAATTGTATTTTTTTTGGTAACAGCCCACTAAGATTGTAGCTGCAATGTCAACAGCAAGGCTTTCAATCTTTTTGTTTGTTTCCTCAATAGTTTGTGCTTCTCTCTTAGCTTACTTTGAATGATATTAAAATGCATTCTTATTTGTTAGAATTTAGTACTTTTTACATAAGGTTTTTTCTTCAGTATCATGTTGAGCAGCTCATTTTTTGTTAAAAGAAGTTGAGAACTATGCATATGTTTAATCTGATTTGTTTGAATGTGATATAGTAACTCATCAGTACCCATAAAATTATTTTATAAATTTTACATTATAAAACTATTGACAAAATTCAATATCCATTTATGATTAAAAGCTTTCAACAAAGCATGTGTACAGAGAACATACCTCAAATAATAAAGACCATATATGACAGATTAAGCAGCAGATTAATGCGTTAGGTAATATTTTTATCTTCTCCAGTTGACCCTGAACTCTATGATTGTATCATTTTATTTAAAATACCATGATATAACAAATCATGAACAAATATAAAAGATGTGTTCTGAAGTCAAACAGAAATGCTTGTATTATCTTCATTGCTCTTCCTCCAAACTCATATGAAGAATGAATTCCAAAATTCATTTGGCAAAAAATCACTGTATTACTTATGAAATAGAATTACATGTAGACTTTCAAAGCTCTCATCTTACAGATTTACCCCATTACCTTTGAAGAAATGACTCTTCTCTAAGAATAAGATTGATTTAATTCTTTAAGATAGGAATCACCTCTCCCTGTGGCCAAGTATTTTTCAGTAAATTATAATTTATCTGGAATAGATATTTAGTTCTGGTATTCAGAATGACTGACACAAACATGGGCCAATTTTAACCATTCTAATTAATAGATGTCTGGAGTTAATATTTCTCTCCCACCCTCTAGATTGGCAAGAGCATGCAGAGTGTATGTAAAACCCCTTTACTGATGTTTGTCTCCTGTTCTGCAATTTCCAAATCATCATAATAAAAGTAATAAATCAAGTTAAAATCTAGTTCAGATGTTGTAAACATCCTGAAATTTGGCCAACACTTGAAGGTTTTATTTTGAGAGAATTTTAAATAATAACAATGAAACATTTAATGTCTTTCCAGGTAATATATCCTAAATACACGTGTCAAAATACAAAATATGGTTGGTTTAACAAAATATAGCAATTATTACTTAGCTATATTGCTCTAAATGATGTGCAAAAATAAATGCATGTAATATTCAGTTTTATAGACAAGGTCCTCAACGTCCAGAGAAGTTTAACAACCTGCCCTAGATCGCACAGCTAGTTAAGGGCAGAACCAGTATTTGGACTGGACAAAGACAGCCTCAAAGTGTGACCTCTTTCACATCCTAATAGACCCCTTTCAGGACAAATATATGATAGCAAAACATTCTATCATAATCAGAATATAATGACCTTCATATGTTTCCTCTAAAAAATTAATGTGACCATGTGCTATCCTAGAATTTCTAAAAAGGAATCGGAGCCTCTTGTACATGTTCATGTAGATTGTTCTCACTTTATATAGATGTCTGTTGGGATCTTTACACTTTACAGCTGGACCTGGATATCTCATTACAAAGTCCTAGCCCAGCCTATCAGATTATGTAGTGACTGATACAGTAAGAGTGTGGACAAGTAGAGACCTCTTTCTCCATCTGAAGGAATTCATCCATTGCTGAATTATTGGTGACCAACTGGCTTGAAGAATATAAGATCGATACTGCTAAATCTTTGTATTTTTAATTAAAACCATATATCCATAATTTTACATGACATGTTCTAACTTCAAGTGTTTTAAATTAATTTATTTATTTTATGGGCAACTGGGTGGCTCAGTCAGTTAAGTGTTGGACTCAATATCAGCTCAGGTTGTGATCTCAGGGTCCTGAGATCAAGCCCCATGTCAGCACTCAGGGCTGAGCCTGCTTGGGGTCTCTGTCTCTCTGCCCCTCCCGTGTGTGTGTGTGTGTGTGTGTGTGTGTGTGTGTGTGTGTGTGTGAGCGCGCATGCGCGCGCGTGTGGTCTCTCAAAATCAATAAGTAAACAATAAAAAAACTAATTCAATTTATTTTTAACAAAAATAGCAACACTGTAAGGTTCAGAAAAACACATACGGAGAAGTATAACCATCTTCAAGATGTGAGCTCTGGCCCATATTTTCATGCTTATTTTGTAGATGAGGAAACTGGAAAGTAACAGACGAGTAAGTGAGTAAGATTAAGAGCTGAAATAAGAACTCGTTATTCCTCACCTTTAATTTTAGTGTCTATTCTTTTTTAAAAAAAAATTTTTAATGTTTTATTTATTTCTGAGAGAGAGAGAGAGAGGCAGCGTGAGCAGGGGAGGGTCAGAGAGAGAGGGAGATACAGAATTCGAAGCAGACTCCAGGCTCCGAGCTGTCAGCACAGAGCCTGACATGGGGCTCAAACACACGAACCATGAGATCATGACCTGAGCCGAAGTCAGACGCTTAACCTACTGAGCCACCCAGGTACCCCAGTGTCTATTCTTACACCTTATGGCATCAGCTACTTCTTTGCTGCAGTAGAAACACAGAGTATACTTAAAGACTAAAAAGTTAACTTCTCACAATAGCTTAGTAGTTGAGTATACAAGCTCTAATGTCAAAATGGCTATATTTCCCGTAGCTACACTAGCTTCCAACTCTGTCAACTTAAGGAAGTTACTTAAACTCCTATAACCTAATTCTGTCATTTGTAAAGTAGGAGACTATGCTGTCCTTTTCTCTGGGTTGATGTGAAAATTAAGCAGTATAATAAATGTAAAGTTTTTCCAAGTCTCAAGAATTTTTAGCTCTTTTATCATCCAGAGCATGATCACCATTATTATCACCACAAACTCTCCGTGAGCTCTGAAATGCTCCCAAACTGATCTTTTGCAACTTTATTCTAATTAATGACACTGATGGTTCAAAGGACTCCTGAATTATAGCAGGTTTATCTCTGTTGCAGACTATACTATATTTGTTGTGCTCTGGGTTGTACTGAATGCCTCACTGGCCCACTTCATTCAGGTCTAGGCTCAACTATCATCTTTTTTTTTTAATCTTTAATGTTTATTTTTGAGAGAGAGACAGAGACAGAGTACAAGCTGGGGAGAGGCACAGAAAAAGGGAGACACAGACTCCAAAGCACGATCAATGCTCTGAGCTTTCAGCACAGAGGCCGACATGGGGCTGCAACTCGTAACCCGCGAGATCATGACCTGAGCTGAAGTTGGGCACTCAACCGTCTGAGCCTCCGAGGTGCCCCTCAAATGTCATCTTTACATTTATGTCTTCAAAGACTATTCTTGGTAAACCAATCCTACCGTTTGCTGTTCCATCCTTCTGCTTTTCCTTTCTTAATAGAATTTAAAATTGCTGAGGTTATATGATATGCATTTTTGCATATTATTGTCAGTCTCGATCCTCACCCTTGAATACAGGTTCCACAAAGACAACTGTGTGGTTTGCCTTGTTTACTCCAGTGGTCCCAGGGTCTTAACACTACCAAAAACTAAAATAAATAAATAGTAGGCACTCAATAAACTATTTGCTGAATAAACTGACAAGTGAATGAAAGGTTAAATGAGTAAGTGCCCAAGGACAACCTGCTGGTAGAAGCAAGTGGATGACACAGCCCTAGATAAATTTAGCCCCTTAGCAAGTCATGCCGATATGAAAAGCTGGATCTGCCGGTTGAGACTGACCATGTGGCTTCAGCTACAAATGTCCTGGTAACTTTGCTTCAAGACATTTTGGTATTGCTTTCACTTCCTGAGGAAGACAAATGCTTAAATATAGCTTTCTAATTAAGTGTTCTTAAACAGTCATAGTATAAATGAGACAATATAAACCAAAAATATGTACAATTTTTGAAATATTTGACACACAGTGCTTTCCTGAGTCCCATTACTTGTATTAAAGCTGCTTTTTATTCGCCAATTTTTCAAAGATGCTCAGCAGTTTTAGCTATCTTTGGAAGTGATTAGCGCTACCTGCAGTTTAGAATATTAATATTATTAAAGGGGTTTTGACACAAATATCCTCTGATTTTTAAATTCTTTTCTTTTTGCCTTTAATTCTTCCATAAAAATGTTGCTCTCTAAATAAGAAAAGTAGTGATCACGGTAAGTTGGAACAACAGAAACCATGTCATAGTGAACCAGAGAGTACATGGCAAGTTCCACCTGAGTAAAAGATTTTGTGACTGCGAAATTTTCTCTGAAGAAAGTTCTTTCTGAAAGAGAACAAACTATGACATCATTCATGAAGCCCATTTGTTTGGTAGAAAAAGAGCAATGCTGACATCTAGTGTTTATGAGTTAAAAGACAAAGGCTGATACTTTTCTTTATGAGCAGGAATTCTTAGGAACAGAATCACATGGGGGAGGAAGATAATGAATGGCCCCTGGGCTACAGACAAGTAAACAATCAGCTTCAATTCATAGCACAATCTTTGAGTTACCTAACAGAGTGTTTCTGTTTGTGAATAAGACCAGAGTTTCATTGATAACAGTAAAATAACTAGATTTCCATAATCACTTTACATGGACTCAGATTTCCTCCCAAGTGAAGACAGCTAGTCGAAAGAAAGAAAGGAAGAAGGGAAGGAAGGAAGGAAGGAAGGAAGGAAGGAAGGAAGGAAGGAAGGAAGGAAGGAAGGAAGGAGGGAAGGAAGAAAGAAAGAAGGAAGGAAGGAAGAAAAAGAAAGAGTCTGTGATATAGGCATTCATTTAAAAGCGCTGTAACAGTCAGGTGCCTGGATGGCTCAGTTGGTTGAGCATCTGACTCTTGGTTTTGGCTCAATTCATGATCTCATGGTTTGTGAGTCTGAGCCCCATGTACGGCTCTGTGCTGACAGAGCAGATTATGCTTGGGATTCTCTCTCTTTCCTTTTCTCTCTTCCCCTCCCAAACTCTCTCTCTCTCCATAAATAAACAAACATTAAAAAATTATTAAAAAGCCCTGGAGTGGTTAACATCCCTACAATGTTAACTGCTGGTGCCACTGAGATTAAAATAATACAACAGCCCACAAATGGCAACAAGACTACTCCCCTACTCATTGTAGCTGGTTCCCAACTCCCTCAAAGAATCAAAGAATCCCACTACCCTTAGAAGTAATATTTTCTGTGGGAAATACTTCAAGCAGAAGTTAGCCCTGACTTCTAGACTCTATTCCATAGCAGCACATCTGTACAAAACTTCAGAACTCATAAGGAGGCATTTAGATATTTTTCATCTACCATAACTGCCTCGGTCAGCCATCAAAGGAAAACCAGTAGCCAGGTTATCATAAATGGGGCCATAAGACTGTGTAATTTGAGAATACTCAATAATGTCTGCCTCATCCTTTCAAGTACATAAACCTTGGATTGCTAGTAACTTGTTCTGTGAATGTTCTACGAGACAAGCAAAGATTTCAAGCCGTATTTAACTTGATAAACGAGTGATGTCTTGCAATATGAGTAGTACATAATGTCAAATGTCACATGATCACAACTGAGCTGATGATTCTTCTCTCTCTCTCTCTCTCTCTTTCTCTCTCTCCCTGCAGGATTATGGGTGATTGTTTCCCATGCTCAGATGCTTGCTCTCAGGCCACAGTGTTTGACAGAAATCATTGATTTTTCAGAACATTGGAAGGTGCCCACAACTGGCACTAATGCATTTTTTGTCACTCCAAACTACCAAACTACCTATGGCCAGTCCTTTGCTTTTCATACAAGAATAAGCTTAGGAATTCTTTGCTTTATTCTAGGTCAGGCTTCCTGAAGATATAGACCTTTCCCCCTGCCAGTTATATTAAATACAGTATATAACAAGAGTTTATTAACACTGTACTGTAGTCAACATCCATGAAAGTATATACAATGATTCCCATGCGGAAAAAGATTCCATTGAGCCAATTGATAGCAGTGATTCCATTGGTTGTCTTACACAATAACCCTCCTCTCTCTTGTCTCCCTCACACCAGCCACGAAGGTTTTCAAAGGTAAGTGTAGGTTAATTTGTTTATTTTTCTTTATATTTTCTTTATTTTTTGTATTTTATTTATTATTTTTATTAGATTACAGTATTGTAATCATTTTTATATGAATGTTTTTGGGTTTTGGAATAAATCACTTGAGCTTCCATCATTTCTTATGGGGAAATTCACTTTGATATCCAAGTGCTTTGGATTACAAACATGTTTCCAGGATGAATTATGTTCACAAACCAAGGTTTCACTGTGTTTCTAGAGATAACTACAGAAGATTCACACAATTGAAGGAGAAAACGTTCTGTAAACCCACTGACTCTAGCTCTGGTTTTATGGAGGTATATATCTATAGTGAGTGTCAGATGTCACTAAGTGTACCAGGAGGAACACTTAGTGTGAACACTTAGTGTTAATACTTAGTGTGAACACTTAGAGGAAGCTTCAGAATCAAAACAATGCTCCATGATTCCATAGCATGCTCAAATCCCCATGTTAGGTTACACCGATTTTGAAAACATATACAGGGAAGTTTCCAACCTAACTCAAGCAGCCCTAAAACAAATGACAAATGAGAACTACATATGGAAAAAGAAAATAACAAACTTCTCTGTAGTGGGTAAAGTCTTATATGTTTTCTTAATAACTTTACTTATTTTATCATAATGAACATGGGTAATACTTACCTTGCAAACATTTTTCTTCCTTGAGATGGGATGTGCCTCCATGGTTACAATTTAATAAACAACCATTACATTGTGAATCAGATAACATTTAGAAAGTAGTCTCTACCAATTCCTCACAAAGATTCCATTCAGGAATTCCTCCTAACTGGTGAGGTGCAGAGGACTCTGTATCAAAAGACCTACATCTCTAACCACAGGTGTAGAAAATACATATCTGGACAGAAAGGTATGACTCGGTGTTCAATCCAATGTCCTCCATTATATATTTTGGATCATCAAAAAGCAGCATGGCACACCAGCCAGTAACTTAGGATCTGGTTCAAAGCTCAAAACGTATTTTTGCCATTCACTGACACATTACCAATATTTACTCTTACTGTGTCTTCATTTCCTCATCTGTTGTGCCACTTACTTGGGGCTGCTGTAACAAAGTAACCTAGGTGAGGTAGCTAGTAAACAACAGGAATTTATTTCTCACAGTTCTGGAGGCTAGAAGTCCAAGATCAGGGGACAAGCTAGGTCAGATTCTGTTTCAGCATAAGAATTTTGAAGGGACACAAACATTCAGGTCATGACATCTGCATAGGAGAATGATGGTAGTGACTACTTCACAGGTGGAGAAGAAAAATTAATTCTCGTAATACATGAAAAATAGTCCTTGATGTACTATAAATATTGCTTAATACAGGGCTTCATTTAAAAGTTGAATCCCAGGCACAAAGAATGCTCTTAATAAATGTTAATCGTTATCATTTCAGAGACCTTCCTTGATTAATAAAATATTAAAAAGTTACAATGATGATATGTTTTTATAAAAAAGGAGCACAAAAATAGAAAGCCTCTAAGAAAATATGAATTAAAAGAATACCTGTGTTCCCAAGGATAGAGTCACACATTGCTACTGATTTTTGCTGTTCTACTAATAAAGTCTTGGAAAGAAGTATTTATTATCTCAACCAAAAAGATACGTCCACCTGGTTTATTCTTCTATGGGATAATGCAAGGCATGAAGGACAGTCCATGAATGCTTAGGACAATCTACTAGAGAAATAATATCCTACTGGGGGATAAAGAGCTAGACAGATTGCCCTATAAAGGACATTTTAGAGGCAAGATGTTGGGAACGTTTCAAAGATGGGAAGACACACACGCACAGACATTCACCCAGGAAGCCCAGGTATGGTGTTTACTACTTGCAACACTCCTTTGGCCAATGTGTATTAAGTAAAGTTAAAGTGGGAACACAGGACTGTAGGTTCATAAAACCAGGCAAAATTTGCCATGAAAGGGCAGAAAATATTGAGATAAAAATATTCAAATGTTAAAATCTAGGTGGAATTATGTTTTTAGGGCTCAAGAGAAACATAACATTAAGTACTTGCATTGAATTTACGTTTATATGTAATTTCACCAGCAAATCTGGGTACATGGGGAAAAGAATTGGAGTCAAAGGCAAGAGGAAGAAATAGGCTTTCCCATGCATTCTGAGTGAAAAGCACACAGCTTCTCTGCAAAGCTTAACTGCAACCCCTTTGCCCACCTCATTAAAATGAAGCTAACCGCGAAACACATACAGCATAATGACTACATCCTATTTGCACAGGTTCAAAGTGTCTGTTTTGTAATTTGTGTTCTATCTCCAATTAGCTGAGAGTTGGTAGAATTAAGTATTAAATTAATGAAAAGTTCAGGCTGAGTCTATTTATACTGAACAATGCCTAGCACCTTCTTGGGTAAAATTAACTACATAATAATGTTTGGTGACAATTACAAAGAAAAATGCACAGATCTGTGTCTCAAATACAAGTAGTGATATCACACTTTTTAAAAATGTATTTAAATTAAAGCTTTTACAAGTGAAATTTTATCTTCAAATATTAAAAGAAACTGCCTATTGTATTTTTCATACCTGGAAGAACAGCTCCTTGTTTCCTTTTCCTTTTTAAATCAGACACATATCCATTTTTATAATCCACAAGGAATACAAGGTTTATAAAATGATAACATGGTAGGCAACAGTGCTCTACTCTGAGAACAGTTAAACGGTAACACTGTAGATATCTGATCCTCCATTAGGAGAGCTTGTTAAGCAAGTCTGAATGGGCAGCATGGATTTGCAGAGGTTCATCCTAGAATATACGAATCTATGAATGGGAGGACATGTTCATAAAAGCTTGTTACTATCCTTGTTATGAGTTAAATTGTGTCCCCCCCCCCCCCAATATATGTTTAAGTCCTAAGCTCTAGTAGCTCAAAAGCAACCTTATTTGGAAATAGGGTCATTACATACATAATTAAATAAGATGAGGCCATACTGGAATGGGTGGGCCTTTAATCCAATATAATCAATGTCCTTTTAAGAAGGGAAGAAAGGGCACAGGCACAGAAAGGGAGAACACTGTGTGACAGCAGAGGCAGGGTCTAAAAGTCTATAGCTGCAAACCAAAGAAGCTCAGGCTTGCCAGCAAATAGCCAGATGCTAGAAGAAGGAAGGATTCTCTCCTACAGGTTTTTATATGACCTTGCTGATTCCTTGATTTTGGACTTCTGGCCTCCAGAGGTACGATACAATGGATTTCTATTGTTCTGAGCCCCTCTATTACCAGCACTTTGTCACAGCAACTTTAGGAACTAATAAAACGCTTAATACTAAAAGATGTAAAATTTGGAAGACCCCAAAGGACTTTTCATGAAAGGATTATAATGTTATCACACAAGAAGGAAAACTAGGACTAAAAATTGCTGTGAAAGAATTGCCAGTAGAGAGCAACATTTAGTGGCAGGATCCCAGTTCAGTGGAAGGCATGGATGACTCCTTAATAAATATAATCAAGTCACTGAATCCATTTGTTCTTTAAGTAGATAGACTTGAAGTCTTAGCACTTGTTTATAATACATTCAGATAATTATTTGTACACCTTAGTTATTAGATATGATCTTTGATTTTACCTATTTTATGTGCATGTAGATTGCTTAAATCAATGAAAGAAAAATCTAATACAAAGATAGTACACCTTGAAATGTTTCACATTTGAATAACTAACATTTATTGAATTTTCACTGTGAGCTACATATTTTTCCAAGAGCTTTGCTCACATTATTCACTCAATTCTCTCTGTTCTATGAGGTGGGTTTATTAACATTATTCCCATTTTCCTGAGGGCAAACCAAAGCCTGGAAGATTCAAATGAACTGTTTAAAATGACACAATTGACAAATCCCAGAGGCAGGATTTGAACATAATCCATAAAGAGCCTGGGGTTTTAATACCTTTGTTATATTGCTCCCTATGTGGAAACAATTTTATGCAAGCCTGCTTCCCAGCCACTTACAGATTGTAAATCATATCAGTGAAGTAGTAATAGGTCAGTGTGGCTGTTTTGACTAATAAACTAATAAAGTCTGGTTGTTCTAGACCTTAGAAAGATTCAACATGAAGCTAAAGTATAAAGAGGGCACCAGGGTGGCTCAGTCAGTCGAGCATTCTACTTCAGCTCACATCATGATCTCTCAGTTCATAAGTTCAAGCCCCACATTGGGCTTAGTGCTGTCAGCCTGTTTCAGATCCTCTTCTCCCCTCTCTCTCTGCCCCTCCCCTGCTTGGGCTCTCTTAAAAATAATTTAAACATTAAAAACTAACAATAAAAATATAAGGTAATCTCTGGTTTTTACATCAGAAAATTATCAGAGGAAACAGCTAAAAGATGTTTGCATCTAGTACATTATTTGAGTCATGTTCCACATCCATTTCTTCTGCTTGCTGACCTTGGAGCCAGGAAGAGATAGGGTTTTACTGCTGGATCCTAGCTAGATATGACATTGATTTAATTAATTAATTAATTAATTTGTATCTCAGTTTTTCGTTTATAAAGTGGGGATAATAAAACCTACTTCTCGGGGCGCCTGGGTGGCTCAGTCGGTTAAGTGTCCTGCTTCAGCTCAGGCCATGATCTCTCGGTTCCTTGGTTCAAGCCCCGCGTCGGACTCTGTGCTGACAGCTAGCTCAGAGCCTGGAGCCTGCTTCAGATTCTGTGTCTCCCACTCTTTCTGACCCTCCCCTGCTCACTCTGTCTCTCTCTCTCTCTCTCAAAAATAAATAAGATATTAAAAAAAAATAAAACCTACTTTTTAGTGCTTTACATATATAGGCTGTCAATGAAAACCCTTCATTATGCTATGCTGCACATAACAAATGTTTAGCAAATGGCAGTTCATAATGATAATCCTACTGACTTGGTCTTTATACCATTAAAAAAAATCCTGTTGTGGGGCATCTGGGTGGCTCAGTCAACCCAGTTGCCTGGCTTAGGCAACTGACTTTGGTTCAGGTCATGATCTCATGGCTCGTGAGTTTGAACCCTGCATCAGGCTCTGTGCTGACAGCTCAGATTCTCCAGCCAGCTTTCTCTGCCTCTCCCCCACTTACGCTCTGTTTCTCTCTGCCTCTCTCTCAAAAATAAATAAAGTTAAAAACTTTGTAAAAAACAATTCTGTTGAAAGCAAGAATATATCATTCTATTATAAGGTCAATCAGAACAAAAGTATACAGTGGAAGAATTAACAGAGTTGAATAAAGTAAGAGAGTGGTGGCTATTTATCCCATTGGCCAAATTAGCATATGCATACAAATTTCATATTTATAATCATGTAGGTTGAGGTAATATATGTATACATATGTAGTAGCTTCTTCCTTTCACTCTTTTATTCTTTCAGCTTTTCTTCATTGTTTTCTCCTCTCTCTTTTTCCTACAAATTAAATAGAAAAATAGAATTCACATGTATTTTTAAGGTGGCCATATTTTGAGCAATATTTTGGCATAATGATCATTCTGTAAATAGAAATTTATGTTTTCTGGTTATACAGCATACTATCTAGCATTAAAAGATGAGTAAGATGTTCAGATTTTTTTTAACTTTTTGTATATAAATTCAAAAATGAAAAAGGAATCACATGTATAACAGCTTTTCTCAAAATCACTGAAAACTGGAAAGAATCATCCACCTAAAGGTGAATGAATAAGCAATAGAATACTGTTCAGCAATAAAAAGGTTCAACTACAGACACAGGCATCAAGACAAATAAATCTTTAAGTGTAAATGATGAGTGAAAGAAGCCAGACTCAAAAGGCTGCTTCCTGTTTGACTCCATTCCTTCTGGAAAGGACAAAACCACAGGGACAGAGAACAAACCAATTCGTGTTTGCCAGGTATAAGGCAAGGGAGAGTAACTGTACAGAAGATGAGCCACTGAGGGTGATGGAGCTGTTCTATATCACGACGTAGTGATGGTTGCATGGCTCTGTGTTTGTCATGGTCCATGAAATTCACATCTCCAGGGGATGTATTTCACTATAATAATTATACTTTAATTAACCTGATCTTCACGTAAAAAAGAAATTGCAGAAAACATATACCCTGAATCGTTATAGGGTAAATACTGCTATAATCAACATCCAGGCCAAAAAGTATAACTTTTTGATAAAATTCCAACAACACCAGAAGCTCCTACCTCTGCCCCAACTCAGACGCAGCCTCCCCTCTCTTCCAAATGTAGCTTCTCCCTGACTTTTCTTTTTCTAATTAATAGATCACATTTTTGGGGGCAGTTTTAGGTTTACAGAAACATTGAATGGAAAGTAGAGTTCCTATATTACTCCCTCAGACTCCCCTCATATGAACATCCTGTTTTCATTATTATTAATATCACATTATGCATTTTGCTATCTACATACCAATGATTCAATTTAACATGTTCCTCTGCTCTCTGTATTTCCTGCAAATACAGTAAAACCTTGGTTTGTCAGCATAGTTCATTCCAGCAGCATGCTTGTAATCCAAAGCACCTGCATATCAAAGTGAATTGCCCCATAAAAAATAATGGAAGCTTAGATGATTTGTTCTACAAAGCCAAAATATTTATATATAATGATTTCAATACTGTAATATAACATAAAATGATAAAGAACATACAATATATAAAGGAAAATAAACAAATTAACCTGCACTTACCTTTGAAAATCTCCATGGCTCGTATGAAGAAGACAAGAGAGAGGAGAGTTATGGTGTAGGACATCTTTCAGTATCACTAACAGAATCACTGCTGTCTATTGGCTCAATGGATTCCTTCTTTTTGTGCAACTTTAACAAGGAAACTTTCCAATGACCTAAAATGAAGCAAAGCATTCCTAAGCTTATTCTTGTATAGAAAAGCAAACTATTGCCCATAGGTGCTTTGAAATGACAAAAACTGCATGAG
Source organism: Hyaena hyaena (assembly GCF_003009895.1). NCBI lineage: Eukaryota > Metazoa > Chordata > Mammalia > Carnivora > Hyaenidae > Hyaena > Hyaena hyaena. The sequence goes on along the minus strand of NW_024080985.1, from coordinate 1,558,888 downwards.
TGCCAGTTGTGGGCACCTTCCAATGTTCTAAAAATTCACTGATTACTGCCAAACATGGTGGTCTGAGACTGAGCATCTGAGCATGGGAGACGACTACTCACAATCCTACAGCAAGAGAGAGGAGAGACAGAGAAAGAGAGAGAGAGAGAGAGAGAGAGGAAGAAACAGAGAGTGAGATAAAAAACCATTGGATCAGTTGGGATCATGTGACGTTCAACTCCACATACTATTCGTATTACTAGATGCTGCTCATTTATCAAGTTAAAGTTTATTAGAAATGTTTGCCTGTCTTGTAGAACATTTGAAGAACAAATTACTTATAATCCAAGGTTTTATTGTATATAGGTAGACTTAGAGACTCAATTAGATATGTGCTTTATCTTTTTGGGAAGACTATTGGTACTCTTTGTTTTGTTCTTTCAGCAGGAGGGACGTAATATCTGGTTTTCACACTTTATGGATGTTAGCATCCATTGTTTCTCAAAGCCTAGAGTCATTAGTTTATTGGAGACTTCATAATGGTGATATATTAATTCTATCATTTTGCTAACATACATTAGCAATGTGTTTATAAGGGCATTCTTTATATCTGTAGTACTTGAATATAGCAAAGGAAGGATAAATGCCTGATTCTTTCCCTTTTATATAATATAACCAGTTTTCAAGATAATGACTTGGTTGCTTGTCTTCTCAGGCAATCACTTATTGATTTGTTTTAATATCATTAAAAACTCATAAATTTAGATATATTTTATGAGTTTCCATTAATTATAATTTTTATCACAAAGGAAACTTAAGTTGTCCCACTTCTGGCCAGTAAGCACATCTTCAAAGGGATTCCCAATTCTTTCTGAGACGATCTGTTGTTGGATCACTCGCTTCCTGTCTAGTACAATAAGATGCTCCAGGTTCCTCTTCTACATTTCCTGCCCAGATCTGTAATCAGAAACCACTATTTCTCTAAAAATTGCTTTTCTTTTCATGGGAAATAGTACATAAAGGCCCCAATCTGTATACTACCAGTGTTCCTTACTGCACTGTTGGCTCATTATGTCCAGGTCCTTTTAGTAGACAGAATTAGAAGATCACTCATGAGATTATACTCTTATTTCCAGTTCAAATATAACACTATAACTTCTTCTACTTCACTTCTGTATTAGATCTGTATTTCCTCTTTTCACAGCAAGAATCCTCATTATTAAGGACAAATGGAATGACAATTAGAATATTCCATATGCATTGATTGGCTTTAAATTGCAGTAAATATAGAAGAGCCTCGGAGTAACAATTCCAATAGTAACAATATTTTGATTAATAAAAAACATTTACTTCTTGAATATGCAGCTCAATTTCTAATGCTTATTTTATATTTGCATCATCAGATATACTGCTATTATGTTCTACGGTCTCTCCCTTTACCCTTCATTCATTCTTAACTCTTAAGTATCTATATAATAGAGCAAGGCAAAGCACTTGTCAAAATTTGATGACACTCTAGTCGTTTTGGTTATGGAAGTTCATTTTCCACTGGTTTCCTTAGAAAAGTCCCAGTACTGTGGGGCGTCTGGGTAGCTCAGTCAGTTAAGCATCTGACTTTGGCCCAGGTCATGATCTCACAGTTCGTGGGTTCGAGCCCCGCGTTGGGCTCTGTATTGACAGCTCAGAGCCTGGAGCCTGTTTCAGATTCTGTATGTCCCTCTCTCTCTGACCCTCCCCTGCTCATGCTGGCTGTCTCTCAAAAATAAATTAAAAAACATAAAAAAAAAAGAAAAGTCCCAGTAGGACAATATTCTGTATGTTAAATTTACTACATTTTAATACCCTATCCTACCTTTTTAAGCTAGGGATTATTTCTTATGGGTACAAAAATCTTTGCTCCTATTTTCTCTGTTGAGATTCTTAAATGTATTAGTTTATTTTTATGTCATAAAGTATTGTTGAAAAGTCTGATATAACTTTCTTTATTTTCCTTATAAATCACATATTCTGTCTGCCTAGACACTCAAAGAAGTTTTTGGGTTTTTCCTTAAAGTCCAGTAATTTAGTAGCTTCAGTCTTGGAATTAATCTTTCTGTAGGCTCTTTTAGAATGTTTTCTCAAATCCTTTTGTCATTCTTGTGTTTTCAGGACAGATTTTTTTTTCCTTAATGGTGATTTGTGGTTTTGTTGCTGTTGTTCTTTTATTTTGGTTTTCTTCAGAGTTCACCTTTCTCCATATCCTAGCTCTTCTTTGACCATTTCCAATACTTGCCACTTTCCTTTGACGCCTTTGTGTCTCTTCCTTTATTTTGAATTTGAAAAGTTTTCCTTTTCAACTTCTATTTCTTCTAAGGCATTTTTCATTTGCTTTTTAGTTTTTTCTATGGTATTCGTGATTTCTAAAACATTTTAAATTCTGATTCTTCCTTGAATTTCATTATTACATGTTTGAGTTTGTAATTCTGACTTATGAGGTTCTTTCATATCTTGTTTGAGCATCTGAGCTTGAAGTGTCTAAAGAGATTGTCTTCTTAAAGCTTCTTTATTCTATAGGAAAGTAGTTTCCCTGTTTTATATTTTTCTATTGTAGTAATTTAAATGGAGTTTTATCTTGGATTTCTCATCTTTTTTGTTATTTTTTAATGTGAATTTCTTTTTATTGAACTTTAGAGGGAGGTTTGGTTCAGATAGCTTCACAAATCTCTCTCTCCTTTTCATGTAGTGTTAAAAAGTATGAAATATTGCATTCCTTTTTTTTAAAATGTCTATTTATTTTTGAGAGGGAGGGGTAGGCAGAGAGAGAGGGAAACAGAGAATCCCAAGCAGGCTCTGCACTGTCAGCACAGAGTCCTTTGCCAGGCTCAAACTCACAAACCTTGTAATCATGACCTGAGCTGAAACCAAGAGTTAGAGGCCTAACCAACTAAGCCACACAGGTGCCCCTGAAATATTGCATTCTGAGATTCCCTTGCTCTCTAACCTGCTTCTACTTTAATCTGGACCTTCTATCCTTTGGTCTCTATCTTCTCTGCAGAGTGGACTACCTGCTCTGAAAGGAATGTCTGGTAACTCATAGTCATCTGTTCATGACAGCCATGTAGTTCTTGCCCCTTTAGATCTAATATGCCTTTCCATTTACCCACTAACACAGCGAGCAAAATTCCTCCTGGTTTCATTAGCTTTTCTACATTGGACCACTTGAACCACAGTGAATGGAGATTTAGGGATTCCCCACTTATCATGATCTGTCAGATGCCTAATTGTTTTCCTTTGCTTTCCCCAGAGCAGATGTTAAAAACATATTGGTCTTGTGGTTGTTGGTGGTTTTCCCCTCCCATTAATGTTTTGGGGGATATCTTGTTACCCAGATTTATTGCAAATATTCTCCATATGTCTTTGGTTTCTTTGCTTTCTGTTTTATTGTCTTGTTTGTCTGTTTGCTTGTTTGTTTTTTCTTTGGGTTTTACCGTAGAGTTGTTCTGCATATTTTACTTCTTTAAATTTTTTTTATGTTTATTATTATTATTGAGAGAGACAGACAGACAGAAGGCAAGCAGGGGAGGGGCAGAGAGAGAGGGAGACACAGAATCAGAAGCAGACTCCAGGCTCTGAGCTGTCAGCACAGAGCCTGATGCGGGGCTCTAACTCACAGACTGGGAGATCATGACCTGAGCCAAAATTGGACCCCCAACCGCCCAACTGACTGAACCACCTAGGCGCCTCTATTCTGCATATTTTAACGAGAGCATTCAGAAAGATTCAAAATTATGCAACCAATGCCACTGTGCTCTTACCACTTTCTCTCAGATTTTTTTAAAACAGTGTTAATTTGTTTTTTTGCCCTCCAAATCCCCTTTGGTTTATCTGTTTAATTTTACTTCATTTAGTGTTTATGCAAAGGTTAAATGATGTTTGACAGGGGTTGCACTTAGTCAATTTACTAAATATCAAATTCTGTTTAAGTGTATCCCTAAGAACTCAGATTTTATCTCCTGCTAAATAATTTTATGTTTTCTCTTATTTTTAGCAATGGATCTACTGAAGTATGTGCCTGTCCTGAATTAGCATCAGTGTTTGTATCTGTGAATTCTTATACGTGTATATTCTCCTTACTTCCCTATATTATCTTCCTGTTACTTTGGATGGAATTGTTTATATTAGAAAAAAAACAAGCTTTTGGGGGCATTTCTTCATTCCTTTCCTAAGTCATATTAAAGACTAGTCTTTAAGTTTTGAACTTAAAGTTTTTTGACATGACTGACATTTTTAATTTTCGTGTTTATTTGTCACACGGTGAAGCTGTCATTGTAAGGCATACATGTAAAAAACTAAAACCAAAAGATAGAGAAATAAAAATGGAGAGATTGTCATTAAAAGGAAAAGGTAAAGGAAGAAAAGAAAAATGTATGAATAGGATAAAATTTTTTGTGATTTTATCAGTAGTAATCTGATGATGATACAATAAATCAATAATCCCTTTTTTCACAAACAGTACTATTCCCTGTAAAACACGCTTCCATAAATATTTAATAATTTCTTATGGTAAAACAGAACTTATTAGGTCAGCTGATAAATTTAGGACAAAATTTCCTCAAGGGGAAAACCATCCCTAATGTGATGTTTTATTTGTGCTGACCTAGAAAAGCTCTAAAAAGCCAGTGGGGTTTCTAATTTGTGCAAACATCTGTAATAGCTATCATATGCTTTATTGCTTTTTGATTTTCAAATCATGTAATTTTTGGCTTCTCTTGGTTCAATTCATTTCCTTCCTTCAAAATGCACAGTATATGAATCTTTAACAATGGGACCTAAAAAAAAAGAGTTTGCAGCTTAGAAACCTATTAAATTTTTTTTTTCACAAATGTACTAACAAGATACCCAGGGTAAAATTCTAAAGCCTCAGAGATTTGAGAGATTGGGAACTTTTGAGCTGCATTGGCACCTGCCTTTATCACAGCCCTCCATTTGCAAATCTTCTACCTCTTCCACTTGTCTGTGATTATTTCCACTTGAAGCAGTAAGTACTCCCTTAGGGCATTTCCCTAAGAGTTATTGTACAATCTGACTGCTTCACTGATTCCTTAGAAAAAATTCTGTGCATTTTACTTTGCATTATAACTTTTTTTTTTTTTTTTTTACTGGAAGAAGCATGAATGTACATGATTTGGGGGAAAAGAAAGCAATGTACAAATGACAAAACACACTGACAAAGAGCTGGAGAATTACAAGTGAACAGAAAAATCCAAATTTGGATGTGGTTTTAAATAAAACTCTCCAGATCCTTACATAATTCAGGGTTATTCAATAGTCTTCTTGTTTTATGTCTTACGTGGCTGGATTTGTTTAGGTAAATTAGGCTCATGTTTATTGATCGTTCTAAATTAATTATGTTTTGCTTCTCTTAATTTTTTCCAGGTGAATCAAGATAAATGCACAGTATTCTGCCAGAGGTGACATGCAGTTTTCCCATTCTCTCATGCACTTAGAATTTTTAAGCCAGTTAATACTTTAAATGTTCATGATACTGTATCATGATTCACTCAATGTCTACCAACCGTATGAGAGGTCAAATTGAGAAAGAGGTTATAATTAGGTCATAATTAGAACTTCTGAAAATAATATTAGAGTAATCCCAACACATGATACAAAGCTATTTATTACAGACACTAGTGGAAGACTTACATTTCAACCATTATCACAAGGATTCTTATCTTCCTGTAGTATCAATCCAATCTTCCTACATATCTAAAGCTACCACCGGAGCTGTGAACTCTTGTCGGCTGTCAGCAAAATAGTCTCCATCTTCAGATTACTCTTAGAACAGTTTATGACTCTATCTGAAACTAGATTACTTCCTGAGAGCATAACTTACCCTGCATTACTGTTAAGATGTGGCACAATTCTTTCTTCCTATGCTGCTTCTTCCACAGGCTGCAAGTAGGTAATATCCAAATTTATTGAGCAATGTCTATGTGTTAGGCATCTATATTAATTTAACTCACTTAACCCTTAAAACAACCCTATGAGATAGAAAATATGCCCAACTTACTGATGTGTCAAGTGAGCTCCCCAGGACTTAAGTTATTTACATAAAGATACCACATGTACTAAAGGGTAAAAGTTAATTTGATTTCAAACTCATTCTGATAATTGCTGTGGTGTGATGTTTTTCCAAGATAGTAGATACCTTCAATGAACTTCATTGCATCTTCCAAAACATTTATTTTCCCTCAAGAAGCATTACTTCTTGAATCCCAAACTACCAGATAATATCATTCACTTTTAAAGTCAACCATTTATCTCCCTGGCACTCTCTCTCTCTCATGTACTGCAGTCCTAGAGTGGGATTTTCCTCTTCACTGACACTCATGCTGCCATTCTGGGTGATTTCTATACCCATGTAAAAGACCAATTCCAAACCCACTCAGTGGCCATTCCATAGCTTTGTCCTTCCTGATTTCTCCATGCCTTCCATTTTCTGATGATAACCTCCTATCTTCTTAGCTAGCTTGCTTTAGTAATCCACTGGAACAATTTCTCAATCTCATAAGCATCATCAGTTCATTAACCTGGCCTTTCTGATTTCTCACCACCTGAATCTCCACTTGACCTTTAGCACTAGCCAGTGACTCTACTATAATTTTCCTAGTCAATTCAGTCTTACTTTCTTTTGGATGATTATTTCATTATTACCCTCTTTTTTCAAATTTTCAACACCCAAATTTCTTTATCTCTTTCACCTGATAACTTTGCTTCTTATTTCACTCAGAAAACAGAATCTCTCTGAACACATTTCTTCATCTTCCCACCACCACATCCATGAATTGATCTGCATTTCTATTCATTTATGGTCATTTCCTGATGGTTAAAAATAGATTATGCATGAACCTACTCTTATGCAAACTACTTTTATCTTAGCCAATCCTTTTGTTGATGCAGGAGACCTCCCCATCTCCTTTTGACAATTCCACCGAGGACTCTGTGCCCACCATGATAGTGCCTACCTGCTCTAACTAGGGTCCAGTGACTTCTATCTTTCCAGCCCCAGTGATCATCTCTTAGTTCCCATTTGATTCCATATGGCCATAGCTTTGGGCAAACTAAGTCAATGCCTCTTTTTAAGCATTTCATTTCTCAGAAAAGGAAAAAAAAATAGAAACCATTTTCATGGAACCTGTAGAAGAAACAAAATGCCATCACATTTTAGACAACCATGGAAAATTATGTCATTCCACGTACTTAAGCTTCCAAGAATTCAAGTCAAAATCTGTGGGAAATATGCAGTGTCTGCATGTGAGAAGGGCATGGAAGAAATGTGAAAGAGCTGGAGGGTGCTTATCCAAGATATTTGAAAAGGTCTAAAACCTACTCCATTTATTTGAAAGACACTTCCCCTGTTGCAAAGTTCATTTAAAATATTCGGCACTTATTTCTGAGAGCCATGATGGAAGATTCCTTTCAAGTGCATGAGTGAAAGCCCATATTCCCAAGGCCATGCTATTTCTGTCTAAGGAAGGGTTTGCTGTAAAATCAGCATTTAGTATTTAAAAATTAGATTTGATTTTGAAAAGCTACAAACATAAAAGTGATTCTCCTACTGTCCTCATCTTCCTGTGTATTTCTCTCACAGGAGCTGGCCTCACACTGAAAAACTCTGGCGGGGCGGACGGAAGTTGTGCCAGCAGCTTTGTTTGCCGCCCACACACCGACACAGAGTCCTGTGTATTAAGTCCATGTTTAATAGCTCATTCCCAAGGCAGACTCATGAGCCAAACCAAAAGGGAGGAGCACATATTCATGCTGTAAATAGCTTTAGGCAGATTGCTCTCGGGTAAAGCATCAAGGTCAGCCTGTCCTTGCTAACTCTGTTCTCTATTTTCTGGGAAAAATTCATTGTGATACTAATTGCTTTTTAAATTACTCAGAGCTGCCGCACCACTGAGATCAGAATTGTACCTGCTCAGATTCTCTTGCATGAGCTGGTACAAGTGTTTTCCATTGTCATATAGAACCTAAATACTAGAAGCAACCGCTGTATTAGATTGTAATGACAGATTTCTTGTCCATGCTGCCTTATTTGAGCTGATATTCCGTCTGGCTGGCAACAGTCACGTTTCCTACTTTACTGTGTGTGTTCTTTACTTCAGCCACTGATCTCCCCCTACAAATACATCCCATCCCCTCCAGGCTTAGCTAATTAGATTAGCATCATTGTTCCAGAAACTTTTAAATTTCCTCCATTAAGTAGTTTCCTCCAGGGGTGCCTGGGTGGCTCAGTAGGTTAAGTGTCCAACTTCAGCTCAGGTCATGATCTCCTAGTCTGTGAGTTCCAGCCCCATGTCAGACTCTGCTGACAGCTCAGAGCCTGGAGCCTGCTTTGAATTCTGTGTCTCCCCCTCTCTGCTCCTCCCCTGCTTGCACTCTGTCTTTCTTTGTCTCTCTCTCTCTCTCTTTCTCAAAAGTAAATAAAGATTTAAAAATTTTTTTTAAAAAGTTTCCTTAACTATTTGAAAGAGGCTGGGCCATGTTACGTATGTCTATGTACCCAGGCCATGTATCCAATACTAACATATGTATATCAGACATAAGAAGAAATAGTCATTCCACTTCAACATTCATTTTTTAAAATATACTGAATCTTCCTATCCCAATTCTGAGTGTTTAAAATGGTAAAAATTAGGGTGCCTGGGTGGCTCAGTAGGTTAAGCATCTGAGTCTTGATTTTGATTCAGGTCATGATCTCATGGTTCATGGGTTCAAGTCCTGGGACAGGCTTTGCATTGACAGTGTGGAGCCTGCTTGGGATTCTCTCTTCTCTGCCCCTGCTTGGCTGTGTTCTCTCTCTCTGAAAATAAATAAATAAATATTAAAACAATTGATAATGTAAAATTAATATTTTCATTTCTAAGTGAGACTCTATATTAATTCATCTTGAATATATTATTTTCCTCAAACAAGTTTTCAAAGAAATATTGTTTTTTTCCTATTGCTATACATCTTCCCCAGCACTTGGTCTGGTAAGATTTTTATTTTTGATAATATATGGATGTGAAATGGTATCTTATAACTTAATATTATCTTCCCCAAGGACTAATGGTATTGAGTCTTTTTAAAAGTAGGTGTGAGCTACTTGAGCTTTGCCCTTTTGTGAAATGCCTATTTATGTCTTTTGCTCATTTTTCTGATAGATTTCTTACTGCTCTTGAGTAATTTATATGCTCTGAATATGCATTTTTTGTTGTTTACATGTGTTGCAACCATCTTCTCCCAGTTTTTGGCTTATCTTTTCATTTGCTTTATGATATTCTTTTGAAGGACAGAAATTCCAATTCTATTTGGTAAAATCCATCAGACTTTTAAACAATTATTGGAAAGTTTCTGTCTTATTTAAGAAAACATTCCCTTTTGCAAGGTCATAAATCTTTTCCCCAATTTTTATTAAAGTTTAAAATGCTGGCCTTTTCTATATAAACTGCAAGTCTGTCAAAAACTTGTTCTTGTGCACGGGATAAAGTAATCAATTGTCCCCACCATTTACTAAATATCCTCCCATACTCATCCTATCCCTTCTAATGTGCATTTCATCAGTGTCATACACACAAGTACGTCTCTATTCCTGTTTTCTATTCAACTGCATTAGCCTGTCTAGCTCTGTATGAATAGCAACAATAGCAATAGAGTTTTTTCAAATATCTTGGTATTTTCTAAGTTCCTCAAGCATTCTACCTGAGGACACTCTTAATACATTTTGGACCTTCACTTTCTCTGTGGATTGTAGAATCCACTTATCAAATTCCTTGCCAATAGATAGATATTGAGGCATAACTGCCATATGACATTATATTAGCTCCAAGTGTACAACATAGTGGTCCAATGCATGTATATATTGCAAAATGATCACCACAATAAGTCTAGTTAACATGATTATACTTAATATACTGCATTGTATATTTGAGAGTTGCTAGGTGAGGAGATCTTAAAAGTTCTCCTCACAAGGAAATAGATTTCTTGTGGTATGACAATGGATGTTAACTAGAAATAATTTACAATACAATTTTCTTGATTTACCACTTACTCTACATTTCATAGTAGAGGAAAAGTTCTTTTAGAAAGGCAGCTGATACAAAAACAAACCCAATCATATTGTAAAAGACCAGTTTTTATGCAGTCTGGTACTTAAAAAAATTCTAACGCAACTTTTTAAAACTATTTTGTGAAACTCAAAATGCATGAGGTAATACAAAGAGATTCTAGGGAGAAATGTTCCATGATGGAATAATACCAGAAAACAGCAGACCTGTAAGCTACCTGAATATTCACAATGCAGATTAGTATATTAAGTACTCATATTGATCCATAAAGAAGAAATAAACTAACTGCTGTCTCTAAAGCAATTGACTGCAATTCTTAGTAATCTGTTAATATTTACTAAAATACAATTTGGCCAAGAATCTAATGAGATAGGAATATATGCCATATATTCTTTATTTTTCTCAAATAATTAATAAGATAAGTCATTTCTAATGATGTAGTAGTAAATTGAGAGGGAACTATGGAAAGCTATTTCTTCAGACTCCAACAATTACTTAAGAAAAAACTCCAGAAGTATTTTAAATAGACCCATGGAAGTAGATTAGTCTTTTGATGACTGATTAACCACACCATCAGGTAAAACTACCTTGTATAAAACAGAAAAGGAATAATAATGTTTGACTCAAAGAGTGTCATACAGCTATTGCTTATTTCTTTTACACACCTAATAACTTTAGTTTTTCTATCATTAATCCACACATATTCCAAAAATTCAGTAAAAGTTATTGGACATAAAGCCTCTATGATGATTTTCATTATAAACAAGGCTTGCTTTCTGGGAATCAGGTGTTCCTGAAGACATGGGCTCCTCCCAGTTGTCAGTGAAGACTTCTCACTACCAGTCAGGACTGTCGTATCGGGGGGCCAGCCCAAGTAGCCTCGAGGCTTCAGGTGGCATGCCTTTTTAGTTAGACCTAGTTGAGAGTGAGGTGTACTGTGCAATTTGCCCAATTTGGGGATTTAGGTCATATCAATGTTTGTGTTTAATGAAATATCCCACTCCTCATTTTCTCCCCAGTGGATATTTATTGTGTTCCTCTGAGAATATTTTACCTTTTCACCTTTTTTGGAATATTCTTCCCCTAACACAGTATCTTATTATTTCTGTTGTATGCAAGGCATTCAATCTTATTTTAACATTAATACTTAATTATCATTTTTTTAACTTTCCTTTTACCCTTTGAGTCATTTCATTGGAGTTTGGAAAAGGACAAGATATAAGTACATATGCCTGTAACATCTTGAGCTACAAATATGTTCCATTTAGTAGCTGTTTTTATTTGTTTTGGTTTTTACAAATAAACGATTTAGTTTTGTTTATTCCCAGGAAGTGAGACTAGTAGCAACTACCAAATACCTTGCATCTGTTAGCAATGAAACCAGAATTTATAGTCACATTTCTACTATGAATATTAAAGCTAAGGTATAGGGGCACGTGGGTGGCTTAGTCAGTTAAGCCTCTGACTTTTGATTTCAGATCAAGTCATGATCTCACGGTTTGTGAGTTCAAGCCCCAAGTTGGGTTCTGTGCTGACAGTGTGAGAATCCCTGCTTGGGATTCTCTTTCTCCCTTTCTCTCTGACCTTCCCCTGCTGGCTCTCTCTCTCTCAGTCTCACTCTCTCTCAAAATAGATGCATAAACTTTAAAAAATAAAAAGCTAAGGTATAAATCATTTTAAAAATCCTAAAAATATACAAATATGTTACCATGGATGAGTTTTTAAGTTACACAGTACTATATGATAGTCATAACAAATGTGAACAACCCAATATGTAATATAAAAGGTCTGCCCCTCGTTTGCCCTATTCATATTAAACAACAGCTGTTCAAAAGCTTAGTTATTCAAATCTTTTTTTTAAATTTCTCACATCTATCCATCTGTCTCAGTTTTTAAAAACTTTAAAAATTACATTCCCTTCTATGTGTAACTGGGTATGATCCAGGGGGCGGTATAAGTTTGTAATTGTTTTATAGCTTGCTTGTTCACTTTAATATACTGAGGGTATTTTATTGTGGTAGGAAATGTCAGTGTACTTCATTTAGACTGCTGCATATCTTGGTCTTGTTCTGGATAAACTATTTTGCCTATTTATAGATGTTTAGCTCTTTTCAATAGTTTGTTTACAATTTTTCTGCAAGGGGCTGAGGCTCCTGTGTGGCTTGATCAGTTAAGCAACCAACTCTTGGTTTTGTCTCAAGTCATGATCTCATAGTTGGTGAGATTGAAAGAGTTTACCGAGCAGTCAGGTTCTGCACTGACAGTGTAGAGCCTGCTTGGGATTCTCTCTCTCCCTCTCCCTGCACTCCTACCTTACTCTTGCTCACTCTCTCCCCCCTCTCAAAATAAATAACATAAGCATTAAAAAAAAATTTCTGTATAGGCATCTTTCTTCACCTCTGTCAAAATATCTTCATAGGATAGAGCCATAGAAAGGAAATTGTTGATTAACTGGCATGCAAATTATGTTTTGATACAAATTACCAATGTCTCCTTGAAAAGAATGGACCAATTTACACTCTTATCAGCAGTTGGTGCCCATTTCTCCACACAGCTACCACCAGTGGATGTCACCATTTAGTTTTTGTATCAGCCAAAATAATGTTTTGGTGCCAAGAAAAATTAAACACATACATAACTCCTAAATCAATGTGGTTTAACACAAACAAAATTTTGTCTATCATCAACATTTTCTCTTCTAACCTTGTCACTAAGCCATCTGGAACAAATATTCTTGCAGGTTGTCAGAGAAGGAGAAGAGAGACTATTTGTATGTCGAGATCCAATAAGAACACATTTTACTTCTTCTTGCCACCCACCAGTACTCATCACGTGCCCCATTTAATACCAAAGAGGTTGAGAAATATAATTCTTTCATGTGCTAAGAAGGAAAGAGCTTTGGTTATGGGTGAGTACTGAGAGTTACAACCCTGATGCTGCCAAAATGATGTGTGAAAAGTGTTATCTCTTTACGATTTTAGTTTTCTTTCTCTTTTGTGATCCTTCTACTGTGCTGTTACTTGTTTCATTAATGACTTTTAAATTTTTATTATTGATTTATAAGAACTTATAATGTATTATGCATAATATATTTTCCTCCTATATATTACAAATATTTTCCCTCAGACTTTCTGCTTCTAATTATAATTACAACATGTTTGGTAAGTGACCGTCCCTGTGAAAAATCATCAGTTACATCAGTGACATAGCACACCATTTGGGTCTTTTACTTACATAAACCAAATCTCTTTCCAGACTAAGAAGACACACACATTTAAAAGCATCGTAATTCCTGTGTAAAAGTGAAGATGGTGATACTGCATTACCTCAGCACAGCTTCTGGGTTATTTCCTAATCTTCCCAACAGCATATTTTTTTTTTTAACCGAGACTCAGAATTTGTGAGATGTTGCCTATGTCTTCCCAAGTGTAAGTAGCACAATAAGAGGCCTAATTCAGAAAAGCAGGCTTTTAAGTCTAAAGAACAAAAATAATGCCATGTGTACAGTAGTTATGAATAAGCAGGAGAGGCCTGTCAGCAGTTACACTTCAAAAGCATTCATAAAAAATGTAAATATGTATTTGGTTGCATATGCCCAAATTTTGAAAGCTAGCAATAAGAGTAAAAAATGCAATATTTTTTAAATCAATAACTCAGACTCAGTCCAGGAAATCCATGTACAAAGGGCAGTAACAAGCAGATTTTTTAAACTCACTTCAAGGCAAAGGCTACCTGTTTGGCACCCTGGTTTTACACGCCTTGCTGAGGGGGATTGGAAAGAGTTTCTGTAAGGCCTGATTTTGATGGGCTCCAGTGACCTCTAAACACATGTACAAGACTGCCAATTTTCTCTATATGGTTTCAAATGTCTTTGTCCTTCAGTAAAAACTTTCTGTAGGGCAAGAAATAACGTGCCTTTTCAAATGAGTACTTCTGGCCTTTTGAAACCAAGAATGAGTAGTAGAGGAGAAGGTTCTGAAGGGGAAACTCCTTATCATGGCTCCCACAGCGGATGCCAACATAGCAACTCTTCCTTCAGGAAATGGGCCACAAGGTATTGTGCAGGTATGCTTCCTGCCTTGAACACCCTGAAACAGACATCCTATCAGAGACAACAAATGATGACAAATATAATAGGACAGTGAATTCACTCGGTACTCCACTGTGACCATGGCTGTGTTATCATCACTTCTGCTATGAAACACATTTCTCCAGACTAAATCACATTAACTGTAAACTATGGCTGGAACTTGGAATCCGAATCATGACTGGGAGTGATATTTTTTAAGTCAAGTGTCAAAAGAATTGGGGTTACACTGTTGTAAACAAAACAGAAATCCAGCAGCCTTCAGATTACCATAGTAATTTAATTCCGTAAGCATTTTCTATTTTTAAAACATCTTCTTGGACACATTAGCCTAGGACATAGAATTTACAGTCACTACTTTATTTAACTCATTGACCATCATATTGCCAGATGCTAAAAATTTTCTGATGAGAGGATTAAAAACTTTATTTAAGTTTTATTTATTTAAAAGAATGAATCCAAAACTTACTGGGATGAAGGCATACTAAAATGTAATTTAAACTATAAGTGTCCTACAAATTCAAGTTCTCTTTTCTTTCAGTAACATTACAAACTTAAGTTTTGAAAACTATTTTTTTACTTATATGCATCAAGTTCCCATAAGAATAAACTGGGTGGCCTGAGATATGGTCCTGAGAAAGAGTAGGAAGGCCTTAGAGACTTGATCCCTAACATCTTCTACCTGATCACACCATCACACCACTGTAGTGAATAAATAAGTACATGGCATTATTTGTTTACATTATGCCATGCCAGGGTCACAAATTATGTTTACTTCAGTGGTCATCAGTAAGCAAACAAGTAAACAAATTATGTTTACTTCAGGGTGACATAAGTAAGCAAAAAGGCCACATGAAATACAGTGGGCAGCCCTTAATCATAAGAAGAATAACACCAAAGTAGACTTAGGCTGACTAAAGACATTCATATTTTTAAAAAAATAATTAAGAGTCCCTATTAAAATTATAAAATACACATAAATGTTTCTGAATTACATCTGTTAAAATATGTACTTTGCAAAATGAGGTGAAGCAATCTTGGGGCTCTGTATCCTAGAACTAGGGCAAAATCTAATACTGACTTTTGTGATGACTGCTTGTTTAGTCTAATTGAAGGATTTTTCTTGAAAGAGTTGTGATTAGAGAGGACATTCAAGTTCCCATGTCATCCCCTCCCAGCCAGATGGGGCAATGGGAAGGTTTAGAGAGACTATTGGACAAGCAGAACACATGGTATGACCATGTCATGAAAGAGAAAAATGCAGAACATGAGAAACACTGGGCATCTTCTTCTGGACCCTCAAACATCTCTGGGGTGCCCTTCTGTGGTATCTCTTCCTTGCTTAGTGCCTTTCAATTGCTCTATCAGGAAATCCAAAGGCCATTTGCAATTTATTTTTTTAATGTTTTTATGTTTATTTATTTTTGAGAAAGAGTGAGCAGGGGAGGGGCAGAGAGAGAGGGAGACACAGAATCTGAAGCAGGCTCCAAGCTCTGAGCTGTCAGCACAGAGTCCGACATGGAGTCTGAACCCACAGACAGTGAGATCATGACCTGAACTGAAGTTGGATGCTTAACTGACTGAGCCACCCAGGTGCCCCTGCATTTTAAATGAATAACCTGTTTACCTAAAATAAATGGGCTAATGATATAAGTTTAATAAATAGTCTGGGGCTGTGTAAAACTGAAAATGCTACCAGAATTATTAAAACCACCCTATGGAAATAACTCCTCCAAGAACTACAGAGAAAATGAGATACGTTCCTGGAATTCAGTTGTACTACAATCAGAAAAGACTATAAAAGCCATTCAATTCTGTATTACTCTTTTACAGATAGAATAACTGAGATCCAAAAGAGTCATGTCCTTTTTACAAAACACATAGTATCTCACTAACGGAGCCAGTTACTTGATTAAGAATCAATACTTTGATTCCTAATCCAATCCTGGCTCCTTCTATCAAATTACATGGTCTCTTTGCCAAAACAAATCTATCTCATTTGACTATTCCATTTCAATAGTGGCAGGTGGACAGTGTAGTAAAATGTAGCCTGCCATTACGGAAGCCACCTGAGGTCTCCTAGGGAGGGGTTGGGGCAAGACAAATCTCCCTATCCTCTTGTGGAGAATCAAACAAACCTCAAATGGGTCAAGGCACAGCAAATCTATAAGTGTCATTGTATTAAAAACAGTAAATCTAGTAATTCAAACAAAAAATAAAAACTGTAGATGGCATAAATTATATACTTTATCAAAATTGCAAATCAAGCTTTGATTTATTTAAGTCAGCGTTTTCAAAAATTTGCTAGGTTCTGCCTAGTGTGGAAGCAATAGGACCCAGTTAAAAAATTTTAAGTAAAAATTGAGAGGCCAATATTCTCTACATTTCCACTAAATGTAGTTTATTTCAGAGAACTTTCATTTGAAATAAATGCTGAAAACATCTTTTTCTCATTTAAAAAAATGTTTATATAATTTTGCTTATACTCTGTGCTTTCTCTCCTAGTTTTGATAGTGGTATATATCTTTGATGTTGATCTATAGATATATACATTTATTCTTATTTAATTAATTTCTTATTTAAGTATTTCTTATTTAATTAATTGATGTTTTGCCCAGACCCAAAGTGGCTCACAAGACACCCACATTTTATGCCTGGCTCCATGAGCTTCTGACTTAGCATTTAAAGGTGGAGAATAGTTTGAGATCATTTCAACCTCCAGACAATCTCTATTGATTCCCTTTACCAGATAAAGGTTTACAGATGTCCTGATAATTTGTAGGGAATCAAGTACCAGATAGTTCAATTGGCCTTTTTCCCCTGTACTGAGGTAGGATGTCAAATCTATGTTTCAGAATCAATACAGATCTTCACAGGAGAATCCCCTGGTTTGCGCTGCCCAGGCATAGCTCTCCATCTTTAGGGTTCAATTCATATGCTCCCATTGTGTCTCCACCTCAAGGTACACTTGGCTGGTTAGGATCCCACCTTGGCCTTCACCTTGATTGCACCAGGAGCTCCTGAGCAGCATTTGCCCATCTCTCAGGACAGATGGACTCCTGTTCGATTGTTCTTTTCATGCAACCCAGCTCCACTTCAGCCTTCAAAATTCTCATGTGTCTATTTGCTCGACTACTAAGATCTGTACCTGAACCTGTGTGGGCTCCAACACCATGGCCTTTGTATTTAAGAGTCTTAGAGAACATGAGGATTGTTCCTGCTCCCTGTCTTCTCAGGTATCCATTGCCTTCAAGGCCAGGTATGAATCTGAAGTCATAGCCCCACCCATTCTCAGAAACACATTTGTCATTCCACATGGACCAAATTAGTTAATATGTTATCTCATAAAAAAATATCTATTGAATGTTACCACGTTTCACTCATCACTTATATTAGTAACATGTCTCTAAACATAACAGACGCTGTCCCATTCTTCAGAGAGTTTATGGTCTCAGAAGAAACTCCTCATATCTTCCCAATGCTGATTACCTCAACACCACTCAGTCCCTCATCAAAATCTTGTTTATCACTAAGTCCTTATTATTTTATAGGGAGTTGAGCAGCCATTCATTTTCTCAGTCTATAAATTCCTTTTGAACTTATGTTTACCACTTTAGAGAAAGTACCCTCTTATTCCTCCTAAAGAACAATCCTGTGGGAAAAAAAGACCCACTTTACTGATCAAATAAAATTAGAACAAAGTTACATAAGAATGAATAGAGACTCAGTGGCAAGATACAGAAAGACACAGGCAGCCATGCAGAGCTGCCGGAGAATGACAGTTTTCCTGTATCCAGTACCAGACCTTGTGAGCCTCTAAGTTCTACAGACTCAATCTGCATTCTTATAAGAATTCTAGTTAATTTACTCCTTGGTAACCAGAAGTGGGTTTCTGTTTCCTGCCACCAAACTATGCTCAACAAAATATTTTCCTTTCCATGCTCAAAATCATGATCATCATTCAGGCCACCATCATCTTTTATTGGGCCTACTGCAATTGTGCTCCTAGTAGTTTCTAGCCCAATACATTGCTAACATGATCTATAGTGCTACCTGGCTAAAATATATACTATTCATGGCGTGCTTTATTACAGCTTTTAAAATGCCCCCATTGTCTACAAAATGATGTCCATATGCCTTAGCATAAGCATTCCAGGCCCTGTGTAACCTGCACCCACACACACAACATTCCCCAGTAGTATATTTGCCATTTTCCTAAAAACACAGACATTGGTGTGTGTACTTACCTCATGTACCTTTTTCCATGATGCTCTTCTCTCCATAGGCAATTATCTAAGTCTATTCATCCTTCTCGTTCAACTCAGCTGATACTTCTTTGATGAATACTTCCACAATGAACATTTTCATTACTTTCCTCAGACCTTGAAAGACTAAAAATTGATGGGGCACCTGGGTCGCTCAGTCGGTTAAGTTCCCGACTTCAGCTCAGGGCACGATCTCATGGTTCGTGGGTTCGAGCCCCACAGTGGGCTCTGTGCTGACAGCCAGCTCAGAGCCTGGAGCCTGTTTCGGATTCTGTGTCTCCCTCTCTCTCTGCCTCTCCCCTGCTCGTGCTCTGTCTCTCTGTGTCTCAAAATTAAAAAAGAAAAAACTATATAAAAAAAGAAAGACTAAAAACTGATATCCCATCTTTACAATAGTCCCATAAAGTTTAATCAACCCTGAAAACCTCAATGGAATTATCATATTCATAATCATACAGTGTCTAATCACAAAGTAATAGTTAATAGACAAGCAAGATCAGATTCCATTAATCTTGCTCCTCCCACCGCAATAATTTTCCCAGTGTTACCTATCACCATGAAAGTTGTATTTTCTAGGTCAATAATTGCCATACCATTCCATATGATATGCCATACCATACAACTTAAGAGAAACAAATTTTTATTTCCCCAGGATCCAGACTAATTTTATATATTTTAGATTTTAATAACTTTTTTGAAGTTCTGACACACAAATCCAAGTTCTGAAGTTGAATTCAATAGAAAAATAGCTATAGGCCTGTTTTTTTTTCTTTTAAAAGAAAAGCTTTTAGAAGAGAGGAAAGCTATGTTAAGACTTAAAGAAGGTTGATTGTTACAATAGACTCAGCAGGGAATGTTTAAGAAGAGATTTTTCCTTAATTCATTTCTTTTTCAAGATTTATTTTTAAGCCTAAGAAAAGAACATTAATTTTAGATTAACATCTATAGGAAACATAAGCTTTTTTGTGACATAATCCAATTGTCTTTTGATGTTAAATGTAAATGTTTTTAGAAAAGTCTCTAGTTTATAGATTAACATTTTTTCCAAAACACTAAAATATATATAATTTCAATACAAAAGCAATTATGTTAAATTGCCTTAATTATTTAATTCAACTATATCTCAAATTTGCATCATATGAGGACAGCTCTTTTACAGAATTAAACAAATGATTGGAATTATGTACTGGGTAAACCTGGAATTAATATTGATTCAGGAAACCTTAGGCATTAATTATGACTTGCATTTGAAATTTGAAGCCAACTATATGGAGCTAAGCCAGGAGGGTTGATGAAGAAACTTTTATTTGAAAACCTTTTTAAATTATAAAATGATGTATAAAGAAAGTATACTCTGTTAAAGTATCTTATCTCTTTTGATGATTTAAATGTTTTCCATATTGCTTAATCTTTTAGTCTTTATTTATCCTCACATGAGATTCAGGTTTTGCTTTGAACAACTTTTCTTAAAGCATGTTCTGCAGTACAGTAATCAAGTAGATATAAGACCATTACTTAATATATCTCTGCCTTGAAGACTCACAATACATAAATCACAATGAAAGCTCTATAGAGAATTACAATGAGGTAAGCTAATCTTATTTAGCTCATCATTTCCTCGTCTCTTTTGAACATAAGGACAGTTATTTAATATGATATATATTTTTCAAACAGTGAGAAATTTTTTCCTTGGCACATCTTTGGGAATTTCCCTGTTATGCTGAGGGAATTGGTGTAGTTCTTGTGATTGTGCATAATGCAGCACAGAGGATCACCCCTGCAGAGGGTACTCAACTTTCCAGGTAAGAGAATGCCCTAAATGGAGATCATAGAACCATGTGTGAAGGAAGACATATTTGCCCTCTCTGAAGGGGTATTTAATGAATAAGTAGGTTAAAATGAAACAGAACAAAGCCCCCAAGAAAGCCGTAGACATCACCAATCAGGAGATCACCATCAACAAGTTCTTCAGGGGCAGAATGAACCAGCTGGAACCAGACTAAGACCAAGGATATGAAACCCCAATCAGTTCTCGGCCTTTTGGCTAAGATCAAGTGGATATGTAGCCCCATGGCAAGTGTGGCCTCCCCACCCCACCCATGTATTTTCATCTTCAAATACCTAAAACTAGATGAGGGAAGCTCAAAGCCCATTACAAGGTTCTTCCTTCAAACTACCAGGTAACAAATCAATCTTATGGCTGGTAGATACGAAAATATGAAATTCAAAAATGTATGAGGTTAGATTTTAAATGAACCATTTATAACAAAGTTATCAGAAATTTTTGAGATCTTCTTATGTCATTTTTAGGAGTTCAGAAAGAGGGATTTAACATAGTGTGGTGAGGAGTGCTAACTGGAAAAAAGAGAAGTTTATATTTATGACATAGTGATTTGAGAATCCTCAAAAGATATTTACATCTTTCTCCCTCACTGCTCCTTGAAGAGAGGTACTGAACATCATGTCACATTTATCTTAATATCAAGCATATGGTAACTGCTAAAAGTGTGGATTTTAAACCAAGAACCGTTATAGAGAAATTGATAGAACATAAAATCTAAACTCTCCATACCCAAAAGCTTTCACGTTCAAACAATTCTCCTATGTATGTATATTATCTATATTTCTTTATGTTAAAAAATGTTATGTGTATACTATAGAAAGAGAGTGTCCTCATTATGGTTTTAAAGATGGATCTGGGGCACTTGGGTGGCTCAGTTGTTTGAGTATCTGACTTCAATTCAAGTCATGATCTCATGGTTCATGAATTCGAGACCCACATCAGGCTTGCCAGTATCAGTGCATACACAGCCTGCTTCAGATTTTCTATCCCCTCTCTCTCTTTGTCCTTCCCCCACTTGTGCTCTCTCTCTCTCAAAAATAAAGAAAACATTAAAAATCTTAGTTGCTTAAGCATCCTACTGATTTCAGCTCAGGTCATGATCTCATAGTTTCATGAGTTCAAGCCTCTCCTTGGACTCTGTGTTGACAGCACGGACCCTGCTTGGTATTCTCTGTCTTCCTCTCTCTCTGCACCTTCCCTACTCAAGTTGTCTACGTCTCTCTCAAAATATATAAATACAATTTAAAAAAAGAAATAATAAAAATATAAACAATAAAGATGGATCTATGCAGGTAGCCACCTGGGTAGAAAATCAGTAGGAATAGTCTTTGCATTATGTTTTTTCTTCTTCTTATAACCAAAGCTATGGATTACTTAGTTTTTCAGTATGACAATATTCACTTAACTGAATAATGTCTTCTATCCAATTACTTATGTACATCTGCAACTGGACTAAGATTTAAAGAGGCATTCATATACATAGATACATCCATCATGATAGATAGTGTAGCCTTCAACAATGATAAGAAATAATGCTGAGAGGAATGCTGACAAAAACTGAGGACTGATGGATGTGGGGGGGAGGGGGGGATGGGCATGGAGGAGGGCACTTTTGGGATGAGCACTGAGTGTTATGTAGAAACTAATTTGACAATAAACTATTTGTAAAAAAAAAAAAAAAGAAATAATGCTGAGAAAAGTAAAATTTTGTGCAAAAGGCAACGAGTGTTAACTGTTTGCCATAAAATAAGTGGCCTATCTGGTGCACCTGGGTGGCCCAGTCGGTTAAGCGTTCAGCTCAGCTCAGGTCATGATCTCATGGTCATGAGAGAGAATCCCTGTTTGGGGGTCTCTCCTTCTCTCTCTGCCTCTTCCCTGTGCATGCTCTGTCTCTCAAAATAAATAAGCATTAAAAAGATACACTGTCTAACTGATAAACATATCACTAAATGTTACTTGAAAAGTCACTTTTTAGAAAGTGGAGTAGGTTGCGGGGGGCCTGGGTGGCTTAATCGGTTAAGCGTCTGACTTTCGCTTAGGTCATGATCTCGTGGTTCGTGGGTTCGAGCCCCATGTCGGGCTCTGTGCTGACTGCCAGATCAGAGCCTGGAGCCTGTTTCAGTCTGTGACTCCCTCTCTCTCTGACCCTCCCCTGCTCACGCTGTCTCTCTCTCTCCTAGAAATATATAAAACATAAAAAAAAAAAAAAGAAAAAGAAAATGGAGTAGGTTGCACTTTTAGTCTGGTCTGGAGCAGTAGAAGATGATCTTATCATCATGCTAACACATAGATAACAGCACATGATAAAAGAGAAGTTCCCAAGGAAAAGACTTCTATCAATTCAAGAAAATCTAAAGCTGCAGATAAAAGTCCTCATGGAGGATCATATACACTGCATGCAGGAAAGGGGCACCAAGCAAAAGAATTGAAGATGGAGTTGCATGGTCAGATTTTTGTTTTCAATTGACGCCTTCAGTGGCTCCAAAGAGCATAGAATCTAGAAGCATAGTCTTGATGCAGGGAGACCATTGAGAAAACTGTTGCATTAATCCAAACAAGTGCCAGTGAGCAGTGAGAGTCTAGACCAGGACTGTTTTACAAAAGATAAAAAACAAGGGACTGACTGAAAAGCAGTTCAGTCACTCAAATGAACACTATATGGTGATGTGATTAAACGTGGACCATGAGGAAGGAGTAAAAATCAATGAGAACTCCTAGGTAGGGGTGACTGCTGGGTGAAAAGGGGATGATCTGGGTTAAAGCACAGGAGAAATATGGGCTCCAGAGGGAAGAGAGCAACAAAATATCTTTTATGAAAATTTTGACTTTAATGAGACATGAGGCATCAATTCAAAACTGAAGATGATGTAGTTTCTATAACTTGCCAATTATGTGCCTTTAAGTTAAAGCACATGTTTCAACGAAAAGTACAGATTAGTTCTATGTTCCTGTGTGGTTTAGAAAAACATGAGATGCAGGAGCCCAACAAACCACTCACCTTGACCCAAAGTAGTTCTGAAATTATATAATAACATAAGCACACAATTTGTTTTGTGTTGTTCTATTTTTCATTGAGGATTTTGGTGAGTACAGGGACTATAACCTAGTAAAATCTCAAGCAAATATAATTCCATGTTCTCCTTTGCAATAAATGTCAGGTCTTAAAACTAGTTTTGTGTATAACAGATGTTATAACTTCAGGCTTTTATAGGTTGAAAGAATCCTTCTATTGCTAAATGATTGTTAGCATATCAAGGAAGCCAGTGGGTAGCTGTAAATCCAATTTGTATCTCAACACTTTTCCCAGTGATGATCTGGTGGCCTCAAGCCCTCAGGAGTTATGATAGCATGAGAACAAAATGGGAGGGGGTAACAAACTCAAGGAGGGAATGGGGGAAAATCTGAATATTGCCTCCAGTAACCAATAATTCTAACACATAATGTAACATTTTCCAATCTCATTTGACTTTAAAGAGCTTGAGAACATCCCATTTCTTCTAATAAGAACAGATGGGCACAGATGAACACAGTCTGAAACATTTTGTTCAATAGCTTCTTTGTTCCCACATGGTTTGTGCATTCTTTTTCTATTTGTTCTTGTTCCTTACAAATGTCCAAAGGAATACAACACCAAATATTAAGAGTTCCTTCAGGGAAAGGTCATTCATTCTACCAGCTTCTGATTTTTAGGGTGTTATTAATATCATGAAGCCCCCAGGGTCTGTTCCCTGTGTTCTTCAGAATAAATAAGTGTTTCATTATTATACTATGAGGGTATGCTTGGATAACTTTGTGATTTTTTTCTTCATTTATTTTCATTCAAGCTTGTAAAGTCATACCAATAAATAAATATCTTTATTCTCCCTATAAATAAGTACAATGCACTTCAAATTTGGTTGTTCACGTTAAGTGTAGCATTTCACCAATCCTTAAATTAATTTTTGTGACTCTGAACACCTTTCAAAAAAATCTATCAGATAATCTTTAAATTATTATGCTAGAATTTTTATCTATTTTCAAAAACTATTTTTGACAGAGAGAGAGAGATAGAGCAGGAGAAAGCACAAGCAGGGGAGGGGCAGAGAGAGAGGAAGACACAGAATCCAAAGCAGGCTCCACGCGCTGAGCTGTCAGTACACAGCCTGACACAGGGCTCAAACCCATTAACAGTGAGATCACGACCTAAGCCAGAGTCGGACGCTTAACCAACTGAACCACCCAGGTGCGCCAGAACTGTTATCTATTTTCATGAGGGAATAATGTAATGTTTTTTCAAACTAAATGATGTTAACTTCCTTTTCCATGGTGTAAGCACTTGATTTCACTACTGAGACTTCAAGATCCCCAATATCATAGTAACAGATCTCAGTTTCCTAGAGGGAGAGTCACAACAATATCCATACAACATCCAACAATAGTGAGATATATCACCAGTGTAGACAAAGTGATATTCTTGGTGTTTATCATTGCCAGGCATGACTTGAACTTCCCAAATAAAGAAAAATATAGATTTGATTATTTGCTTGGTTTGGTTTGGTTTGGTTCAGTTACAGAAAGACAAAAAAAAATTAAAAAGTCATGAGGCCAAAATGCAAATGTTAGCTATTTTCTGAATTGCTGCAGTGTCCCCTACGCATCCCATCAACCTAACTAGGAGCTTGAAATTGCTTGCGCTCCTTCTGTTTCTTATTTCTGCTCATGAAATCAGACTTCTTCAGCCAACATGACAGGAAAGCTTAGCAAGACACTTTTCTCTCCATCTGCCAAGCTTTTTGGCTTTTATTACCTATATTCTCAAATATCAAACTTGTTTAAAATAGTCAGTGAACCATATAGCATTATTGTCCAGATCTTGAATTCTCATCTTTAGATATATGCACACCTAAAAGGATTTAGTCTGCACATGAATCAAGATGTACCAGAAAAATGTATGTCATAAGATGACCCATGTTGAAACCCTTCCAAAGGGTCCCGCAATATAATTGCTGGAAACAGTGTTTTGCAAGATGGTCGATCCATGACAGGTCCATAGCGGATCTTGAACGTGTTCAAATAACTCCTCCAAAGCACTTTTAAAATGAGCTGCAGGAAGCCAAGCATATTATGAGGATTTTTAAGCTTAGTTCCTCTGAAGAAAGAAATGGATATGTGTCATGGGCACAGAGCACTTAAACTACAACAAATGTAATCAGCTCTAATATAAACTGTGTGAGTTTTTTCCTTGGCAGGGACAGAGAAAAGAAAGAACCAAATAATTGCTATAGAGCCAACTGAAGAGATGTGCCTGGGTAGCTCAGCTGGTTAAGCATCCAACTATTGGTTTTGGCTCAGGGCATTTTTCACGGCATCATGGGTTCGAGCCCCAGGCTCTGTGTTAGTAGCACAACTCCTGCTTGGGATTCTCTCTCTCCCTCTTTCTCTGCTCCTCCTCCACTTGTGCTGTCTCTCTCTCAAAATAAATAAATAAACTTAAAAAATAAAAAAAGAACCAACTGACAAGACTCTCATATGATTCCAAGGCATGTTTCTTACAGAGCTTACTTCATTTGGAAGAAATTACACTGAGGTGTGGCTACACACCCTGTCCCTTCTTGAGTCTTAGCAAACTATTCTTAATAGTTAAAAACAAAACAAAACAAAAAACTAGTGACTCCGAACCCAGCTAACTGTGACAGAAATGAAATAAAGTGGATATGTTGCAAAACTGTATCTCTACTCTAATTTTTATGATGCTCTTCTGTTGATAAGGGGTAGTTTTTCTGGTCATTTGGCCATCAAGTCTAACTTTGCATCTAAAAAATTAGATAAACTAAATGAATTGACTTAGTACTTAAAATGTGAAACCTCTATAAATTGCTTACTATTGAAATCTGCCAGTCTGCATAACCTCATATTAGAGAACGAGCCTCGCTCTGGATGACCACCAGGTCTCTAACCCCTAGGGAAGAAATATATACCAAACTCATTTTAAAGGCTCATGTAATATAATGCTGAATTGAATTTGTAATAACTTTTCACATAGATTTATGAGCCAGCTAACAGATGGGAATAATACTTTTTCGAATATTTTACTTTGAAGTATTCACTTGTCCCACACATTAATACAGTAGCAAACAATATATATCAAATGTGCTATGCTTTGCGAAGTGACAACCACAAAATAGTTGTCTAAAATTTGAACCCTGAACAATATTAATTTTAACATGCACTTATTTAAACCTATGGTAGGTTTGTGCCAATTTAATATTCTCAGGCAGAGTGAGAGAGAAATAACCACCAGGCTGGCCTTGCCTGCCGTTCGCTGTCTCAAAGAATTCTTCCAGCCCACACGATTTCCTTGTGTTCCTTAATGTCTTTCTTGATTATCTTCCCTTGAATAATCATGCAATATGTAACCTCAGCACTTTGGATCATAATGCTTCATCCTTTTGGAATACCTCTCTTCTACTTAGGAACCTATTCAATTCCTTTTTATGATTTAAAAACTTGCTCAAACCCCATGACCACCCACGTCTGAAAAAGACCATTCTTTTCACGGTATTTTTATCTCACTTATTACCCACATTCCAGATATGGACAGTAATACTGCGTTCCTTGTTGTTTCCTCTCCTTTTATTGTAACAAGCGGTTTGTTTCCTCATCTTTGCTTTTTAATATTTTCATCCCCTTCCATGAGTTTCTTGGACAGAATTTTTGTCTTTTTAAAAAAATTTTTTTAATGTTTTATTTATTTATGAGAGAGAGACAGTGTGAGCAGGGGAGGGTCAGAGAGAAAGGGAGACACAGAATCTGAAGCAGGCTCTAGGCTCTGAGCTAGCTGTCAGCATAGAGCCTGAAGTGGGACTTGAACCCACGAATTGTGAGATCATGACCTGAGCCAAAGTCGGACCTTCACCAACTAAGCCACCAAGATGCCCCAGTTTGTGTCTTTTCTTTCATTCACTCCTCCACATTACGTTGCAGAGGACCTTGCAGATACTACTTTCCCAGTACATATCTCTTGCTTTGGTTTGAATGTCAGCATATTTCTGTATGTTGGTGTTTTTCTATAGAAATTGAAACAAAGCTGCTATTGTGACCAAAATGTCAACAAATCTTGATATTTTTGTCTGTTAATACATCATTGCTTCTGTGCAGCTAGCCAAATAATGTGTCATAGTTCCACAATGGTATTCTATTTGTTTGGCATATTATGTCTTTGAAGCATTTTTAAAAATATCTGTTCTCATTGTGGGGGAATCATTTTGGGAGATGAAATTTGTAAAAACACATCCAAATATTTGGGGAATAAGAGAGCTAAATTTGTTAGAACTCACTCATTGGTGGTCACATAATTAAAAGACAAAGTTTCTAGGCAAACTAAAGCCAGACTCCACTATAATTCTAGCAAATGGTTTTAAATTCTTAAAAGATTAATAGTAACTAAAACTAGTGGTCAGTTTATCAGGGAAAGTCATATCTGGGGAAGACAGTAAAATTCACCACATATTGCAGTTTTAAGAGTTGCAAATTATTTTTAATGGATGAAGACAGCAAGGACACAACTCAACTACATGATATTTTTGAGGCAACAAAAAAATTGTACTCAAAATGTTTTTGCTTTATTGTCTATATGATGGGAAAATATGGTTTATATATATTTAGAAATAAGATGGGGGGCACCTGGGTGGCTCAGCTGGTTAAGCAGCTGACTTTCGCTCAGGCCTTGATCTCACACTTTGTGAGTTCAAGCCCCTCATCTGGCTCTGTGCTGACAGCTCAGATCCTGGATCCTGCTTGGGATTTTGTGTCTCCTTGTCTTTCTGCCCCTCCCATGTTTATGCTCTGTCCCTCTCTGTCCCTTCAAAAATGAATAAATGTTAAAAAAATTTTAAAGATCAAAATTAATTCAAATAGATGTTTTAGTTATTAATATTAGTAATGTTAATACTATTCATTGAAGATTTAATATGTCCCAAATACCTTGCTTCCAATTTCATGCAAATTATCTCATTTTTCCCCTAAATTTTGGAAAAAGGAAAAAAAGGGTGCACTCATTAGTCCTATTTTATAAACAACAAAACTGAGATCTAAGCAGTGGAAATGGATGAAATTGCAGATTTTCAGACTCTAAAACACTTATGCCTAGTCATCAAGCTTTATGCAAGACTCACATTTTTCTCACTAAGAATTTAAAACTAATAATTAAGTTTATAAAGTCATTTAGAAGCTGAGATTGACACAGAGTGCAGCTATATTAGATAATATACTTTTAATTATGTTAGCGCTCTACTATATTTCTAGCCAATTAAATTTATTCTATATTTATTTAAACCTTACCAAAGGAGGTGTAATGTAAAGATAATGAAGTGTTGCACTTGTAAAGTCAATCCTTATTGTAGTCATTAAGGTTTTGCTTTGGTCAAGAAACTCATTTTATTTTACTGATAAACCATGATCTTCATTTATTCTTATGGAATTTAATATTAACAGTTGCTTACATTCAAGGTAACTAGGAAAAAGTTAGAATGGCATGTTCAATATGAATGGAAAAAGTGAGCTCTAAGTTTTAAGCTTTTGTTAAATAAATATAATCTGAGGAGGATCTCAAGTCAATACACACACACACACACACACACACACACACACGCTCTGCATTAGTATCCCCAGCATAAAAATCCATAAAAATTAAGTCACTCATCCCATCGGAAATAGATAAATGTGTTGTTGAACTTTGTTACTTAAAGTTTAAGGCACCTACTCTCGTATAAAAGATAGAAATATGTTGAAATCTATTCCAGTTTAATTTTGTAAGTAACAATTGTAACAATAGCAAACAGTCATTACCTTAGATTAGACTTCCTTTGTTCACATGGGAGATTTTATAAACTACAGATTCAACAAGAGAAAAGTTAGAACCAAATTCCTTTACACTCCTCCAAGATCAAAATAATACATTGGTCTTACCCTTGCAAGATAGTATTTTTCCTTGTCGGCATCTTGGTCTACTGTTTCTCTTTCCATATGGAATGGGCCAAGATGTGTACATTCTGGAAAATGTTCCAATGATGAAAGTGTTCTTACTACAGCATTAATAGCAGGCAGAATGGTGTAAGCAGAGCACCTGTATTCTTTTCTTTCCTCTCCTACCCGTATGGATCTTAGGTGGGTGGTAAAGGAAATGTAGAAACAGAATTTGGGCAGATTTCAGGAAATTAATTGTGCAAAAAGGCTTTGACAATAGGTCCTGAAATGTGGCAGAATGCTCAGCTTTCAGATGAGCTGTGATTTTTTTTATTCCATAGATACGTAATTATGACATGCATACCCAACATTAAGGAAGAAAGTGAGAAACTTGGGTTAATGGGCTTTAATGGGATTAAAGTCCCATTATGCATTAATATTGACAGTAAATACTCAAATAGAATGATCTCATTTGGGTATATTTTGAAATGACTGAAATATTATATGCTGTAATACCTTATTATTCAAGAAAGCCAGTAAAGCAAAGATCTACATAGCAGAGTGAGAGGCATTTTAAATTGAGAGCTACGGGATCCTGGGCAAGTCACTTAGAAACATGAATTGTTAGGGGTACCTGGGCGGCTCCGTCTGTTGAGTGTCTGACTCTTGCTATTATTGTCTCAGGTTATGATCTTACAGTTTGGGAGATCAAGCCCTGTGTCCGGCTCTGTGCTGATACCATGGGTCTGCTTGGGATTCTCTCTCTCCCTCTCTCTCTGCCCCTCCCCAACTTGCTCTCTCTCTCCCTCAAAATTAATAATTAAACATTAAAAAAATTAAAAATGAATAAATAAAATATCATCCATTCAACACAAAGATAGTGAATACCTACCTACTTTGCCCACAGTAGATACTACCTATTGCTGTACATGATCTGAATACAGCTTTGAAGAAATAACAACCCCTGGCTTCATAGGTCTAACATGCTGACATTACACACACATATACATATATACAGTTAAGACACAGTGTGGCTAATTTCAGAAGACACTCCAACAACAGCAACAAAAATAATGCTGATTTGTGCTTTCAGATTGCCCACGCTCCTTCTTAAAATCCCCCCTGTCCTCCATGACAGTTGTGTCCCACATCAACACTCTTCTCATCTCTCATTCTAGAAATCCTTTGCTCTTGCTTCTGTATTCCAACTTATCTCACTTCCTGGTGCAGGTGCATGTGTTCTTCCCTTCTCAACCTTTCTCTCCAACTCTTCTTTTAGAATATGGGATGTATTTGTTTCAATAAAAGTGACACAATATTGTAAATTCTTCATTCCCGACTTCTTATTTTGATTCATCCATTACTCAGCTGGATTTTCTTCAAGAATCTTTACTAAGAGATACATTCCCTAAGCTGTCACATATTTCAGAATGAGCCTTTTTATTTGAGTGGTAACTTGAATGATTATAATATTCGATAACTACCCACCTTTTCTCAGGAATTTATATCCATTTATTCAACAAGTGTTTATTGAGCACAGACTAGGTACCATAAACTACTACAGGAGCTATGGATTCACTGCTATCAGTGAATAAAGGAAATCTAGTTCCTACTCTGATGAAACTTTATCTAGGTGACCCATACAGACATATTTTTACTCTTATTTGGCTTTGATGGTTATTGTGAAGATGTCTGAAGCCAAACTGATTTTTTTTCAAGTTACTTGCTTTATTCAGATTGAATTGCCTGATTAATTATATTTTCATTCTTATGATATTCTCTGACTTTACTGAAATAAGATTCAGTGTGTGGCCTTTCAATCTGCAAATTCGTCACTTCTTCATTTCAGGAAAATTTTCCTATCTTGCATCACTTAATATTTTCCCTCTTGTATGGATTATCTATTTCTGAGGTATGAATTATTTTATGTCAGATTATCCTGCTTGCTTCCCCATTGTGGTCTCTTTCTGCTTTAATCATTTTTTTTTAATTTTCCCCTCTGCCTTTGCTGAGATATCTCAATATTTTCTTCTATTTCAAGAATTTAATGTTCAGCTGAGCCTCTCCTCTTTGAGATTCCATTTGTTTTGTAGCATGCTATTTTGGTCCTATGACATTTTTCCAGATCACTTCTTATTATCACTCATGCTTAACTTGAGAAGTTCTGTCCAGAATCTCTAATTATTCTTATAGAGTATGCCAGCATTTTCAATGTTATGTGACTTCATCTCTCGATTATCAGGGAACTGTTAGTCGTCTCTGGCTCCAACAGTTTGAAGGCTAAGTGTTATGTTCACTGAGAGAAAACACAGAGAATTGAACTGGTTAATGATCACTGTGGATGGTATTCTGCACCCTGTGCTGGTACCGAACAGCTCACTTCCATGGATCTCCCCACCCAGTGGAGGATGTATCTTATTTCCAGGATGGGGAGTAGCCTTGCAGTTTGTAGGGCTCCTCTCTTCTGGTCTCTGAAGCTAGCCCTTTTTTTATATATAAAAATCCAGCTCTGCTCCTATATAAAAAGGCAGTCCTACTTTTACATCTATGTTTTTCACTGATCTCTACAAAACTAACATTTTTACCAACAAACAGAAGCAGAATTAGGGCAAACCTCAAGCCCACCTCTTTCCAGAGTTAGAAACATAGTTGAAAACTCTTATATCAAGCCATCACAACCTCCTGGGGCAAAAGTAGAAATGAGGTGAGGGAACATTCCAGTTTCCTGTAATCATCTCTAGCCATACATATCACAGATCACGGATTAACATCTTTATCTGGTTTGGGACCCTGAACAATGGGAAAGGCTAAGCTCGGAAGTAAGAGTGGAAGCTTACCTTAGACTTAGCTACAGGCTATTCCTATTTACTCAGTTGTAGCTTTGTAGATGTATGTGGTAACATCAGTGGGGATGAAACTTCATTCTGAGCTGGAAGTCAGTGTATCTGGAGTGAACAATAACCACAAGCTCTAAGGAGCTCAAATCAGGCTGTCCTTGTTGCTTTACACAGGCTTTTGTATGAACACCACTGGGGAGGTAGCCAAGGGATGCCGTGTCCTATGGGTTATCTAGAGACTGTAAACTAGAGAGCACTTTAGTCCCCAGTAACCCAGGAAGTGCTGGAGAATATGAGACACCAGGAGCTGCTACTGGAAGTCATCACAACTGACAGTAAAGAAAACTACTCAGTACTGCTCCATGATTCAGCAGACGGTGGAGCTGAGGGAAACACACCAGCCTATGTTTGAAACAGTTGTTAAAAGATGATCTCCCAATTAGAAGCTTTCATAGATATTAGGTATCAGGGTCAACTGACTCAATATCATCCAGTAATAAGAGGAAGACATGACATCAGCAAGAGGGTAGACCATTGATGTTTTTCAAAAGATTCTCTCTGATCCTGGAGAGAAAATGAGATGTTTCCCTTAAGAAATTTGATGGATTTCAAGGCGTTGTGACTCTGGGTATTGGATCAACCCAATCACAGAGATTTTGATTTTGAACTTCTCCATCACATCCTAATATAGAATATAGCCTAGGAAAATAAAGTCATTTTAAAATAGAGAGTCCAATTAAATAAATCTGCGGCATGTCATGGAGTCTGTCTCTGTGTAAATTTGAAAGGCACTTTGAAAGGTAATGCAGGTCAGTCTCCTCAGTTTTCAAAACAGGATGTCAAGTCAGCCTCCCGTGTATCTGGAATTTAAATCACATGGATCCTTCCATAATCAACAGGGATAGAAGAGCTGTACTCCAGACACTTGTCAGATGATTCCATCATAAATAGACTGTGGTGCAGCTCTTGCCCAAGGCTCACTTGAGGGAGCTGATACAGGACAGGCACAGTCTAAGGACGTGTTAAATCTTTATTCCTCGAGTTTCTCCAGACCCTTTCCCTGTGGTAAGCCAAATGTCAGGTTTTAGAAGGAAAAAGATCTGGATCACATTATCTTAATTCCCCATAGGAAGCATTTTTAGTGAGCTAAGATTTCATGTTACAGTCCCCCATCTTGCTCAGAGTCATGTTTAAGGAGCTCCAGGGTGAAAATGAGTTATTTTCCATCTTACAAAGTTTGAATTTTAAGACTCTCAATAACTTCGATTAAAATTTTAACAATCCATTGTTTGTAAAATT
Organism: Hyaena hyaena; assembly: GCF_003009895.1. Classification (NCBI taxonomy): domain Eukaryota; kingdom Metazoa; phylum Chordata; class Mammalia; order Carnivora; family Hyaenidae; genus Hyaena; species Hyaena hyaena. The sequence continues at coordinate 1,525,544 of NW_024080985.1, read as the reverse complement.
CAAGGACAAGAAAATACTTGTTTATCTAGATCCAGTTCTATAATGGTGTGTGTGAGGGCATACTCGGGAATCCGATAGAGCTGGTTCCAACTCTTAATAATGGTAGTGTGATGTTAAACAGATCACCTCATATACAGAATCAGGGTAATCAGAGTACGGGCCTCATCGGATAAAGGTTAAGTAAGTTAATATATGTAGAGAGCTTAGATGACTGACATGCAGTAAGCTATTACAAAAGGTCAGAGAAGACATGATGATTACTTGCACGAGGTCAGTAGCAACAAATACGGGGAGAAGCAGACTAATGGAGACACATTTAGGAGTTAATATTGATGAGACTTGGTACTGAATTGAATATGGAAGGGAGAGTAGAAGGATTTCTAATGTTACACCCAGAGTTAAGGCTCACACAACTGGAGATGAAATATCATTCATGAAAACACAGTACACTGGATCTTGACTTCAGTTTGAATCCATTGAGTCTGAGTTGCTTTTGAAGTAGTTAATTGGCAGTTTGATATTTAGATCAGAAGCATAATGAAGCCCTCTGAACTGGCTCTGGAAATGTGGAAGTTATCAGCTCCATATAAGGATGGGAGACTGGGGAAAGCATTCTAGAAGATAATAAAACCAGGGCTGAGACCTGAGGATCTCAAAGAGCATTATAACCTTATCACACTCATACACTAATTCATATATTAATACAACCACCTCATATCAGGGATGGTGGACATAGAAAACCCCAACTGAAAGAGGCAAAACAAAATGTCTTAAAACATGTTATACAAGAGCTTCATTGAAAGTGTGCTTTTAATTTTGTATTTGAGTACAGCTGACACACAATGCTACATTAGTTTCAGGTATACAGCACGGTGACAATTCTGTGTGTTGTGCTGTGTTCACAAGTGTAGCTCCCAGCTGTCACCACACAACATTATTACATCATTGACTATATTCCTTATGCTGTGACCTTAAAAGTGTTTTTAAAGTGTTTGTTTAAGTTTATTTATTTACTTTAAAAGAGAGAGAGCACGCGCGAGAGAGTGCTCACAAGAGAGGGAGGGGCAGAGAGAGAGGGAACGAAAGAGAATTCCAAGCAGGCCCTGAACTGTCAGTGTGGAGCCTGATGCAGGACTCAAACTCATGAAGTGTGAGATCATGACTTGAGCAAAATTCAAGAGCTGGACACTTAAATGACTGAGCCGCCCAGGAGCACCTATGCTGTCTTTTTATTCCCATGACATACTCATTCTGTACCTTGAAGGCTGTATCTCCTTCTCTCCTTCACCCATTTTACCCACTTCTCCACCCCTTTCCCTCTGCAAACCATCAGTTTGTTCTCTGTATTTATAGATCTGATTCTGCATTTTGTTTGTTTGCTTACTGGTTTGTTTTTTGTAGATTCTACTTTAAGTGAAATCACATGATATTTTGAATAATTATGTCCTCTATTAGAAATTAAGTTCACTTGATTGATAATTAACTGTGACAATATCAAGGATTATATCACTGATTTATTCCTTATACCAACCAATTTCACCATCTGCAGGTCTGTGATCAAAGAAAAATGATCTGACTATTCACAGCTGAGCTTTACTTGGTTTATTATTCTGAAATGTGGAATACAAAATTTTAAAATACATTCTGACTTTCTTTAACACTTTCCTCAAGCTTAGTTACACACACATTTTAAATAAACTTAATATATTAACAACCATAAGATTTATACAGCTGTGGACCTTCGATATACACAAGTTCTCAGGAAAAAAGGAAATATTGCTACATTAAATGAATATCCTATGCAAAATACCTAAATTATGGTTTGTGAAAGACTGTGAAAGATTGAGAATGAAAGCAGCAATTAGTGGTTTTTACATTAAAAGTGACAGTTTTTCCATTTGCAAAAATGGATGATATAATAATATTTATCTTGTAGGAATTTTCTTTTTTTTTTCTTTTTTAATGTTTTATTTATTTCTAGGAGAGAGAGAGAGAGAGAGAGAGAGAGACAGCATGAGCAGGGGAGGGTCAGAGAGAGAGGGAGTCACAGACTGAAACAGGCTCCAGGCTCTGAGCTGGCAGTCAGCACAGAGCCCGATGCGGGGCTCGAACCCATGAACCGCGAGATCATGACGTAAGCAAAAGTCGGATGCCCAACCGACTAAGCCACCCAGGTGCCCCTCTTGTAGGAATTTTCTGAAGATTAAAGAAATTAATATAATTAAATATCTTAAAATAATGCCTGGCACATGGGAATAGCTTAGTAATACATAAGGGAAGACTATGGCATGCTTTTCAGTAAACTAACACATATTTTTAAGGAAACCATATTATTTTAAAAATTCTTATTCTACTAGAAATTAATTTTAGTAAAAATAATGAAAAATGAATGATTCTAATTCATCAGCAGTCAGAGAAAACACTAAGCTGTTCTGAAAATAAAATATTAAATAAACAATAAATTATCATTGAAGAATTTATATAAAATTTAAAATATGTTTGGACAACTAAATGCAATGAGTCTTCATTAATGCAATAATTAATTGGTTTAGCTTCATTAAAACTAGCTGTAGTAGGGGTGCCTGGGTGGCTCAGTCGATTAAGTGTATGACTTCAGCTCAGGTCATGATCTCAGTTTGTGAGTTCAAGTCCCACATCAGGCTCTGTGCTGACAGCTCAAAGCCTGGAACCTGTTTCGGATTCTTTGTCTCTTTTTCTCTTTGCCCCTTCACCGCTTGTGCTCTTTATTTCTCAGTCTCTCAAAAATAAATAAATGTGAAAAATTTTTTTTAAAAACTAGCTGTAATATATCATCTGTTATAACAGGGATAATTTATTATACCTAAAATATATGCAGATAGATACATACATAGATATATAGATATATAGATATGGACATAGGTGCAGGTTTGGTACAGTTATCTCCCTAGACATAATCAACTACTTTAATAGGAATAACAGGGAAAATTAGAATATTGTTTATGTAAAATAAGAGTGTTGTTTCAATATTAAATTTTCTGAATAATATAATTGTGCTATGATCTTTATGGGAGAATGACTTTGTTCTAAGGAGTAAAAGCTGAAGTATCTAAAAATAAAGTGTTATGATGTGGGCAACTTATCTCTGGAATTATACACACACACACAGACACACACACACACACAAAGAAATCAAATGTTAACATTTAGTGGAACTAAAAATAAAGTAAAACAAAGGAAAATAATAAAGCAAAAATAAACAGCACAAGTTTATTCCAAAAACTATACCAGTCAGTTATGCTTTATTATTTTATTAAATGATTTGTATTAACGCTTTTTCAATAGCTCTTACACATCCATATCTTTTCTATTAAAATGTAAATTTTTGTCTAGACATTACATTCCCTCTACAATTCATTGCAAAAGAGTAGGAATGAAAATGTTCATTTTTGTAAATACTATGTATTGCATCAATAGCTCTTTTAAAGGGTTTAGTTTAGGACTTAATCAGATACATAAAGATTTAGAATACTACAGTGGACATCGCTGTTGTTCTGTCCAAACACTCTTGGATTTTCTTCACATTCTGCTAGCCCTTTTTCTTGTTACCACTGTATGCTTTTTGTTTCCCACGGCTAATACCTGCAACTATTTTCCAAGAATTGGCCTTAAGCTATTGACCAACTTCACCCACAAGTGAAGCCAGAAAAAATCTAGAACTGGAAATACATGGAGGTTTGCCTCCCCAACACCACCACCTTAGGATGGCCCTTAGCTAATGACTCATCCGTGAGCCAGTATGAACATTCAGCAACCCTGACTCAGGATGAGAATCTCACTTAAATGTGAGCTACATTCCGTAGCTTTCCTGTAATTGTACCCTTTCCTGGGCTTCTTTTCCTTCCTTGGTTAGCTTCTCCCATTCTCTATCCTGGATTTCTCCTGGGAACATTTTCTTAATAAATATATCACTTGTAACTCAACCTTTATCTCAGGCTCTGCATCATTCTAAAACAAATATATTTCATCATACATCTTACCTTTTTTTTTCTCATACTTTTGAACCAAATTGAGCATCTTATAAATCCCCTGAGTAGATTACAAATTAGCATTCTTCCCAGATAGCAATTTTTTAAAACAGTCTGTATAGTTGGCCTTTCTTCTCCCATAATAAATTTTATTCTAACAAAATATTGCCTCCCAAAAAAATACAAATTCATACTCAAAGCTTTAGACAAGATCATCTCCCGAAAATGTAGCAGATGGAAAAAATTATACTTTAAAAAATGCACAGCAAAATTTAAATAGATTCTCTTTACCCATGTATCTTTCAAAAAGTCCGTATCTCATTGAAATTCTCTTGCTCTCAACCACTCTTTTCCAGCTCTACTCACACAAAACTAGTATTCAGTGATTGTGCTATCTCAGCTCTTCCCTGACTCCACTTCTCCCAACTTCTTTGTCTTTCCTATTATTGCATACACAGACACACAGACACACAGACACACATGCGCGCACACACACAGATATAATATATACAAATATAATATAATATATACACATATATTTCATCTAATTATATTTGTAAGTATTGATTTTAATTTTTTATGCATATTTCTTTAGAGAGAAAGAGAGAGTAAGCAGGAAGGGTCAGAGAGAGAGGGAAAGAGAGATTCCTTAAGCATGATTCAGCTGACTGCGCAGAGCCCAACACAGGGCTTGATCTCACAACCATGAGATCTAAGCCGAAATCAAGAGTCAGATGCTTAACTGAGTGAGTGAACCAGACGCTCCTGTGGGTACTGATTATAACACAGTATTTGTTTAGTTTAAATAACATAGTAAACATTTTGATTTCCAACCGAGATTATCTAGCATTATATCTCTGCCCTGAAAATTTGAATCCACTTATATTAAGAAAAGATATAGCTGAGGTTAGCTGTTTTTTTCAGATTCTTATATACGAATTCTTGTTTAAAATTAATTCAGAAAAAAATTAAGCTGCTTACAAAGACACATAAAATAAAGCAAAATAAATAAAATAGTAATTGGTGAGAAAAGTAGAGGAATATGGGGCAGACATATATAATGAAGCATGGATATATGTAATAAAAGCAAGTAGCTTTATTATAAACAAAGGACAAATTAATCATGAACATGAGAGAGGGAAGGAAGGTGAGAGTAGCAAGCATTCCATGTTGCACTTAGCCTACCGTTTTGCTTTCCAAGTCTCCTTTATGCACCAGGATAAACATGGTTACAAAACACATTGCTTCTTCAGTGACATCACTTAAATATGACTGTTTCTAGGTCTTTTCTCTTATTTAAATTGGCATAACTCAGGAAAAGAGACTATGGAAATGGGATAATCGCTTCTTAAAAAATCATACAAATAAACTGGTGTCACCTAACACCTAAGATGAAACATCTGTCTCTTCACCTAGAGATGTACAAATTATAGATTATGTAAAATTTATGTATTTTACCACTTTTTTTTTTAGAGAGAGGGAGACAGATCATGAGCAGGGGAGGGGCAGAGGGGGAGACAGAATCGGAAGCAGGCTCTAGGCTCTGAGCCATCAGCACAGAACCCAATGTGGGGCTTGAACTCATGAGCCTTTGAGCTGTGAGATCATGACCTGAGCTGAAGTCAGCTGCTTAACCAACTGAGCCCCCCAGGAGCCCCCCACCACTTTTAAATTAAATATTAGTCCATAATACCCTACCCTTAAAGATCATACAAATTAAAAAGTAATGTGAGGGGCTCCTGGGTGGCTCAGTCAGTTAAGTGTCTGACTCTTGCTTTTGGCTCAGGCCACGATAGTAGGCTTCCAGAGATTGAACTCTGTGTCAGGCTCTGCACTGACAACATAAAAGCCTTCTTGGTAGTCTCTCTCTCCCTCTCTCTCTATCCCTCCCTGGTTAGTACTCACTCTCTCACGTTCTGAATGAATGAATGAATGAATGAATGAATAAATAAATAAATAAATAAAGTGATATTGGGGTGCCTGTTTGGCTCAGTCAGTTAAGTGACTAACTTCTGCTCAGGTCATAATCTCACGGTTCTTGGGTTCGAGTCCCACTTTGGATTCCATTGCTGACAGTGCAGAGCCTAGAGCCTGCTTCAAATTCTGTGTGTCTCTCTCTGCCTCTCCTCTACTTGTGCTCTCTCTCTCTTTCTCTCTCAAAATAAATACATAAAAAAAAAACTAATGTAATATCTACTGAAGAAAACATACTAAAATCTTCTAAATACTTTTAAGTTATTTGAAAATTTAAATTTGACTAGTAATAGCTTTAAACATACATTTCCCCTAGTTAATCCACTTTAAGATATTACCTTGAAAATATCATTAGAAGATTGCAGAAATGCTAGGACTTAAACAGAAGCAACTCGCACAAAGGCAAACAAGCAAACAAGCAAATTGCCCTATCAAAACAAAAAATAAACAATTGTCTGGAAAGGAATCCCCTTTTTCTCTACCTGATACCACTGCCAGCTGTTTGGCCCTTGGCCCCAATATTTTTTAAGGCTAAGATGCTTTCTTGCTATAGTGATCAAACCACTTATGTTTCCAAGTTTGAATTTTTTGTTTGTGTATTTGTTGGTAGGTGTTTTTTTAGTCTTTTGTAGTATTAAAAACATCTGGAGTAAAATGGTCTTATAATAAGAAACATTACTTAGCTGAAAATTGTGAGATAACAAATACAGTATTTCTCTTGGTTTCTATTTAGTTCAGGGACATCATAAGGAACATTTTAGGAAATGGTGGAAAAACATCGGCAACAGTAGTATGCTGGCTTTAAATCTGTTCTAGAGGGCAACAGCATGTGTTTACTACCACAAACGTTTTCTTTTATGCACTCTAAGAAGGAAATAGGAAAGAAAATTTAAGAACAACCACTTTTTCCAGGTCCAATGTATGGTAAATGTCTATAATTACTAGGCCAACCGTAAGTGATGCCTTCACACATCTTTTAATTTTATTTTCATTTTTTTTCTCCTGGATCCATGCCATAATAGATGCCTTCTTCAGGTCAGTTCCATTAGAAATATAATTAATACTTCAATTGAAAAAAAAAGAAAAGTGTCAATTAGTTCAAGAAACCTAACAAGTTTTACTTTCGCAGCCCTTTTTGTTTTGAGGGTCCTTTAGAAAATTTATAGTGAGGGGCGTCTGGGTGGCTAAGCTGGTTAAGCATTAGACTTCAGCACAGGTCATGATCTTGCCGTTCGTGGGTTTGAGCCCCATTTCGGGCTCTGTGCTGACAGCTCAGAGCCTGGAGCCTGCTTGAGATTCTGTGTCTCCCTTGCTCTCTGTCCCTTCCTCACTTGAAAGCTCTCTCTCTTTCTCTCAAAAATAAATAGACATTAAAAAAAGAAAATTTAAAGTGATATTACAGTGGTAAAAGTCACAAATTAAAAATTCAAAATAAGATTTCAGTAATTTTCCAAAATTAATTAGCATACAGATTAATTTATGCATATTGTTTTCAAGATTATTGAAATTCTTTTTTCCCTTATTTTGCTATAAATTTCATTTTTACTTTTATTTAAAAAATACATTTTTTAATGTTTATTCATCTTGGAAAGAGAGAGTCAGAAACTGAGCTGGGGAGGAGCACCGAAGGAGGGAGACACAGAATATGTCGAGCTTATTGTGGGGCTCGAACTCATGAACTGTAAGACATGACCTGAGCTGAAGTTGGATGCTTAACCAACTGAGCTACCCAGGCGCCCCTCTTCTAAATTTTAAAAGAAAAACTCATCATGCAGATTAGGAAAGGAGGCTAAGAGTGATAGTAAGAGAAATACCACTAAATGCATAGAATTAAATCATATTAATACAATTTTTAATACAAATATTATTTTATGATGATATATACATGTATTTCTTAGTATTAAATGACTCATTATTAGATAGTTTCATCATAAAAGACAAAATAATTTTTGGAAACTTATTTATATCAAATATATTTTGGATTAAGGTATAGCATAATTAACAGCAAATTGAAAATAATAACAAAAAAACTGATAAGCTTAACTGTGCTCTCTCCCAGGAAAACTATAGTAGGTGACACAGAAAATAAGTAAAGAGTAGGATTATATGCATCAGGGACATAAGATACTATGATGGACAACCTCTAAGGTAGCTTCTGGTGATCTCTGCCTGTTTGATTCCTTCTTCTTGACTATAAGCTGGATCTTGTCACTAACTTCTAATAAGGGAATATGGCAAAAGTGACGGAATGTCACTTCTGAGATCAGGTTATAAAAAAGCCCTAATTTATGCCTTGACTGTACTCTCTCACTCTCTTGCTCACCCAGAGAAGCAAGCCAGTATGTCCTGGGCTACCCTAGTTAATGAAACACATGGCTAAGAACTAAGGGAGAGAGATCCCTGGCCAACAGCCAGTAACTGAATCTTGTAAGCAACCACATGAGTGAACCTGGAATTGGCTTCAACCCCAGTCAAGCTTTCAGATAAAATCTCAGGCCGAGTCAACACTTTGACTGGACCCTTGTGAGAGACCTTGAGTCAGAAGTACCCAGGCAGCCTCACCTGATTACTAGCCCAGAGAAACTATGAGACAACAAATGATTGTTGTTTTAAGCCACCTCATTTTTGAATAATTTTGTTATACAGCAATAGTAACTAGTGTTCTTCAGAATATATCCCAGATTCTAGAATGACAGATACTTCTCTGAATAGACCCTGTCTAGCACAACAGGTAGTTCGACACAATTTAGTTCGATCCTATTTCAATTCAACTCAATCCAATTCTAAATATTGAAGTTTTTTACTGTGTAATTCTTGTGGGTACAGGGAAAAATAATAATATGTATTTCCTGTTTTCAAGAATCACAAAACTTTACACAGGGAAAAAAAATCAGTATAAGAATAAATGCAATCAGCATGAAAAGTAATTTAGTGGCACACAGAGAAGTGATATCTGTATAATTTTCAAAGCCTCTACTGTAGTGCTTTTAAAAGCACAATTATCTTATAACAAAATCTATATATTCAACCACAGTGTAGTTCTAAATGGATGCGTTTTGCCACTCTCCAAAGAATTTCTTGAAGGAAACTGTAGCACAAAATGAAATTTATTCTTCATAGATAACATGCTGACAGAAATGTTTTACAATCTCTGTTATTTAGAACAGTCTTCTCATATTCTATTAAGTAAGTAAAATCTTGATCCCATTAAAAATCAAAAGGGCAGAAAAATCAAGTAGGGGGATAAAAGAATGCTCTATAGAATTATCAGTTTCCAAATGTTATTACCTCGAAGTTAAGACAACCCTTTATAAAAAGCTAACACTAAAAATGATTCACTTCTGAATTCCCATTTAAATTTTCATTTCTGATACATGATTAACCTAACCTACTGGAACAGAGTTGTTAAATGTATTTTTTGTCAATTACCTTCTGTGGACAATTATCAAATTTTCTATTATTTATTCTTATGTTGTTTTAACAGTTACATTGTGTGCTGTCATCTCTCCTCCAGCATATGCCAGTTCTTTTAGGATGTGGATTTCCTGTAATTTTCTCAAGAAATGATTGCTCATTTGAGATTTCCAATTTCCCTACAGTCAGTGTTCTATAGCCAGGTAATTGGTCAAATTATTGATTTAGCATTTTCTCTCAAGAATATTTTGGCAAAGATGAACAGTTATCCTCTACACAGATTCACAGCCTCTTACCCAGAATCAAGAATGAGGTAAAACCTAGAGCAGAAGTTAGAGAAGCAGAACAGAGGTTTTTGTCTCTGAGCATTTGGCCCTTTAAGCCCCGGCTCCCCTGGAAGATCTCAGAGGACTTCAAAAAAGAATGGTTTTCTTTTCAAAAAATCACCCTATCCCTATGGAAATCTGTTGGAATTTCTCCATTTGTGTTCATTGGTTGGGACTGACTTGAAGCTGTAGATTGTTTGGGGTAGTATGAACATTTTAATAATATTAATTTTTCCAGGGAAGCATCTGAATTTGACTCAGGTCATGATCTCATGGTTCTTGAATTTGAGCCCCACGTCGGGCTCTGTGCTGACAGCTTGGAGCCGGGAGTCTGCTTCTGCTTCTGTGCCTCCTTCTCTCTCTGCTCCTTTCCTGCTCATGCTCTCTCTCTTTCTCTCAAAAGTAAATAAACATCAAAAAATTAAATATGTATATATCAATTTTTCTAATTCATGAACACAAACTATCTTTCCACTTACTTGTCTTCTTATGTTTCTTTAATCAGTGTCTTATAATTTTCAGTGTACAGATTTTTCTCCTCCTTTGTTAAATTTCTATGCATTTTATTCTTTTTGATGTATTAAAGATGGAATTGATTGCTTTCTTAAATTCTGGTAGTTCACTGTTGCTATATAGAAATGCAGCTGATTTTTGCAAATTCATTTTGTATAGTACAACTTTATTGAAATCGTTTATCAGTTCCAATAGTTTTTTGGTACAGTCTTTAGGGTTTTCTGTGTATAATATCATGTCTACCGCAAATAATCACAATTTTACTTCTTCCTTTCTGATGTGGTTGCCTTTTATTTCTTTCCTTGCCTAGTCATCCTGGCTGAGAATTTCATACTGTGTTGCATATTAGTGACCAGAGTGGGGGTCCTTCTCTTGTTCCTGATTTTAGAGGAAAAGCTTTCAGCATTTCATCGAGTTTAATGTCAGCTGTGGGCTCAACATATGTGGCATATGTAGAAGTATTTTTCCTTTGTTCTCTGTTGAGTTTTTATCATAAAAAATGTTGATTTTGTCAAATACTCTTTCTGTACCTGTTGAGATGGTAATATGGTTTTAATCCTTCATTTTGTTAATATGGTGGGTCACATTTACGATCTGCTGCTGTTGCTGCAGCCCTTCATTCTGGAACAAATCCTACTTGATCATGGTGTATGACCCTCCAATGTATTTTTTAATTTGGTTGCTCATATTTTGTTGAAGATTTTTGCATCTATGTTCATGAGGAATATTGGCCTATAATTTTCTTTTCTTTTAATATCCTTATCTGGCTTCAGTATCAGAGTAATGCTGACCTCGTAAAATGAGTCTTCTTGTTTTTTAATTTCCAGAAGAGTTAACTAACATACAGTGTTATATTAACTTCAGGCAGGTAAGTGTAATCTTGATCTCCTTCATCTATTTTAGTCATTCTCCCCACCCACCTACCCTCTGGTAACAATCAGTTTACTCTGTATATTTAAGAGTCTGTTCTTTTGGTTTGTCTCTTTTTTTGTAAAATGGGTTTGGAAATGTTCTTTCATTTGTTTAATTTTTTGAAGGGTTTGAGAAGGTTTGGAATTCTTTTTAAAGTGTCTCTGATAGAATTCACCAGGGAGGCCATTGGACTGTGAACTTGTCTTTGCTGGGAGATTTTTTTAAAGTCAGTTATACCACTTATTGATGATGGAAGTATGTGGAAAACAATCACAACAAGAGAACAATATTTTTAGGAGAATAATTTATTTAGTGAAACATTTCTTTGAAACGTAACATGCAAAATATTGTCCAGTATGTCAGTATGGATGCCCTTGGACTGATTATATACAGACATTTCATCAATGCTTCTCTCAAGTTCCACTCCATATCACACCAAGTAGCTGGTGTGTGTGTGTGTGTGTGTGTGTGTGTGTGTGTGTGTATGTGTGTATGTTTAATACCTGTATCTCAGAATGATTAACTGTATTATAAGTGGGCTTCTCAGAATAGATTTACTTATACTGAGTTGTATGAAAGAGTTACTTGTGGTCAGTAGGTGAGTGCTTAGAATAGTCTATTAAATACTTACTATGTTCTTTTTGGTAAAGGCATGTGTGGGTGTGGGTGTTTTGTTATTGGGTTTTTTGTTTATTTCGTCATTGGTGCCTTTAATTTCTTCCCTCTGCTTATCAGAAAAAGACAGAGGTATAGGAGAAACTGATATTAGAGGCCTGTATGGAAGAGACCTTGTTGAGACTATTTTAACCAGTTGTTTGGACAATAAATAGCTTGGCTGCGAGTTTTTTTCATGCATTTCAAATGGAGCTTTTTGTATACTTAAAGTCATCATAAGTGGCAATCAATTGTTTTGTGGTGGATAAACTTTTTAGAGATGATGGTCTAGAATTTCATTTGTATTTGCCAACATTGTTCTAATTCCATTTGGAAGCATTTTGTTCAAGCTTGCAAGAAACAATATTGGGTTTTTTTCTTATTTCTTAACCTTTATCTACACAACTTGTCTAAATCCTCAAAGGGTCAGAAAGATTGGGCTGTCTCATTTTGGGTATAGCTTTGAAGGGAGAGGGTTGTTCAGTAACTACTGAACCACAAAAGTCAGTAGTTCAGTAACTACTGAAGTAGTTTAGAGTCTTGGCTCTCTTTTTATATAATCTTACGTTGTATTCTTTCCCTTTCCAATAAATGAGTAATCAAATGTTCAACAGAGCTTTCTGGGTGTTCCATTCTTCCCTTGCAATTTTCAGACTTGGAAAGGGCTAATTTGGGCAAGTCCAGCATACTAAAATGAGGAGTAAGAAAAATCAGAATATGGAAAGAATCTTCAACATTTTCTATTATTTTTGGATTTAGGTTCAGGTCCAGGTTTTAAAAATATCTCAGGGGCAACTTGGTGGCTCATTCAGTTTAGTATCTTGATTTTGCCTCAGGTCATTATCTCACAGTTCCTGGGATTAAGCCCAGCATTAGATCCACACTGACAGCGTGGAGCCTGCCTAGGATTCTCCTTCTCTCTCTCTCTCTCTCACACACACACAAATAAATAAATACATACTTAAAAATATCTGAGTAAAGTATCACTTGCTTTTTTATTTTTAGATGAATCACTTTGATCTCTTAAATTTTCTTCCACATTGCTATAATCCATGTTTCAAATTCCAATTTGGAGCACTTAAACTTTCAGCACTGTGGTTGTTTTATATAACTGAACATGAATTAATATGAAGCTCATTTCTGTCCTTCAAGAAGACTCCAGCAGCATAGAGCCAGCAGAGACCCTGCTGGCATCTACAATCCAAGGATAAGAACCAACTTGTTTATCAACTGCAGCACTAGTTACTGAGTGATTCAGAGAAAGGAGACTTGAGTGGATCAGTCGGTTAAGCGTCCGACTTCGACTCAGGTCATGATCTCACAGTTCGTGGGTTCAAGCCTCACTTCGGGCTCTGTGCTGACAGCTGGCTTGGAGTCTGAAGACTGTTTTGGATTCTGTGTCTCCCTCTCTCTCTGACCCTCCCCTGCTCACGCTGTCTCTCTCTCTCTCAAAAATAAATAAAGCATTAAAAAAAATAAAAAAAAGAAAGGAGACTTATGGGGTTTATTGGTTACCAGTTTTCACCAAAGATTGATTTTCTGAAATCTCTGTTCTCTATGATACTTCCTTCAGTAAAGGATAACTCCATAATTAAAATATCCATTGTTTACATTTCTGTATTCTTTTCTCAGCATGTTCTGGCAAATTAAGTTCTAACATCAGACATGAGATGGAATTTCCAAGTGGTTCTACACTCTGTCTTCCAGGGAGGAGGTTTTCATTTTCAGGAACAGCTACTTCTGAATTCAAATTCCAGTGAGATAGATTCTCATGAGTGATGTTAGACACATCAGGTGGATGCCATTGTTCTCACCATTTTTCTCCTTGTGTTTTCTCCATTTTGGGGAAATACCCCATGGGACTCCAGCCCACATGTCCTCCTGAGCTTGTCACCAATGACACTGCAACCTTTAACCCCAGGCCCCTGCACATGTGTGGTGAATGACTTGATGGAGGCCTCCATCCCCTGGGCTTTTCAGCAACAGGAAGACAGGGAGGGCAGTGGGCAGTTGTCCCTTCAGGGTGGACAGTCTGCCACGCCCGCAGCCAGCCTTAGGCTGTGGCTGGGATTCCGCAGCTTCCCCAGTGGCTGGTGGGAGGTGTTTTATTGTTGATTCATTCTCCGGACTAGTCATTGGTCTGTTTCGATTTCTATTTCTTCAAGCTCAGTCCTCTTGATTCAGTAGATTATATGTCTCAAGGAATTTATCCATTTCTTCTAGGTTGCCCAATTTGTTGGCATGTAATTGGTTTCTAGAAGTCTTTTATGATTCCTGCATTTGTGTGGTTATCAGTTGTAGTATCTTCGCTTTCATTTATAATTTTACTTATTAGAGTCCTCTCCTTTTTTTTTTTTTTGGTAAGTTTAGCAAAGGTTTGTCTATTTTATCATAAACAAAAACAAACATAAAACCCAGCTCTTTGTTTCATTGATCTTTTCTATTGTCTTTTTAATCTCTTCCATTTATTTCCTTTTGGATCTTAGTTGCTTTCCTTTCTCTGCTAATTTTGGGCTTACTTTTTTTCTTTCTCTAGTTCCTTGAGGTGTAAAGTTAAGTTGTTTATTTAAGCTTTCTCTTTTTCCTTTTTTTAAGTTTATTTACTTATGATACTGAGAGAGAAAGAGAGAGAGAGAGAGACCTGGCAATGGAGACAGAGAGAGGGGGGGAGAGAGAGAGAGAGAGAGAGAGAGAGAGAGAATCCCAAGCAGGCTCCACACTGTCAGCATGAATCATGAGATCATGACCTGAGCTGAAATCAAGAGTCCAACATTTAACCAACTGGGCCACTCAGATGCCCCTTTCTTAATGTAGGTGTTAATCACTATAAACTTCCCTCTTAGAACTGCTTTTGCTGTATCTCATAAGCTTTGTTATGTTGTGATTCCATTTTCATTTACCTCATGATATATTTTTATTTCTCTTGACTTCTTCTTTGACCCATTGGTTGTTCAGAGGCATGTTGTTCAATCTCCACAGTTATTAATTTTCCAGTTTTCTCTCATAATTGATTTCTAGTTTCATACCATTGGGACTGGAAAAGATGCTTGATAGGACTTCAATCTTTTCAAATGTATTAAGAGTCGTTTTGTGGCCTAACATGTGGTCTTCCCTGGAGGCGGTGCCACGTGTGCTTGAGGAGAACATACTCTCTACTGCTATTGGATGAGATGCTCTGTACATTTCTGTGACGCCCTCCTGTTCTAACATGAAGTTTAAGTCCAGTGCTTCCTCACTCATTTCATATCTGGAAGACCCGTCCATTGTTGAAAATGGGGTATCAAATCCTCTGCTGTTATTGCATTGTTGTCTATCCTTTCTGATCTGTTAATATTTGTTTAATATATGTAGACACTCGTATATTGGTACATATATATTTATAATTATTATATCCTCTTGATGAGTTGACCTTTTATCATTATACAATGACCTTCTTTGCTTCTTTTGGCAGTCCTTGGTATAAAGTCTATTTTGCCTACTTTTCTTTTGTTTCCATATTTATGGAATATCTTTTCTTCCCTTCACTTTCAGTCTACATGTGTCCTTAGAGCTGAAGTGAGTCTATTGTAAGCAAGATATAGTTGGGTCATGTTTCAAATCCATTCAGCCACTGTATATCCTTTGATTGGGGAATATAGTCCATTGACATTTAAAGTAATTATTTATCAGAATGACTTACTATTGTCATTTTGTTCATTGTTCCCTGGCTTGTAATGTTTGGTCTTTTCCCTCTCTCTTACTTTCTTCTTTTGTTATTTGATAATTTTCTATAGCAGTGCACTGATTTCCTTCTTTCTCTTTTGTATATCTATTATAAGCGTTTGCTTTTTGGTTATCAGGAGGTTTATATAAAGCATCTTATATTTATAAAAGTATTTTATGAAAATAATGATTTAACTTCAAATGCATAATAGCACTTATATGCGGCATCTAAAACAAAAGTGGAACCCATAGAAACAGAGAAAAAAAGTGATTGTCAAGAGAGAGAAATAGGGAGAGGTTGATTAAAAGGTACAAATTTTAAGTCTTAAGATGCATAAGTTCCAAGTATCTGATATATAACATGGTGACTCTATTCTATAATACCATAGAGTATAATTAAAATTTAGTAAGGAGCAGGACTTAAATGTCGTCACACACACACAAAAGGAAATATGTGAGGTGATTGATATCATAGTTAATTCAATGAGGGGAATCTCTCCACCAAGTATACTTATATTAAGTCATCATGTTGTACACTTTAAGTATCTTAACAATATTATTTGGCAATTACATTTGTCAATAAAACTGAAAAACTAACCCTACTTTTCTGTTTGTTCTTGATAGAGTATATTAGTTTTCAACAAGCTATTTCATTATAACTCTAAACAGAAATCAATACAATTTAATCAAGTTGCATAAATCATCGACCTAATGGGAAAGTTAGTGGCTTTCTTTTTTTAAAGGGAGAGTTAAGGGCGTCTGGGTGGCTCAGTTGGGTAAGCATCAGATGTCAGCTCAGGTCAGAATCTCATGGTTCATGAATTTCAGCCTTGTGTCAGGATCTGTGCTGACATCTCGGAGTCTGGCGCCTGCTTCAGATCTGTGTCTTCCTCTCTCTCTGTGCCTTCCTCACTCATGCATTGTCTCTCTCTCTCTCTCAAAAATAAACATTTTTTAAAAATTTTAAAGGGAGACTTAGTTTTGAAAGTATTGATATTCAAAATTACAACATAAAGATTAAAACAAAAATCTGAATTATGACTACTTTTTAAAACTTAAAACATAATGTATATATCAACTCATTTTCAATATATTTTCTTTGTCACAGACACAATGTGATCTTAAAAAATGTTATATTATATTCAAGATCTCCATCTGTGAAGTTGGAATAATATTTATCTCATCAGCTATTGTGAACTCTAAAAATGCTAAATCTGGCTTAAGAAATTAACACACGTATACACCAATTATTTTACCTTACTTAAGAATTCATTGAAATAATGCTTTTTAAATAACAGATTTATTTATGTTGATCTTCTTCAGGAAGAGCTAGAGGGGGAAAGGAGAAACGGAAGGAGGAGATTGTCACTTCTAGCTGGGAATTTTACTTTTGTATATCTATGGTATACATAAACTTCCATTGTTAAAATTTAATTATTTAATTCTTTAAGAATTTCATTAAATATTTAATCCTTGTGGTTGTGCATTTAATTTAAAAATCATAAAGATTACAAAATATGTTGTATATCATACATGTTTATATATTCAATACCATGTCATTTTATATATTAGCAGTTGTCTATTTATTGTCTCTCAATTCAAAATAGTTTTCATTGCCTGCTGTTGCAAATGGAGCTGAGCCCTTTGCATAAATGTTTGTCGTTTGCTGGCCTCGTGTTAAGCAAAGACAAACTGCAGACTGCACAGCTTCTCTGCTGCCGGCCCCAGCAGTTTAACTGGCTTCTCTAAAACCAGGTACGAGTTCAAGAGTATTTCTATCCAAAAAAATGGAATTCCTGGTCAATGGGGAGAAACATCTACATATGTCACGTAGCCACCTAAAGTACTTGCACCGAGTTACATTATTCCCAGTGGTGTGTTAGAGTTCCTGGGCTGTAAATAACTTGCAAAAACACTTGATGGTGTTTAAAACTTTAAGCTTTACAAATGCAGTAGATACGAGATGTATCCCACTTTTTAAATTTGAATTTTCCAAATAACAGCTGTCAAACATGTTTTCCTATTTATTGGTCATTCTGATTTCCTCATCCGTGAATAGTCTATACATTGCCTTTGCACATTTATCTATTGCATAGGTTGGCTATCTTTTTCTGTAATGGGCCAAATAGTTTAGGATTTATAGGCCAATAGGCAGTGTCCTCAACTCTAACTGTTCTTGCCAAAAAGCTGAGTCTCTTTTGCACATCATTCGTCACTCAAAGGTTATACACAAGCAGAAAGCAGGCTAGATTTGGCTCACATGAAATAATTTGCCAACTCCTGATCTGTTGAGTGTTTGTACATAATTAAATTTAAGATTCCCCTATATAATTTGGGTTCTAATATTTTTCATCAGGAATATAGACTGCAAATATCTTTTATTTTATTTATTTTTTAAAGATTTTTTTAAAGTTTATTTATTTTTGAGACAGAGAATGAGCAGAGGAGGGGTGGGGTGGGGAGGAGAACCAGAATCTGAAGCAGAGTCTAGGCTCTAAGCTGTCATCACAGAGCCCAATGTGGGGCTCGAACTCAGAAACTGGGAGATTATGACCTGAGCTGAAGTCAAACACTTGACTGACTGAGCCACTCAAGTGCCCTTCTTTTAATATCTCTCTTACTGCGACCTTAATATTCTTACTTCTTATTATGGATTATATCTTTTTATGATTTTGACAATTTTATATATTTTATATAAAATATATTTTATATAATTTTATGTATTTATATTTTATATATTTGAGACTGTGTTCTTACATTTGTGCAAATTTATGTTTTAAATTTTTTAATGTATTATTTCTTTTTATCATTATGGAGTCACTCATTTTATCTTAAATGATCTTTTATGCCTCAAGATTTATTTTTATTACTCTAGAAAAACTAGGTAACTTTAGATTAGATTTTACCTTATGTGACTTTTCATGTTCAAGTTCGCTCATACTGTATTTTACAAGTATCCTTTCTAAAAGCTTATAAATGAATTTTTAATCCAATCTGACTATATCTTCCCTTACAAAATTTTATAGCACTTACATTTATTGTGATTACCAGTGTATTTATTTCTTCACTCATAAACTGGAGACAATAAAATATAACTCACAGTTAGCAATGAGGTTAAATGAGTTAATATGTTCAACATTTAGAAAAATACCAGTCAGGAGAGAGGACAAGATGGTGGAGAAATAAGGCGTTCTGTACTTGCACTTGCGCCCATACATCACACAGAAAGGATCTGAAGCCATTGGAAACCTTACAAAACCTGAGAGGTTGGGAGAAAAAGGACGCAGAATCCACTGAGAGAGGCTTCTAATGTGAGTGCGAACTGGGAAAGATAAAATCGGGCCGGGATCGGAGACTCCAGGGTGGGAAGCTATCCCCCTCTACCCTCTACGGGGAGTGAGAGGGGAAAAGGAGAGAGTCCGAAACAGAAAAACCTCTGCTCGGGGGGGGGAAAAACCTCCGCTCGGTGCATAGAAAGACCGTACTTGCCAAATACCTGCACACCAGGTCCCCTCGTGCCAACTGGTCCTGGGGGAGCTGAGTGCACAGACTGCTGCTTTGTGCTGGCTCCTGGAGGCTGGACTTCAGAGTGGTGGTGTGCCTGCCGCCATTGTAGCTCCAGGGCGGCTGGGGCCCCTGAAAGAGCCGCGCAGACACCGGGCGCCCACGCTCCTGGCTGGCTAGAACTCAAGAAGGAAGGCAAATAGCTAAAAACTGGGAAATTTGCCTGTGAGTTCATGTTTCGGGTGACGAGCCATAGAGGGACCAGGTTTTCCTCACTCCAGCGGGCTAGGGCTACGCGCACCCGGCAGGCAAGCCCCCGCCCATGCGAGCCAGCTGAAACCAGAGAAGGAAGCAGCGATTCTGACTCCACCTCCAGAGCTCCGCAGGGGGCCTGGAATTGCCCGAAGGGGTTGCCTGGGGAGCTGTGTCCAAGGCACTTTCAGCGGGGTGCACGGACTGGGATGTGGAGATTGTAACTGGCCTGGGTTGAAGAGTGCAACCAACTTCGGCTGCGCCCCCGTTACAGGGAGTTTACACGCCCAAAAAAGCGAGGTGCAGTGCTAGGTTCAAGAAGGGACTGGAGCACCTTCACTCTCCTCCCCACAACCGCCAAGGCAGAGCTCCTGCCTGAGGCATTGGATCACGCCACGCCCATCCCTGCCTGAGAGGGCTACCTCAAGAAAC